>NC_090442.1:499706382-500009412 GCF_031143425.1 Pleurodeles waltl | reverse complement strand
CCCAGTGATTTGCAATTACTTGTGGAAGGCCTTCAACATGTTTTGGCAATGGGAAGCTACATCAATGTGTCAATTTTGGTCCAGCAAACCCAGATATATGTGGATGAATGGTTGTATCCACTCACATATGATTCAAACAGAACTGCAAGTCACTCCATGATGCATGCCAACAGTCAGGTTACAAACCTTACCCATTACGTATGTGCAGTGCACTTTTCCACATGATGCCACATCAAATGCATGGAAATGCATATTGTGTGTAAAAACTCTAGTCCTACTCATTATATCCCTCATCGCTACTGCAGTTGTACATGCCAAATGACATGCTATGATGGGTGAGATTATGTATTGATGGTGACATAATCCGGTCTGTGGCACCGCATGAAAACACAGGTTGGCATACACATATATGTGAGGGAATACAGAAATTATCCCATGAACACAGATAGACCATGCATGAAACAGCAGTGTACACATTTTGTCAAAAGAGAAAGGGACACATGCTAACATGTAGGCATAAAAAATGTTGGTGACAGTGATGGCACTTTAATCATGTCAATGGACATTCCCCACTTACCAAGGGAAGTTCTGATCTGTAGCTGACCCAAAAAACAATGTATGCTCTGTCACATGCATGATAGCCATCTTCACATTACAGACAGTAGTGAGGCAACAGCACTCATCACATACTGAAAACAAGAGGCCTCTGGGGAGCAGATGCCAATATAGTCACTTGACCAGACACATGATTGAGGACAGTGATCCATCACTTCTTTTCTTTTTCTTTGGCCTGTTACACTGAGCAGTAGTAGTCTGTAGTGTAGATTTTACTTAGAAAAAACATTATGGGGCTCATTCTGAGCCCGCCGGGCGGAAACTGCCGAAAGACCGCACCGCGGTCAATAGACCGCGGGGGTCATTTTGACTTTCCCGCTGGGCCGGCGGGCGATCGCCAGAAGATCACCCGCCGGCCCAGCTGGAAAGCCCCTGCAACGAGGAAGCCGGCTCCGAATGGAGCCGGCGGAGTTGCAGGGGTGCGACGGGTGCAGTAGCACCCGTCGCGATTTTCACTGTCTGCATAGCAGACAGTGAAAATCTTTGTGGGGCCCTGTTAGGGGGCCCCACGACACCCGTTCCCGCCATCCTGTTCCTGGCGGGTTTTACCGCCAGGAACAGGATGGCGGGAAGGGGGTCGGAATCCCCATGGCGGCGCTGCAAGCAGCGCCGCCATGGAGGATTCTCTGGCCCAGGGGAAATCCGGCGGGAAACCGCCGGATCCCCTTTTTTGACCGCGGCTTTACCGCTGCGGTCAGAATGGGCACTGAAGCACCGCCAGCCTGTTGGCGGAGCTTCCGTTGCCCGTGGCCCTGGCGGTTTAGGACCGCCAGGGTCAGAATGAGGGCCTATTTGTTTTATCAATGTACACAGCCCTGGAGAACAACATTTTTGTGGATTGTACACAGTTGTATCCTAGGACCCTGGGCCAATAGGCAAGGCACATTAGTATGCACCACATTACCTTTCCAAAAAAAAGTTACTCATCTACTGTGCCACACATGGCTCACCCCTAATCATCAGTAGGAGATGTCAGACCCTGATACATTACCTTTGAAATGTGACAGGCAGGAATATGCCCTGAACTCACCCCATTGTGGCTGCTGTGCTCCCCTCAAACGCTCATCAAGGTCTGGGTATGCCACTGCCAGAAAACAGGTCACTAGGGGGTCATGGTTCGATGTGTGCCCCGCCCATGTTCGGAGGACAGACCCAGCGATCTTCAGGGCCCACCGTCTCAGGTCTCCCACCTCTTGTGACAGTAAGGGCTCTGCTGGCTGTGGACCCCAGGGGTCTTCACCTTCCGGGCAATGGCTCTCAATATCTCCTTCTTCTGATGGGTGTTTACCTCTATATATGCAAGAGACAAAGCAAGCGATTACAAACAAAAGTTTTTGCCCAAATGGTTGTGCCACACACATGTCAGAAACACCAAGCACAAAATGGGCTCATATCCATCTCCAGACTAACCCACTACCCTGCTCATGGCCTACAATGAATAAGCAAGCCTACAGACATCATAGCCCATGCTCCAGCAACATGTACTGTGATGTGACCCACAATGAAACACTACATACCAATGTGGCTTCTGAAGGGTTACCTCCATAGGCCTGACTGGACCAACACTTTCACAGTCCATAAAAACAACTTCCACCCTATAGACTTCAGCCTTACACATGAGTAACAATAAGGGGTCTGACATGGTGGGTACAGAAAGTGTCTTACTTGTGCATATGTGGACATGTGGTCTACCAAATGCAGACTCATGCCACTTGGGGAGGGTGGTTCTGTGGTAAGTACCTGTACCACAAAACACTCCTTTGGACATATGTGTATAATGTACAGAGATGACATCCAACATACAAAGGTATGCATTGTACAATTTCTGCTGTTTGACCAAGCTACTGAGTGACATGTCATGGCCTCCCAGGAATCTACACACTGTCTGCACTGTGGGTCTGTCATTTGTGCAATAAGCCTGTACAGGACAATTATGATCAATGTGAAGGTGACATCAGAGCTGTGGGAGTAAGGGACCTGTAATGAGTCAAAGACACACATTGACAATGATGCTAAATGCACATAAAGACTAGTTCAGGGATGTACCTCTGTACCCATTCCTAACCTAGTCAATGGAAGGCATCCAGGGCAAGTTTTGTCACTTGTGCATCATATTGGCTACATGACAGGATCTACTGGTGTACAGTGAGTGGAAAAAGTGCCACAGTTGCATTGCCACAGTGACTCTCCCACAGCCCAGACTATGGTGGTCATTATGAACATGACTGTAAACACCACCCTGCCGGCAGTGGAGGTAACTACCACCAACATGCTGGCGGTCCTGATCGCCAAATAATGAAGCCAATGAGAAACAAGTAGCAGTCCATCCATACACCACCATCTCTGTAGTCCCGATGAGGATGGAGGATGCCGCCCACAGGCCAGCGGAAAGGTCCTACCCGCCCACCAAATAATGAAACAAAAGAAAGCCATCAGTTCCAGGGCAGGAACCACCGCCAGGCAAAGCGTGGCAGAAACGAACAATATAAGAGGAAACACTCACAGGAGGCACACACAACACGCCGACGCAGACATGAAGACAGAGTTGGAAATAATGCAAGTGATGCTCCTTGCATATATCTCCAGGACTGTGACCGCTGACGAAGACGACCACAGTAAGTACCGTAGTCTAATACACATGGGAAGAACGGGCACAGTTACATGGCTACCCCACCCACCCACCCGCAATGCACCCCGACCCCCTCCCACATCCCGAGCCGAACATACCATAACTGTTGGACTTTTTCCTATTCAGGGTCATCCCCAATCTTTTTGCCTCCTGCCTCCTATTTGTTCTGACCTGTTGCTGTTGGTTTTTTAACTCTGAGCACTTTACTGCTGCTAACCAGTGCTAAAGTGCACATGCTCTCTGTGTAAATTGTACTGTTGATTGGTTTATCCATGACTGGCATATTTGATTTACTAGTAAATCCCTAGTAATGTGCACTAGAGGTGCCAGGGCCTGTAAATCAAATGCTACTAGTGGGTCAGCAGCACTGGTTGTGCCACCCACATAAGTAGCTCGGTAATCATGTCTCAGACCTGCCACTGCAGTGTCTGTGTGTGCAGTTTTAACTGTAAATTCGCCTTGGCAAGTGTACCCACTTGCCAGGCCTAAACCTTCCCTTTTCTTAAATGTCAGACACCCTAAGGTAGGCCCTAGGTAGGCCCTAGGTAGCCCCAAGGGCAGGGTGCAGTGTATGGTTAAGGTAGGGCATATAGTAATGTGTTTTATATGTCCTGACAGTGAAATATTGCTAAATTGTTTTTCACTGTTGCAAGGCCTGTCCCTCTCATAGGTTAACATGGGAGCTACCTTTAAATCTGATTAAAGTGTAGATTTCCTTTGGGAGCGGATGGACATGTGGAGTTTGGGGTCTCTGAGCTCACAATTTAAAAATACATCTTTTAGTAAAGTTGATTTTAAGATTGTGTGTTTGAAAATGCCACTTTTAGAAAGTGAGCATTTTCTTGCTTATACCATTTCTGTGACTCTGCCTGTTTGTGGATTCCCTGTCTGGGTCAGTTTGACAGTTGGGATGGTTGCATCTCACACTAGACAGTGACACAAAGGGAGCTGGGGTGTAATCTGCATTTCCTGATGAGCCATCTGTGCTAGGGGGGAGGAGTGGTCACTTGCACCTGAAAGGGCTGTGCCTGTCCTCACACAATGACGTTTCCGACCCCCTGGTGAGTGTCTGGGGCCTGGCCTGGGAAAGGCAGGATTTCACATTTAAAAGAGACTTTACTTTGAAGTAGGCCTACTTCAAAGAAGAAATTGGGTATAAGAAGGGCACCCAAAACCACAGACTTTAGGAACACTTCTGGAAACAAGAGGAACCTCTGCCTGGAGAAGAGCTAAAGAGCTGAGGACGAAGAGCTGGCCTGCCTGTGACTGTGCTTTGTGGAGCTATCCTGCAGTTGCTGCTTCTGTCAAAGTAAGAGGGCAAAGACTGGACTTTGTGTGCCTTCCATCTTGTGAAGAAATCTCCAAGAGCTTGATTTAGAGCTTGCCTCCTGTTGTTTGAAGTCTCAGGGACAGCAAAGACTTCTCTCTGCCAGCACCTGGAATCGCTGGAGAGACTCCTGCTCTGACAAGTGGTGCCCTATCCAGTCCCTGGGCCCTTGAAAGGAAAGCTGGGGGAAATCCAAGGAAATCAACTTCGGACAACTTTGGACCAACGCCGCTGCTGAATCCCTTGACGCTGCTTGTAACCGACTCCGTGATCTTCGCTGGAAAGCGATGACCTTCGCAGGCCCAACGCTGCTGCAGCCCCGCTGAAGTCCGCGACTCCGTGGAAGGCGACGCACCGCGTCGTGACTGACGCTGCTTGAAGTGCGCAGATTCAAGGTTTTGCACAGATGCCGCGATCCCCGACTTCGCGCATCGACTTGTTTTCACTCTTCACCAAAGGTACTGTTCTTGGGGGTCTACGCAACTCCTTGTCAGGCGCCGCTAGTGTCGGCCTGTTGGGAACGACTCCGTCACAACACCGTGTTAACACCTCATCGAAGCATTTTGGGTTTCTAAGCGCTATTTTTGAGTATAATCTTTAAAAATTCATAACTTGACTTGTGTATGTTGGATTTTTTGTTTAGATAAATATTTCCTATTTTTCTAAACTGGTGTGGTGTAATTTTGTAGTGTTTTCATTAAGTTACTGTATGAATTGGTACAAATACTTTACACCTATCACTCTGAAGTTAAGCCTACTGCTCTGCCAAGCTACCAAGAGGGTAAGCAGGGGTTAGCTGAGGGTGATTCTCGTTTACCCTGACCAGAGTGAGGGTTCTTGCTTGAACAAGGGGTAACCTGACTGTCAACCAAAGACCCCATTTCTAACAATAAAAAAAAATTACTTGCCAGACACAAGACAACAAAGACCTGCACCAAAGTATACACATGTGCACATCACCCATCCATAGTGAAATGCTGAACAATGTCACCATATTGTGCCAACAGCACTACTGGGCACTGAAACTGTATTTACAAAGACATTACGTCATGTCCAAATAAGGCCATTAACCAGTCCATTACAAATAGCCTGAAGGGCCAAAACAGGCCGAACTTGACTCCCACATGTACAAAGGGTACTCCACTTGAAAGGGGCATCAATGGGGCAGCCAGGCACCTCAGGGAACAGGGGCAGGGGGGTGGCGGGTGGGGAGTTATGTCTGGGAGGGGGGGGCTTGGGCTTAGGTTTGGGAGGTAGAGGGGGTTTGAGCTTGCCCTTGGAAGGAGGGGGAGTGGGCTTGGACCGGGGGGTTCGCAGAGGGACCTGGGGCAACACAGGGCTTCTTCTTCCCTTGGGAAGGGGCACGGGAATGGGAAGGACGGACTGGGGCAGACTTGGACGTGAAAGGAGTGGACTGGGCACAGAGATGGGCACGTTTAGGGATGAGACGGGGTGGGCCATTGGGTTCGTACAGGTCAATACAGGAGAGAAAAAGCTTCTTAGGGGCAGTTGGAAGGGATTTGGAGGCAGATCTGGGAGTGGAGGTTGAGGGAGTACTTGTATCAGGTGTAGATGTGCCGGACATGGATGCAGGTGCCTGTAAAGTATGCTGATGTGTGGTGGATGTGTGTGGTGTGGATTTGTGCGAATGTTTAAGTGTTTTGGGAGGGGGGTGGACACAGTGGAAGATGACAGGCTGCCGGTGTACATGGATGTAGTCTGGGTGTCTGCAAGTCTGGTGAGTGTGCTGCAAGTGTCTGTAAATGTAGTTGTGGTGAGTGCAGATGTGGTGTCTGGGGTGTATGTCTGGATGTCAGATGTGGTGACTGCATGAATGGGGGCAGCAGCAGTGACTGAGGATGTTATTGTGTGTGCTTTGGTATGTTGGGTGTGTGCCTGCCTGTGGTGGGAAGTGTGGTGCTTGTGTTTGTCTGTGTGCTTCTTGTGTGCTGATCTGTGTGCGTGGCTGTCTGTATGTGTGCTTGGGATGGGTAAAGGGAGTGGGGTGCATGAAGGGGCAGAGGTGGTGGGACGGAAAGACTAGGGTCATTGACTGCTGGTAAAGAGGAGGTCAGAGCCTGAAATAAATCTCTGTAGTCCAGACAAGGCACTGTGTTGCCTTCCAGGTATGCATTGCATTGCTGCATATGGGATGCTAGTCCCTGGATGGTATTCACAATGGTTGTCTGCCCTACAGGGATGGTTCTCAGGAGGTCAATAGTCTCCTTTGTGAGGGCAGCAAGGCTGACTGGGGCAGGGGATGAGGTGCCTGGGGCGAAGAAGACACCCACCCTCCTGTTTGAGTGGGCACGGGCAACTGGGTGGAGAGCAACTGGGAGGGCATTGATGGCATGGGGGTGGTGGAAGATGGCATAGAATGGGTGTGCCCAGTGAGGTCCACCACCACGAGGGAGCTCCCATCGGAGGAGGTATCAGAGTTACTACCTCCAATGGTAGTTCCCTCCCCGTGGTACTCCCCTTGCCTTCCAACCCACTAGTCCCCTTGGCGTCACTCCACTCTGCCTCCTTGGAACCGTGGGCTGCTGCCTCCACACTCACCCGTGCCACTGCTCCCTCACCAGATGATGCTGATGTACACAAAGGACACAGGAGCACAGGGACGGAGAGCCAAAACAAGGGAGAACTTTGTCAGAAACGGAATATATGTACATCTCTGGCCCACACACACTCCCATCCAGGTCACACACCTGCACGCAGTACCTACAACATATGTCATGACTGTGCCCCTGACTCGTGGCCATTACCCCAGAATGCACCATATTACCCACATAAAACATGGACCTGATACACTGTGTGGAGTACACCCATGAGAGACCATGCCCAGCCAATGCACTTACAAGTCCATGAGGCCACAAAGCATACCATATAACAGAAGGGGGACCCCCCCTGTGCCTATTGAGACTGCCCAAACTAGTCCTCACACCATTCCAGGGACTTTGAGGGGGCAGGACTGCAGGAACACACCTGTCCAAGAGCCTGGCACTACAATGCATACATACCACAGCACCAACATACACCCATCAAAGCTGTATCACAACAGTGTTGGTACTCACCCCCTTGTGGCTGCTGTGCTGCCTTCAAGTGCCCATCCAAATCTGAATAGGCCACCACCAGAATGTGGGCATTAGGGGGGTTCCTCGTTGGGAGGCCTTCCCCAGCTCGGCCTCTCCGGTCTTCCTGGCCCAGCGCCTCAGGTCCTTCCACTACTTCCTGCAGTGGGTGCGCCACTGGTTGTAGACCCCCACGGTCTGCACCTCCTTGGTGATGGATTGCCACAGGCCTTTCTTTTGATGGGCACTGACCTGCATGGGACACACAGAGCAAAAAAAACAGACGTCAGTATGTGTGCATCGAATACAGATAACATGTCGTTCCCTTTGGAAACGCCATTGTTGAAAGGCAAGTTATCAACTCACATACAGTACATGCCAGACAGCCTATGGCAGGGCAGTCACACATCAAAGCCACATGCATACAGGCATCCACCACAATCACACACATTTAAGGATGACAGATGCCAACTCACCTGCTCCTCTGGTCACCCATACAACTTGGCATACAAGGGTAGGACCCCGTCCACTAACTTCTCTAGCTCTTCTGCGCTGAAGGCCGGCGCCCGTTCCCCTGTGACCCGCGCCATCTCAGGGACCAGAGTCAGAACACTGCAGCACACGTAGTGGAGTACTACCCTGCACGGGAATCAGGAGTCAAGTGTCAAAGGTCTGAAAAAAATGGCGCAGTGTTGTGCTCTGTCACCGGCGGCGGCAATCATGATTGGCCCAGGTTCCCCATTGACAACGATGTAATCCAACGATTGGGTGCACGGCAGTGAACACCGCCTTCCGCCATGACGACTAACGCCAGCTCAATGAAGTCACTTCTACTCTCTCATACTGCCATTTTGCTACCACCACATCATTATAGCCTGGCCAGGGGCCTCATCCAGGGCCTCAAAATCTCCGACCTCAGTCGCTTGCTGACATGAGTCTAGGATCCTCACATGTACCCATCTTTGGAATTGTGTCCACACTGGGATACCATTATGACAGAGTTAACTCAGCACACATATGCCTGATGGTGTACTTCATACTTTGCGTCTGTGTGTTACCTACGTTTCACACTTACAAAGATACAGTGACATCATGTAATGCAAGTGTATGTTTACACTCAATATGTGTTCTTTCCTCCCCCTTAGGTACAGACCCATGCACCGAGGGAGGGCCCTATCTGTTTACAGACCTCTGATTGATTTAGAAACTATGGAGAAATGTCACATCATTGTCACCTACAGACTCAATAGTGCTACTGTCCATGACCTCCGTGCATTAATGTATCCTGTACTGAAACCAGCTAATCGAAATCAGCATGCCATCCCTACAACTGTGCAAGTACTATCTGAACTCCATTTTCTGGCTACAGGCTCATTTCAGGTGACAGTGGACATGGGTTTAGGGGTCTCACAGCCAATGTTCACCCTCATCCTGTCAAAATTCCTGAATGCATTCGTCCAACACCTGCAAACATATTTCCAGTTTCTTTAAAGGGCTGAACTTCCTGCCATCAAATCTGTATTTTATGCCTTTGCTAACATCCCCCATGTGATTGGTGCCATTGATGGAACCCACAAAGCTCTCATACCCCCAAGAGTGAATGAACAGGTGTACAGGAGTCAGAAGAACTATCACTCCATGAATATGCAATTGGTGTGTACTGCTGACCAGTACATATCACGTCTGTTAGACCTGACATGCCTTAGGGTGGTCACCCCTAACTTTTTGCCTGCCTCCCTCCACTTTTTGGACCCTGTTTTGCTGGCTTTTAGACTCTGCGCACTTTACCACTGCTAACCAGTGCTAAAGTACATATGCTCTCTTCCTTTTTAAAAAACATGGTAACTTTGGATCATACCTGATTGGACTATTTAATCTACTTATAAGTCCCTAGTAATGTGCACTACATGTGCCTTGGGCCTGTAGATTAAATGCTACTAGTGGACCTGCAGCACTGGTTGTGCCACCCACTTAAGTAGCCCCCTTAACCTTGTCTCAGGCTTGCCATTGCAAGGCCTGTGTGTGCAGTTTCACTGCCACCTCGACTTGGCATTTAAAAGTACTTGCCAAGCCTAGAACTCCCCTTTTTCTACTTATAAGTCACCCTTAATGTGTGCCCTAGGTAACCCCTAGAGCAGGGTGCTGTGTAGGTAAAAGGCAGGACATGTACCTGTGTAATTATATGTCCTGGTAGTGTAAAACTCCTAAATTCGTTTTTACACTACTGTGAGGCCTGCTCCCTTCATAGGCTAACATTGGGGCTGCCCTCATACATTGTTGAAGTGGCAGCTGCTGATCTGAAAGGAGCAGGAAAGTCATATTTAGTATGGCCAGAATGGCAATACAAAATCCTGCTGACTGCTGAAGTCGGATTTAATATTACTATTCTAGAAATGCCACTTTTAGAAAGTGAGCATTTCTTTGCACTTAAATCTTTCTGTGCCTTACAATCCACGTCTGGCTGGGCTTGGTTGACAGCTCCTTGTGCATTCACTCAGACACACCCCAAACACAGGGAACTCAGCCTCACTTGCATACATCTGCATTTTGAATGGGTCTTCCTGGGCTGGGAGGGTGGAGGGCCTGCTCTCACACAAAGGACTGCCACCCCCCCTACTGGGACCCTGGCAGACAGGATTGAACTGAAAGGGGACCTGGTGCACTTCTTAGCCACTCTTTGAAGTCTCCCCCACTTCAAAGGCACATTTGGGTATAAAACAGGGCCTCTGCCCTACCTCATCAGACACTTGCTGGAGAAGAAACCTGAACCAGAAACGACATCCTGCCAAGAAGAACTGCCTGGCTGCTCAAAGGACTCACCTGTCTGCTTTCTACAAAGGACTGCTGCCTTGCTGTTGGCCTGCTGCCTTGCTGAACTCTTGTCTGGCTGTGAAAGTGCTCTCCAAGGGCTTGGATAGAGCTTGCCTCCTTTTCCCTGAAGTCTCAGGACCAAAAAGACTTCCCTTTTTCACTTGGACACTCCGTACGCCGAACATTTCGACGCACAGCTTGTTCCGCGGCGAGAAAAACGCCGCACACCGACGCTGAGCAACGCGACGCTCGGGGGACGACCGGAAATCCGACGCACGGCTTCGCAAGGACAACGCCGCCCGACCTCTAGAGGAGAAATTGACGCGACGCCTGCCGTGAGATCGGAATTTCAACGCGCAGCCCCGCAGAACGACGCGCAGCCGGAAAACAAGCAGGAAAATTCATGCACAGACCCGGGACATCTGGTAATCCCCGCGATCCACAGAAAGAGACTGTCCGCGCGCCGGAAAACGACGCACGACTTCCCCGCGTGGAAAATAACGACGCAAGTCCGTGTGTGCTGGGGAGAAATCGACGCACACACTCTTTTTCCACGCACCTCTCCATTTGTAGCCCTCTGAGGAGATTTTTCCACTCTAAACCAGGTACTTGTGCTTGAAAGAGACTTTGTTTCTATTCTAAAGACTTAAGACACTTAGGCGGTGATTCTAACCGCGGCGGGCGGCGGTCACCGCCCGCCATGCGGTTACCGCCAAATGACCGCACCGCGGTCACAAGACCGCGGCGGCCATTCTGGCTTTCCCGCTGTGCTGGCGGGCGACCACCAAAAGGCCGCCCGCCAGCACAGCGGGAAAGACCCAGCAACGATGAAGCCAGCTCCGAATGGAGCCGGCGGAGTTGCTGGAGTGCGACGGGTGCAGTAGCACCCGTCGCGAATTTCAGTGTCTGCTAGGCAGACACTGAAATTCCTTTTGGGGCCCTCTTACGGGGGCCCCTGCAGTGCCCATGCCATTGGCATGGGCACTGCAGGGGCCCCCAGGGGCCCCGCGGCACCCCCTACCGCCATCCTGTTCCTGGCGGGAGACCCGCCAGGAACAGGATGGCGGTAGGGGGTGTCAGAATCCCCATGGCGGCGGAGCGCCTTGAGGATTCTCAAGGGCAGCGGAAAGTCGGCGGTACACCGCTGACTTTCCGTTTCTGGCCACGGCTGAACCGCCGCGGTCAGAATGCCCAGCGGTGCACCGCCAGCCTGTTGGCGGTGCTACCGCGGTCATTCGCCCTGGTGGTTTTTACCGCCAGGGTTAGAATGAACCCCTTTATATCACTTTTCAGTGATATCCCTACAATTTCCCATTGCAACTTTATTCTTTTTGACCTACAATTATCCTGATAAATATTATATATTTTTCTAAACACTGTGTGGTGTATTTTTGTGGTGCTATATGGTGGTATTGTATGATTTATTGCACAAATACTTTACACATTGCCTTCTAAGTTAAGCCTGACTGCTCGTGCCAAGCTACCAGAGGGTGGGCACAGGATAATCTTGGATTGTGTGTGACTTACCCTGACTAGAGTGAGGGCTTTTGCTTGGACAGGGGGTAACCTGACTGCCAACCAAAAACCCCATTTCTAACATTGGTGATCAGCGGTGAGGATAGGACTTGTATTTGTGCAGTGACATACAGTAGCTAAGTATTTCACTACCTACCCACAGTTGAAGGTCAACTTGGCTTTTATCTCTTTTTGCAAATCCGTTTTTTTCTTCCTGACAATTTTCAAAAACTAAATCCTCACTCAACATCTCTCTGACTGGGTCTCAGACAGGGGACTTTGTCCTAGTCCAGTTGGATACATATACGGTCAAACAACTAAGAGGATTCTGCAGGGCATTGAGGGTACCCACCCAAGGGGCCTCCAGAAAGGAGGACTTTCAAGTGGCGCTGAGGGCCTGGGCAGAAGCCCATTTAGAGGATGATGAGGAAGAGGAGCCAGAAAATGGCACCTCAGAGGAATTTTCACTATCTGTGGATGGTGTTACCACTGCAATTGTGCCCCCTTCCAGACCAGGGAGCAGTGTCTCTATGCAAAGCCTGACCGCAGAGGAAAGGAGAGAGGAAAGGGACTTCCAATTGCAAATGGCAAAACTGAAAATTGAGGCTCAACAGGAGGAGAGAAGGGCAGAGAGAGAAGCCAAACAAGCTGAGGCTGAAAGAGCAGCCAAACAGATTGAAGCTGAAAGAACAGCCAAACAGGTGGAAGCTGAAAGAGCTTTGGCTGGAAAGAAACTATTGTTGGCTCATGAACTGAGTCTCAAGGAGCTGGAGATCAAGGCGAGACAGTCTGAATCCAGCAATAATGGTGGCAGCATACAGACAGGACCTGCTGGAGAAAAGAAGGTTCGTATACCCAAAAATGTGGTGCCCAGTTTTGTGGTGGGAGATGACATAGATAAATGGTTAGCTGCTTATGAAGTTGCACTAAAGGCTCATGAGGTTCCTGAAGGGCAATGGGGGGTAGCTATGTGGGGTTATGTGCCGCCATTGGGGAGGGACACACTTCTCACATTGGATCAACCTGATCAAAACACATACCCACTTCAGAAAGCCACTTTACTTGCCAAGTTTGGGCTGAACCCTGAGGGATACCGTCAGAGGTTCAGGGACAGCACCAAACAAAACACACAAACATGGGTAGATTTCTTTGACTTTCCCAGTAAGGCACTGAATGGATGGGTGTGGGGCAACAAAGTAAATGACTATAAAGGGTTATATGACTTGATTCTGAGAGAGCATATGCTTAATACTACTTTTACAGAGTTGCGCCAGCACTTGGTAGATAGTAAGCTGACTGATCCCAGGAAACTGGCTGAGGAGGCGGACCTCTGGGTTAGCACTAGAGTGTCCAAAAAGGTACCTGGGGGGGACTCCCACAAAGGTGGTCAGGGTTCCCAACAGAAGAAAGAGGGGGGAGATAAACTTACAGATAAGGAACTCTCAAAAGGCCCCCAAAAGAATTCCCAGGGAGGGGGTGGCAACCATTCCTTCTCTAGATTTGGGAAGAAGCCAGGGACATTTGATAAGTCAGGGAAATCCAACCCCAAATGTATGGAGTGTTACCAGTATGGTCACTATAAAGGCGACCCCCAGTGCTCCAAAAGGACACCGTCCACTACCGGACAGACACCTGGGCTAACTAGTGTAGCGCTTGGAGGGGAGATGGACCCAGATAGCTTTGGGGAGCAAGTAGAGATTTCCCTAGTGTCCCTGGGAGAAAGAGAAATGGTGCCCAAAGCCCACATGCCCCGAAATACTTCCAAGTACAGGCAGTGGGCCACCATTAATGGGCAGAAGGTGGAGTCTCTGCGTGACACAGGAGCCAGTATGACTACTATCCAGAGTCAGCTGGTGTCCACAGAGCAGATAGTCCCTAATACATTCCACCAGGTCATAGTCGCTGACAATCGTGAGAGTCACCTACCGGTGGCTCTGGTTCCCTTTGAGTGGGGGGGGATCTCTGGTACTCTGAAAGTAGCTGTGAGTCCTGCCATGCCTGTAGATTGTCTGTTAGGCAATGATCTTGAGCACACTGCTTCGAAAGAAGTAGAACTCAGATCTCACCTGGAGATGTTAGGGTTACCTGAGTGGGTCTGCATGACCACCAGGTCCATGGCTGCCCGGGAAGGGAGTCAAGGGCGTCTGGAGCCTGGAAAAATGGCCCAGACCGCCGCCCAAGAGGGGGGCCAGGGGCGCGGGAAACCCGCCTCCAATGTTCCCACAGTGGTAGACGAGGTCCCTGAGGAAGAGGAGGCCCCCGAGCCAACCGGGGAGGACATAGCTGCCCTGGGTAACCTACCTGAACTTGCTGGCTGGCAAGTAGAGGGGGGCCAACCAGGAAAGCATTCTGCAAGGCGCAGAGAGAAAGCCCCACCCTTGAGGGTCTGAGGAAGCAAGCCACAGACCACGCAGCAGGTGACGTCTCTGGCGCTCACCATATTTACTGGGAGAATGATCTCCTTTACAGTGAGCGTAGAATTCCAGGTCCTGGGCCACACCGTGTTCTGGTGGTCCCCCAGTGTTACCGGAAATTCCTACTAGGACTGGCTCACGACATTCCCCTGGCAGGACACCTGGGCCAAGACAAGACCTTTGACAGGCTTAACACCCACTTTAATTGGCCCAGAATGAGGAAAGCCTCAGATAACTTCTGCGGAGCTTGCCCCACCTGCCAGGCTAGTGGGAAGGCAGGGAAAAGGCTTAAAGCTCCCCTGATCCCACTCCCAGTCGTTGGCACCCCCTTTGAAAGGGTGGGCATCGACATTGTTGGTCCCTTGGACCCCAAAACTGCCCTGGGCAACAGGTTTATCCTGGTTTTGGTGGACCATGCCACCCACTATCCAGAGGCAATCCCTCTGAGAACAGTGACTGCAAAGGTGGTGACCAGAGCCCTGATGGGAATATTTACCCGTGTGGGATTCCCTAAGGAGGTCGTGTCTGACAGGGGCACAAACTTCATGTCTGCATACATGAAGACCCTGTGGGATGAGTGTGGGGTGACCTACCGGTTTACCACCCCTTATCATCCTCAAACCAATGGGCTGGTTGAGAGATTCAACCAGACCCTGAAAGGCATGATTGGTGGCCTGACTGAGGCCATGAGGCGTAAGTGGGACGTCCTCTTACCCTGCCTGTTGTTTGCTTATAGAGAGGTGCCCCAGAAAGGGGTGGGGTTCAGCCCCTTTGAGCTTCTCTATGGTCACCCTGTCAGGGGACCCCTAAGCATCATTAAGGAGGGCTGGGAGAGAGCTCCCCAGGCCCCTCCCCAGGATGTGGTCAGCTACATGCTGGCCCTCCGCAAACAAACCCAACGCTTCTGGAAGGAGGCCCAGAGTAACCTCGAGGCCAGTCAAGAGGTGATGAAGGAGTGGTACGACCAAAAGGCCACTCTAGTTGAGTTCTCACCTGGAGACAAAGTTTGGGTGATGGAGCCAGTAGAGCCCAGGGCTCTCCAGGACCGCTGGACTGGCCCCTTTGAGATCAAGGAGCGTAAAGGGGAGGCCACTTACCTAGTGGACCTCAAAACCCCTAGGCAACCCCTAAGGGTCCTCCATCACAACCGGCTCAACCCTCACTTTGAGAGGTCTGAGGTCAGTATGCTCCTAGTCACCGATGAGGGCATGGAAGAGGAGAGTGAACCTCTCCCCGACCTCCTCGCTGTCAAAGAAGGGGATGGGTCAGTAGGTGGTGTCATTCTCTCTGACTCCCTGACTCCAACACAGAGAGGGGACTGCTATGAGCTGTTAGAGCAGTTCTCCCCCCTGTTCTCCCTTACACCTGGACTAACCCACCTCTGTGTGCATGACATTGACACAGGTGACAGTGCTCCTGTAAAGAACAAAATTTACAGGTTGTCAGATAAGGTGAAGGCCAGCATCAAGGAGGAGGTCTCCAAGATGTTGACTTTGGGGGTTATTGAGAAATCCAGTAGTCCCTGGGCCAGCCCTGTGGTATTGGTTCCCAAGGCTACTGCCCCAGGTGCGAAACCAGAACTCCGGTTCTGTGTGGACTACCGGGGTCTCAATTCAGTCACCCCGACTGATGCTCACCCCATCCCCCGAGCTGATGAGCTCGTTGACAGACTAGGCGCTGCCAAGTTCCTGAGTACGTTCGATCTTACTTCCGGGTGCTGGCAGATTGGCCTGACTGAGGGGGCTAAAGAAAGATCTGCTTTTTCCACCCCTGATGGCCATTACCAATTCCGGGTGATGCCATTTGGGCTGAAAAATGCCCCGCTACCTTCCAACGGTTGGTTAACGGGGTCCTAGCTGGTAAAGATGCCTTCTGTGCAGCTTACCTAGACAACATAGCTGTCTACAGTTCCAGCTGGGAGGAACACCTGCTCCACCTCAAGGAGGTGCTTCAGGCCCTGCAACAGGCAGGCCTGACTATCAAGGCTAGTACGTGCCAGATTGGGCAGGGTTCCGTGGTGTACATGGGACACCTCGTAGGTGGTGGAAGGGTGCAGCCGCTCCAGGCCAAGATTGAAACTATCAAGGCCTGGCAACCACCTAGAACACAGACTGAGGTGAGAGCCTTTTTGGGCCTCACTGGATACTACCGCAGGTTCGTCAAGGGCTATGGTACCATTGTGTCCCCCTTGACTGAACTCACTTCCAAGAAACAACCTAGGTTGGTGAATTGGACAGAGGCCTGTCAGAAAGCCTTTGATTCTCTGAAGGAAGCCATGTGCACAGCCCCCGTGCTCAAGGCCCCTGACTACTCCCAGGAATTTATTGTTCAGACAGACGCTTCAGAGCATGGCATAGGGGCTGTTCTAGCACAGCTGAATGAGGAGGGCTCAGACCTACCAGTAGTCTTTATTAGCAGAAGACTATTACCACGGGAACAAAGGTGGAGTGCTATTGAAAGAGAAGCATTTGCTGTGGTCTGGGCACTGAAGAAGCTAAGACCCTACCTGTTTGGGACTCACTTCCGGGTTCAGACAGACCACAGGCCCCTCAGATGGCTCATGCAGATGAGGGGTGAGAATCCAAAACTCTTGAGATGGTCCATTTCCCTACAGGGGATGGACTTTACGGTGGAGCATCGCCCAGGGGTTGACCACACCAATGCTGATGGTCTCTCCAGATACTTCCACCTTAGCGATGAGAGCTCCCAGGAGGTCGGGTAGCTCTCCCCACTTTCAGCTGGGGGGGACACATGTTAGACCTGACATGCCTTAGGGTGGTCACCCCTAACTTTTTGCCTGCCTCCCTCCACTTTTTGGACCCTGTTTTGCTGGCTTTTAGACTCTGCGCACTTTACCACTGCTAACCAGTGCTAAAGTGCATATGCTCTCTTCCTTTTTAAAAAACATGGTAACTTTGGATCATACCTGATTGGACTATTTAATCTACTTATAAGTCCCTAGTAATGTGCACTACATGTGCCTAGGGCCTGTAGATTAAATGCTACTAGTGGACCTGCAGCACTGGTTGTGCCACCCACTTAAGTAGCCCCCTTAACCTTGTCTCAGGCTTGCCATTGCAAGGCCTGTGTGTGCAGTTTCACTGCCACCTCGACTTGGCATTTAAAAGTACTTGCCAAGCCTAGAACTCCCCTTTTTCTACTTATAAGTCACCCTTAATGTGTGCCCTAGGTAACCCCTAGAGCAGGGTGCTGTGTAGGTAAAAGGCAGGACATGTACCTGTGTAATTATATGTCCTGGTAGTGTAAAACTCCTAAATTCGTTTTTACACTACTGTGAGGCCTGCTCCCTTCATAGGCTAACATTGGGGCTGCCCTCATACATTGTTGAAGTGGCAGCTGCTGATCTGAAAGGAGCAGGAAAGTCATATTTAGTATGGCCAGAATAGTAATAAAAAATCCTGCTGACTGGTGAAGTCGGATTTAATATTACTATTCTAGAAATGCCACTTTTAGAAAGTGAGCATTTCTTTGCACTTAAATCTTTCTGTGCCTTACAATCCACGTCTGGCTGGGCTTGGTTGACAGCTCCTTGTGCATTCACTCAGACACACCCCAAACACAGGGTACTCAGCCTCACTTGCATACATCTGCATTTTGAATGGGTCTTCCTGGGCTGGGAGGGTGGAGGGCCTGCTCTCACACAAAGGACTGCCACCCCCCCTACTGGGACCCTGGCAGACAGGATTGAACTGAAAGGGGACCTGGTGCACTTCTTAGCCACTCTTTGAAGTCTCCCCCACTTCAAAGGCACATTTGGGTATAAAACAGGGCCTCTGCCCTACCTCATCAGACACTTGCTGGAGAAGAAACCTGAACCAGAAACGACATCCTGCCAAGAAGAACTGCCTGGCTGCTCAAATGACTCACCTGTCTGCTTTCTACAAAGGACTGCTGCCTTGCTGTTGGCCTGCTGCCTTGCTGAACTCTTGTCTGGCTGTGAAAGTGCTCTCCAAGGGCTTGGATAGAGCTTGCCTCCTGAAGTGTCAGGACCAAAAAGACTTCCCTTTTTCACTTGGACACTCCGTGCGCCGAAAATTTCGACGCACAGCTTGTTCCGCGGCGAGAAAAACGCTGCACACCGACGCTGAGCAACGCGACGCTCGGGGGACGACCGGAAATCCGACGCACGGCTTCGCAACGCCGCTCGACCTCTAGAGGAGAAATCGACGCGACGCCTGCCGTGAGATCGTAATTTCAACGCGCAGCCCCGCAGAACGACGCGCAGCCGTAAAACAAGCAGGAAAATCCACGCACAGACCCGGGACATCTGGTAATCCCCGCGATCCACAGAAAGAGACTGTCCGCGCGCCGGAAAACGACGCACGACTTCCCCGCGTGGAAAATAACGACGCAAGTCCGTGTGTGCTGGGGAGAAATCGACGCACACACTCTTTTTCCACGCACCTCTCCATTTGTAGCCCTCTGAGGAGATTTTTCCACTCTAAACCAGGTACTTGTGCTTGAAAGAGACTTTGTTTATATTCTAAAGACTTAGAACACTTTATATCACTTTTCAGTGATATCCCTACAATTTCCCATTGCAACTTTATTCTTTTTGACCTACAATTATCCTGATAAATATTATATATTTTTCTAAACACTGTGTGGTGTATTTTTGTGGTGCTATATGGTGGTATTGTATGATTTATTGCACAAATACTTTACACATTGCCTTCTAAGTTAAGCCTGACTGCTCGTGCCAAGCTACCAGAGGGTGGGCACAGGATAATCTTGGATTGTGTGTGACTTACCCTGGCTAGAGTGAGGGCTTTTGCTTGGACAGGGGGTAACCTGACTGCCAACCAAAAACCCCATTTCTAACAACGTCTATGCCAGGTTCCCAGGTTCAGTCCATGATTCCCTTGTCCTGAGAAACAGGAGTGCACCACACTTGATGGAACAACTACAAGGGGTCAGAGGATGGCCCATAGGTGAGTGTGTATGACACTGGATCTGTACATAGCTGACAGCCAGGAAATGTGCATGTAAAGTCAGTTTCTTAAGGTCCTGTTTTGCCCACTTTTGCAGGTGATTCTGGCTACCCTAACTTGCAGTGCTCCTGTCACCTGGGATGAATCCCAGAATAGATGCAGAGAGGAACTATATTAAGGGCTATGGACACAGTAGGAGGGTGATTGAGCGCACTATAGGTCTCCTGAAGGCTAGATTTCATTGCCTCCATCTCTCTGAGGGATCCCTGTGCTATGTCCCTGACAAGATGTGTAAGATAGTGGTGGCCTCCTGCATGCTGCACAACTTAGCTGTGAGGAAAGCTATCCCCCTTCTGGAAGAGGAGGCTACTGTCCAGCCAGCCCAGCAACCTCAGAGAGGGATGAGAGTGATGGTGAGGAAGAAGAGGGGGAAGATATCAATTCCAGGAACCAGCTGATCCGCCTATACTTCCAGTGACTATAGGGTACTGTCCAATGATGCTGATGTCTTCACTGCATATTTCCAGTCTGACTCATGTAATTGGTAATGTGGTGTCTATAGTCAGGGACACTGTTAACAGATGACCGAAGTGGCATGTGCCAGGTAACCCAATATTATGTACAGTGTGACATACTTCAGACACTACAGTGCATTGGATCCCCTCCTGCAATAAAGGTATGATTATGAAATTGACTGGCTAATGCATACACACTCACAATTGATATCTCATATTGATGAGGGACATACGATTTGAGTCTATAGGTGTATTTATTAAATGACAAAATATATACATATTTTGTGGGACAGTGATAGGGAGGGGGCACATGGTGCATATCCATAATCAGGTACATATGCTCAGCTGTTGGTAGCACTGGGTTTTGTTCCATGTGGCCATTGGTAGATGGTGTGATGGTGTGATGGTAGTGGCATGTTAATAAGGGAGCACAGTGGCTTAGTCTTGGCTGGTGTTTCAGTGGAATGTCTGGGTCCGAGGGCATGTTTGCGTGGCTGGAGATGGGCTGCAGGGGTAGGGGTGCTGGTTTCCTGTGTGTTCTCCGGCAGTGCCACCAGTCCAGTAACTGCTGCAGATGTAGAGGGCAGGACAGTGTTCTGGATAGTGGTGGGGGCTTGCAGGTTGGTAGAGGACTTAGGCTGGCTGTGGTACTGGTACTACAGCACCCCTGCAATGGAGCCCATGGTGGCATTAAGCTGTTTCCATTGCTTCATGGCCTCCTGGTGGTGTGCTACCTGCAAACTCTGATTCTGCTCCAACGTGGCCAGGATCTGGCCCATCCTGTCTTGGGAATGATGGTATGCTCCTAGGATATCACATATCACCTCCTGGGCTGCTGAATCCATCCTTTGGCCACCTCCCTGGGCCACTGATGTCCTCCCACTGGCCCTAGCCCCCATGCCTTTGTCCTCTGCACAGGTCTGGCAGTCCCACTTGCACTGGGCCCGTCATCATCCTGCCTGTTGGTGGGTGGAGACTCTGGACTCTGTACGTGTGAGCCGCCAGTCCGTGGCTGGGAGACCCTGGTATGGGGTTGTGTGGTCAGAGCTGATGATGGTGGTTGGGTGGTAGGGCTGTTAGTGGTATCCTGGGTGGGGCTGCTGGAGGGTGACAGTCCAGGACTGTGTGATGGGCCAGGGTATTCCTCAATTTCCATACATCCCTCTGCACTCTCCTGAGTGGGGCCTCTGTCTTCATGTGGGGCGCTGGCACTCCTTGGCGTTTCTGTCTGGTTGGCATGGGTGGTGGTGGTGCCTGTGGGCGGGGGGAATGGACATGTGGGTGTCAGGTAATGTTTTGGCAATTGATGCACTGCTCTGCCTTATTTTCCTATTTTGTGCTTATATTCCCCTGTTGTGGTATGCAAGGACCCTTCGTGTACATTTCTTTGCATTTTATGTGGGAGGTGGAGGTGCATTGTGGGTGCTGTAGTGCCACTGGGAATCCATGCAGGGGTAGGTGACTGTGTACAGGGGGCAGGATGGAGGTCTGTTTGTGGGATAGTGGGCATGCAGGGTAGTTGAATGTGGGTGTTGTGGACTGGCTGGGGATGGGGTCCTGGTGGGAGTGAGAGGGGTGGGGTAATACATGCATGGGGTGGATGTTTAGGTATAGTGGTTGACTTACCCGAGTCCAGTCCTCTAGTGAGTTCAGTGAAGCCCTCTGGGTGCAGGATAGCTAGGACCTTCTCCTCAAAGGTGTATTCGGGGGGTATAGGTGGGGGACCGCCACCAGTCTTTTGTGCATGATGTTGTGTCTGGATGCCATTGACCGAACATTCCAGTTTAGGTCATTCCATCTCTTCCAGATGTCATCCCTTGTGGGTGGATGGTTTCCCACTGCGTTGACCACATTGACTATTGTCTGCCATAACTCCATCTTCCTGGCCACGGGTGTCTGCTGCACCTGTGCCCCGAATAGTTGTGGCTCGACCCTGAGTATTTCGTCCACCATGGTCCTTAGCTCCCTGTCTGTGAAGCGGAGATGATTATGGGGTGCCATGGTGTGTGTTGTGGGTGGTGTGTTGTGGGTGTATTGGTGAGTGTGCTGTCGTGTGGTTGTGTGTGTGGCATATAAAGGTGTTTGGGGTTAGTATGTGTTTCGGTGGTGTATTTCTGCTTATGGCTTGTGTTATGTTGTGTTCAGTGCATGCATGTTGTGTTGTCAATCTCAGTCGTGCTATTGGCAATGCAAAGGACTGTGGGGTACAGGTGTGGGTGTTTTATAGTGCTGTGGATGTGTGTCAGGTGTGTGAGTTTCAAAGTTGCCAATGTGTGCATTTGGTGTTTGTGGGTCTCATTGCTGGCCGTGGTGGTCCGTACTGCCAATGGTTGTTCGGCATCCACTATCCGCCACACTGATTTGTGCTTCATTATTTGGTGGGCGGAGGATTTGACTGCATGGCGGTGGCGGGAAGGGGTGTACTGCTTTTCCATCGTTGTGGGCCCTGGCGGTGGGTGGAGGTTACAGGATTTTTGGAGGATTTACTTTTTGGCATCATAATTTGTCGATGTCCAGTCTACTGCCACTGGCGGTCTTCTGTTCACCGTTGCCATGGCAGTCGGCGGTGATTACCGCCAAGTTCATGATGAGGGCCTATGTCCCATACAGGGAGATACATTTGATAGGCCCTGGCCTCTGCAGGCTGAGCATACAGAACCTACATGATACTTAAATTTTTATCACTTCCATGCATGACAGTACATCATGTGGGCATATGCAATTAGGCTTGTGATTTGTGTGGCGACCTGAAGGGCACAGTGAATCATGATATACCTTCCAGAGAACTGTTTTGCAAGGCCGGATGTGGGATGAAAGATCTGTGGCACTATACACATTGCTGACAAGTCCCTCAAATGACTCAGACAAGATGCATACACAGCTCATGCTGTCATGCATATACATGTTGTCTTACATTTACAACCATCATAAACAAAGAAATGTCATTGGATGGAAGTAAAATGTCCTTGCCTAGTCATGTGCATACAGCACTAAGAGGATCTAGGACCCCACAAAATATCACACAACCCAATGTTAATGAATACAACATATAGTACTTGTCACCAATACCTGCACCATGTACCACCCATTAACCCCTTCTGTGCCGCGGACGTAGTGGTTACGTCCCGCGGCACAGTGCTGCTGTGCCGAGGACGTAACCACTACGTCCTCGGCACACAGCCCAGAGGGAGCGCTCTCGCTCCCCCTGTGTGCTTCCCTCCCACCCCCCAAAGTCGGGGATGGAAGGGGAAGCCCTTCCCCTTCCACCCCCGACCCCCCCATAATGACGTCAGCGCGCGATCGCGCGCTGACTTCATTATGGGATCCTCGCCGCACAGGAAGCCATTTGCTTCCTGTGCGGCGACGATAGAAGAGGTGAGTTCCTCTTCCCGGTGGGTGGGGGGTTGGGGCTAAAGAGGCACCGGGGAAAAGGAAAGGCTTTTCCTTTTCCCCGGTGTCTCTTTGAGCATTCCTGCTGCCCGATCGCATTGCGATCGGGCAGCAGGAATGCCCACTAGACACCAGGGATTTGTTTTCTTTATTGTTTTTTACTGTTTTTGGCACGCGGGGAGCGGCCCCTTGGGCAAGGGTCGCTCCCCTTTAGGGGGGCAATTACTACGGCCATTTCTCCCCCCCTTGGGGGCAGATTGGCTACTTTTCAGCCAGATCTGCCCCCAAGGGGGGCAGAAAACACTAAATCACCAGGGATTATTTTTTTTTTTGCATTTATGTGTTGGGGGTGCCCCCTTGGGCAAGGGGCGCCCCCCCCCAAGGGGGCAGAGAACTGTTGGCCTTTTCTGCCCCCCTTGGGGGCAGATCGCCCTATTTTTTTTAGGTCCATCTGCCCCCAAGGAGGGCAGAAGCCACTTAGGCACCAGGGATTGTGTGTGTAGTGGATGGGGGGGCGCCCCCTTGGGCAAGGGTCGCTCCCCTTTGGGGGGCATGTCTTTTCGGGCCATTTCTGCCCCCCTTGAGGGCAGATTGGCTACTTTTTAGCCAGATCTGCCCCCAAGGGGGGCAGAAAACACTAGATCACCAGGGTTTTTTATTTTTATGTGTATTTATGTGGGGGGGGTGCCCCCTTGGGCAAGGGGCGCCCCCCTCAAGGGGGCAGAGAACTGTTGGCCTTTCCTGCCCCCCTTGGGGGCAAATCGGCCTATTTTTTTTAGGTCCATCTGCCCCCAAGGGGGGCAGAAGCCACTTAGGCACCAGGGATTGTGTGTGTAGTGGATGGGGGGGCGCCCCCTTGGGCAAGGGTCGCTCCCCTTTGGGGGGCATGTCTTTTAGGGCCATTTCTGCCCCCCTTGAGGGCAGATCAGCCTATTATTTTTAGGCTGGTCTGCCCCCAAGGGGGCAGAAACTACCAGAACGCCAGGGATTTTTTTTTATTTGTTTATTTTTGTGGGGGGGCGTCCCCTTGGTCACGGGGCGCCCCCCCAAGGGGGGCATTGACCTGTTGCCCATTTCTACACCCCCTGGGGGCAGATGGGCCTATTTTCTTAGGCCCACCTGCCCCCAAGGGGGGCAGAAGCCACTTAGACACCAGGGATAGTGTGTGTGTGTGTGTGTGTGTTAGTGGATGGGTGGGGCCTTGGGCAAGGGTCGCCCCCCACTTTGGGGGCACATGTACCCAGGCCATTTCTGCACCCCTTGGAGACAGATCAGCCTATTATTTTTAGGCTGGTCTGCCCCCAAGGGGGGCAGAAACTACTAGAACGCCAGGGATTTTTTTTTATTTGTTTATTTTTGTAGGGGGCCGTCCCCTTGGTCACGGGGCGCCCCCCCAAGGGGGCCATTGACCTGTTGCCCATTTCTACACCCCCTGGGGGCAGATGGGCCTATTTTCTTAGGCCCACCTGCCCCCAAGGGTGGCAGAAGCCACTTAGACACCAGGGATAGTGTGTGTGTGTGTGTGTGTGTGTTAGTGGATGGGTGGGGCCTTGGGCAAGGGTCGCCCCCCACTTTGGGGGCACATGTACCCAGGCCATTTCTGCACCCCTTGGAGACAGATCAGCCTATTATTTTTAGGCTGGTCTGCCCCCAAGGGGGGCAGAAACTACTAGAACGCCAGGGATTTTTTTTTATTTGTTTATTTTTGTGGGGGGGCGTCCCCTTGGTCATGGGGCGCCCCCCCAAGGGGGGCATTGACCTGTTGCCCATTTCTACACCCCCTGGGGGCAGATGGGCCTATTTTCTTAGGCCCACCTGCCCCCAAGGGGGGCAGAAGCCACTTAGACACCAGGGATAGTGTGTGTGTGTGTGTGTGTGTTAGTGGATGGGTGGGGCCTTGGGCAAGGGTCGCCCTCCACTTTGGGGGCACATGTACCCAGGCCATTTCTGCACCCCTTGGAGACAGATCAGCCTATTATTTTTAGGCTGGTCTGCCCCCAAGGGGGGCAGAAACTACTAGAACGCCAGGGATTTTTTTTTATTTGTTTATTTTTGTGGGGGGGCGTCCCCTTGGTCACGGGGCGCCCCCCCAAGGGGGGCATTGACCTGTTGCCCATTTCTACACCCCCTGGGGGCAGATGGGCCTATTTTCTTAGGCCCACCTGCCCCCAAGGGGGGCAGAAGCCACTTAGACACCAGGGATAGTGTGTGTGTGTGTGTGTGTTAGTGGATGGGTGGGGCCTTGGGCAAGGGTCGCCCCCCACTTTGGGGGCACATGTACCCAGGCCATTTCTGCACCCCTTGGAGACAGATCAGCCTATTATTTTTAGGCTGGTCTGCCCCCAAGGGGGGCAGAAACTACTAGAACGCCAGGGATTTTTTTTTATTTGTTTATTTTTGTGGGGGGGCGTCCCCTTGGTCATGGGGCGCCCCCCCAAGGGGGGCATTGACCTGTTGCCCATTTCTACACCCCCTGGGGGCAGATGGGCCTATTTTCTTAGGCCCACCTGCCCCCAAGGGGGGCAGAAGCCACTTAGACACCAGGGATAGTGTGTGTGTGTGTGTGTGTGTTAGTGGATGGGTGGGGCCTTGGGCAAGGGTCGCCCTCCACTTTGGGGGCACATGTACCCAGGCCATTTCTGCACCCCTTGGAGACAGATCAGCCTATTATTTTTAGGCTGGTCTGCCCCCAAGGGGGGCAGAAACTACTAGAACGCCAGGGATTTTTTTTTATTTGTTTATTTTTGTGGGGGGGCGTCCCCTTGGTCACGGGGCGCCCCCCCAAGGGGGGCATTGACCTGTTGCCCATTTCTACACTCCCTGGGGGCAGATGGGCCTATTTTCTTAGGCCCACCTGCCCCCAAGGGGGGCAGAAGCCACTTAGACACCAGGGATAGTGTGTGTGTGTGTGTGTGTGTGTTAGTGGATGGGTGGGGCCTTGGGCAAGGGTCGCCCCCCACTTTGGGGGCACATGTACCCAGGCCATTTCTGCACCCCTTGGAGACAGATCAGCCTATTATTTTTAGGCTGGTCTGCCCCCAAGGGGGGCAGAAACTACTAGAACGCCAGGGATTTTTTTTTATTTGTTTATTTTTGTGGGGGGGCGTCCCCTTGGTCACGGGGCGCCCCCCCAAGGGGGGCATTGACCTGTTGCCCATTTCTACACCCCCTGGGGGCAGATGGGCCTATTTTCTTATGCCCACCTGCCCCCAAGGGGGGCAGAAGCCACTTAGGCACCAGGGATAGTGTTGTGTGTGTTTTTTTTTTTTTGTTGCTTTTTTTTTTGAGGGCTGTCCCCTTTGGCAAGGGTCGCTCTCCATGGGGACACACTACTAAAGGTATTTTCTGGCTTCCTTGGGGTAGACAGGTCTATTTTATTAGTAGGCCCATCTGCCCCATGGCAGAATCCACTTAGGCACCAATTTCTAAATGTTTGATGGTGGGGTGTTTGTCAACTGAAGAAGTCTTTGCATTTGTGATAAAAATGTTTTCCTCCTTTTTGTTCTAGTTCAAAGCTTTTGCTTTATTTGCTGTGGCTCCTTGCGGTTTTGGCGGTGGTTGACCTGCAGTTTGCACAGTTGCATGTTTTAGGTAAGTAAAAACAATTTACTCCAAAGGAGTATTGTTGCCATGCATGAATGACATGTTTGTAGGGGGTGTACTAAATGCAGGATTGTGTGTGAAATTGTCCTTAGGTTTGTGCACAATGATATTTGTTTTGTCTTATTTCTAATTTGCCTTTCTTTCTTTATTTTTAGTGGGATATCATTGGTGATTGCTGTGTAGTTGCTGGTGAATCAAGCTTTTTCAGGCAAGTGAGCGGTATAGTTTTTGAGTTTATAACTCTTACTAACAAAGCTACACTTTGTCACTTGTCTTACACAGTGCTGGTTGTTGGTGGTGAATTTGTCCAGTTAATTTTAGCAGGAGATATCATGGCTAGCCGCAGGATGACCGCTCAGCAGGTGGTTGGTATGCTTTTTGAGTCACAGTCTGATCATGACTATGAGACAGACTCTGCATCTGAGGCAGAGGAGGAAGTCAGAGATTCTGGCAGTGATGTTTCTCTTGGAGGGGAATCTTCTGATGATGAAGCCACACTCAGTGCAGATGAAGGGCCTGTTGTAGAGGAGGACATTGATGTGCCAATAGTGCAGCAACCTGGGGCTGAAAGGTTTCCCTTTATAAGACCTGATGTCTGGGTTGCCCCAAACATGCAGCAGCCAGAGTTGCCTGCCTTTACTGGTCTCCCGGGGTGTAACGCCAATACAGAGAACTTTATGCCTATCAATTTCTTTGAGTTATTCATGGATGATGTGTTTTTGGAAGAGATTGTTGAGCAGACTAATTTGTATGCGGAGCAGCATTTGAGGGACAACGCTGCTAGACTTAGGCCACACTCTAGAGCTGCCCAGTGGATTCCCACTAATTTGGAAGAGTTAAAAAAGTTTTTGGGTTTGACTTTTTTGATGGGGTTGATAAGGAAGCCGTCACTGGCTTCTTATTGGTCTACTAGTCCCTTGATGGCAACAGCTATATTTCCAGCGACCATGAGTCGTAATCGGTATTTGCTTCTTCTTAGGATGCTGCATTTTGTTGACAATGAATTAGCCTTGCCACGAGATCACCCAGATTCTGACCGTCTTTTTAAGATTAGGCCTGTCCTTGATCATTTTGTAGATCGGTTTTCGGAGGTCTATGTTCCAGGCAAAGAGTTAAGTGTGGACGAGTCTTTGGTCCTCTTCAAGGGTCGTTTGGTTTTTAGGCAGTACATTCCTAGCAAAAGGGCACGATATGGAATTAAATTGTATATGCTGTCTGAAAGTAGGACAGGATATGTGTATAGTTTCCGTGTGTACACTGGTAGGGATTCCAATATTGACCCCCCTGGTTGTCCTCCCACTTTTGGAGTTACTGAGAAAATTGTGTGGGATCTTGGTAGACGACTGTTCAACAAAGGTCACCATTTGTATGTAGATAACTTCTACACTGGTGTGCAATTGTTCAAGGAATTGTTTAGAGTGGACACAGTTGCTTGTGGCACAATCCGTTCTAACCGGAAAGGCTATCCAAGGGAGCTTGTCTGTAAAAAACTTGAGAGAGGACAGTGCTGTGCCTTGCGGAACGAGGAGCTGCTAGCTTTGAAATTTTCAGATAAGAGGGATGTCTACATGCTAAGTACCATCCATGATGAGAGTACTTCCCCTGTGACTGTTTGGGGCCAGGTTGCTGAAGTGCGCAAACCTGTGTGCATTTTAGATTATAATAAGCACATGGGAGGTGTAGATAGAGTTGACCAGAGGTTGGAACCTTATACTGCTATTCGTAAGTCTTACGTTTGGTATAAGAAGTTAGCACTTCACCTCTTCCACTTAGCAACCTTCAATGCTTTTATTGTGTTTAGGGATAGGTCTCCAGAGTCAAAGATGACATTTGTGAAATTTCAGGAGTCAGTGATAGAGAGCCTTATTGTGGTGGAACAGGCCAGAGTTCCTAGAGAAGCAGTGGTGGAGGATGTGGCTAGATTGAAAGATCGCCACTTTGCTGAGCACATTCCTCCCACACCCAAAAAAGACTTTCCAGCTAAGAAATGTAGAGTGTGTTTTCGAAGAGGTATCCAGAGGGAGTCTCGAATGTACTGCCTGGATTGTCCTTCAATGCCTGGGCTGTGTGTCGGTGCTTGTTTTAAGAATTACCACACCCAGAAGAATTTCTGGGAACAACCATGAGTGTAAACTCATGTCTGTTTTGTATTTTCATGTGTTTAGTTTCATGGTTAGCATTTCTGTCATGTTCTTAGTTAGAGCTTTTGTGTTTGTAGTTTTGTAATTCTTTCTACTTAGTTAGGGGTTCCTCTGTTAAAAATAAATAAAAAAAATGATGCCATTGTGGGTGGAGTGGGGCTTGGCTGAGAGTGTACATATTGACTTGCTGTTGGCTACTGCAACACACTGCCAGCCAAACACCAGTCCACACACTCCCATCAGCTGGTGTGATTGTTGTATCAGGCATGTGGGCGTATGTAAGTGATGGGCCCTTGAGTGGCGCTGTCTGTCGATGTGAGTGTTGTAATGTGCTGGGCCCGTGGCTGGCGGTGTGAATGGCCTTGTGTGTGTCATGTATGAAAGTTGTGTGAATGGACTGTAAAGCGGTTGGTGCCTTGTCGCGGCTTTACAGCTCACGAGCTGTGAGTCATTGGTTCAGTTTTTTGCCTTTCAGTTACTAACAGTGCATTTCATTTTTGTGAAAGCTCTTGTTAGTAAAATTTGATCCACTGAACCATCACTCACCCTCGTGCCAAATCCAACCAGTATGTGTGGTAAAAATGACAAAACCTGCTCCGCTGTAATCAGGCGTCGCAGCACACCTGTGACACGCTAGGTGCCTCAGGTGGGACCCCGATGATGAAGCATGCCACCAACTTGGTTGGTGGGTGAGGGGTCTTTTTCACATAACCTAACTGTGTTTCTTTTCAAAATTTTAGTGTTTAGCACCTCACGGACGTATGTGGGCACATCAAAACGATATATTACAAAACTACCTGTGTTTGGGGGGGAGAGGGCACCTATGTTTTTGGTCCTGTGTGCGGCCTTCATCTAGGGAAACCTACCAAACCCAGACATTTTATAAAACTAGACACCCCAAGGAGTCCAGGGAGGTGTGGCTTGCGTGGATCCCCCAACATTTTCTTACCCAGACTCCTCTGTAAACCTCAATGTGCTTAAAAAAAGCATATTTTCCTGACTTTTCTTCGTAGGATCACCACTCCAGCACAAAATTCCTACTCCCCAGTGTTCCCCTCAGCCTCCCATGTAAAATGACACCTCACTTATGTGGGTCCCCAAAGCAGAGTCAGTCTAAAGATGTATAAAAAAATATGTCCTTATAAACCTACTGTGCTATCCCCTCTATCTCAACAAGTTTTGGGCCTTATTCTGTTGCAGGCACCTGGCCCACCCACACAAGTGAGGTATCATTTTTATTGGGAGACTTGGGGGAACGCTGGGTGGAAGGAAATTTGTGGCTCCACTCAGATTCCAGAACTTTCTGTCACCGAAATGTGTGGAGAATGTGTTTTTTTAGACAGAATTTGAGGTTTGCAAAGGATTCTGGGTAACATAACCTGGTCCGAGCCACACAAGTCACCCCATCTTGGATTCTCCTAGGTCTCTAGTTTTCAGAAATGCACAGGTTTGGTAGGTTACCCTAGGTGCCGGCTGAGCTAGAGGCCAAAATCTACAGGTAGGCACTGTTTTCAATGAAAAATGTGATGTGTCCACGTTGCGCTTTGGGGAGTTTCCTGTCGCGGGCGCTAGGCCTACCCACACAAGTGAGGTATCATTTTTATCGGGAGACGTGGGGGAACGCTGGGTGGAAGGAAATTCGTGGCTCCTCTCAGATTCCAGAACTTTCTGCCACAGAAATGTGAGGAACATGTGTTTTTTTAGCCAAATTTTGAGGTTTGCAAAGGATTCTGGGTAACAGAACCTGGTCCGAGCCACACAAGTCACCCCATCTTGGATTCCCCTAGGTCTCTAGTTTTCAGAAATGCACAGGTTTGGTAGGTTTCCCTAGGTGGCGGCTGAGCTACAGGCCAAAATCTACAGGTAGGCACTTTGCAAAAAACACCTCTGTTTTCCTTCACCAATTTGGCTGTGTCCACGTTGGGCTTTGGGGCGTTTCCTGTCGCGGGCGCTAGGCCTACCCACACAAGTGAGGTATCATTTTTATCGGGAGACGTGGGGGAACGCTGGGTGGAAGGAAATTCGTGGCTCCTCTCAGATTCCAGAACTTTCTGCCACAGAAATGTGAGGAACATGTGTTTTTTTAGCCACATTTTGAGGTTTGCAAAGGATTCTGGGTAACAGAACCTGGTCCGAGCCACACAAGTCACCCCATCTTGGATTCCCCTAGGTCTCTAGTTTTCAGAAATGCACAGGTTTGGTAGGTTTCCCTAGGTGGCGGCTGAGCTACAGGCCAAAATCTACAGGTAGGCACTTTGCAAAAAACACCTCTGTTTTCCTTCACCAATTTGGCTGTGTCCACGTTGCGCTTTGGGGCGTTTCCTGTCGCGGGCGCTAGGCCTACCCACACAAGTGAGGTATCATTTTTATCGGGAGACGTGGGGGAACGCTGGGTGGAAGGAAATTCGTGGCTCCTCTCAAATTCCAGAACTTTCTGCCACAGAAATGTGAGGAACATGTGTTTTTTTAGCCACATTTTGAGGTTTGCAAAGGATTCTGGGTAACAGAACCTGGTCCGAGCCACACAAGTCACCCCATCTTGGATTCCCCTAGGTCTCTAGTTTTCAGAAATGCACAGGTTTGGTAGGTTTCCCTAGGTGGCGGCTGAGCTACAGGCCAAAATCTACAGGTAGGCACTTTGCAAAAAAAAACTCTGTTTTCCTTCACCAATTTGGCTGTGTCCACGTTGCGCTTTGGGGCGTTTCCTGTCGCGGGCGCTAGGCCTACCCACACAGGTGAGGTACCATTTTTATCGGGAGACGTGGGGGAATGCTGGGTGGAAGGAAATTCGTGGCTCCTCTCAGATTCCAGAACTTTCTGCCACAGAAATGTGAGGAACATGTGTTTTTTTAGCCACATTTTGAGGTTTGCAAAGGATTCTGGGTAACAGAACCTGGTCCGAGCCACACAAGTCACCCCATCTTGGATTCCCCTAGGTCTCTAGTTTTCAGAAATGCACAGGTTTGGTAGGTTTCCCTAGGTGGCGGCTGAGCTACAGGCCAAAATCTACAGGTAGGCACTTTGCAAAAAACACCTCTGTTTTCCTTCACCAATTTGGCTGTGTCCACGTTGCGCTTTGGGGCGTTTCCTGTCGCGGGCGCTAGGCCTACCCACACAAGTGAGGTATCATTTTTATCGGGAGACGTGGGGGAACGCTGGGTGGAAGGAAATTCGTGGCTCCTCTCAGATTCCAGAACTTTCTGCCACAGAAATGTGAGGAACATGTGTTTTTTTAGCCAAATTTTGAGGTTTGCAAAGGATTCTGGGTAACAGAACCTGGTCCGAGCCACACAAGTCACCCCATCTTGGATTCCCCTAGGTCTCTAGTTTTCAGAAATGCACAGGTTTGCTAGGATTCCCTAGGTGGCGGCTGAGCTACAGGCCAAAATCTACAGGTAGGCACTTTGCAAAAAACACCTCTGTTTTCCTTCACCAATTTGGCTGTGTCCACGTTGGGCTTTGGGGCGTTTCCTGTCGCGGGCGCTAGGCCTACCCACACAAGTGAGGTATCATTTTTATCGGGAGACGTGGGGGAACGCTGGGTGGAAGGAAATTCGTGGCTCCTCTCAGATTCCAGAACTTTCTGCCACAGAAATGTGAGGAACATGTGTTTTTTTAGCCACATTTTGAGGTTTGCAAAGGATTCTGGGTAACAGAACCTGGTCCGAGCCACACAAGTCACCCCATCTTGGATTCCCCTAGGTCTCTAGTTTTCAGAAATGCACAGGTTTGGTAGGTTTCCCTAGGTGGCGGCTGAGCTACAGGCCAAAATCTACAGGTAGGCACTTTGCAAAAAACACCTCTGTTTTCCTTCACCAATTTGGCTGTGTCCACGTTGCGCTTTGGGGCGTCTCCTGTCGCGGGCGCTAGGCCTACCCACACAAGTGAGGTATCATTTTTATCGGGAGACGTGGGGGAACGCTGGGTGGGAGGAAATTTGTGGCTCCTCTCAGATTCCAGATCTTTCTGCCACAGAAATGTGAGGAACATGTGTTTTTTTAGCCACATTTTGAGGTTTGCAAAGGATTCTGGGTAACAGAACCTGGTCCGAGCCACACAAGTCACCCCATCTTGGATTCCCCTAGGTCTCTAGTTTTCAGAAATGCACAGGTTTGGTAGGTTTCCCTAGGTGGCGGCTGAGCTACAGGCCAAAATCTACAGGTAGGCACTTTGCAAAAAACACCTCTGTTTTCCTTCACCAATTTGGCTGTGTCCACGTTGCGCTTTGGGGCGTGTCCTGTCGCGGGCGCTAGGCCTACCCACACAAGTGAGGTATCATTTTTATCGGGAGACGTGGGGGAAAGCTGGGTGGAAGGAAATTCGTGGCTCCTCTCAGATTCTAGAACTTTCTGCCACAGAAATGTGAGGAACATGTGTTTTTTTAGCCACATTTTGAGGTTTGCAAAGGATTCTGGGTAACAGAACCTGGTCCGAGCCACACAAGTCACCCCATCTTGGATTCCCCGAGGTCTCTAGTTTTCAGAGATGCACAGGTTTGGTAGGTTTCCCTAGGTGGCGGCTGAGCTACAGGCCAAAATCTACAGGTAGGCACTTTGCAAAAAACACCTTTGTTGTCCTTCACCAATTTGGCTGTGTCCACGTTGCGCTTTGGGGCGTTTCCTGTCGCGGGCGCTAGGCCTACCCACACAAGTGAGGTATCATTTTTATCGGGAGACGTGGGGGAACGCTGGGTGGGAGGAAATTCGTGGCCCCTCTCAGATTCCAGAACTTTCTGCCACAGAAATGTGAGGAACATGTGTTTTTTTAGCCACATTTTGAGGTTTGCAAAGGATTCTGGGTAACAGAACCTGGTCCGAGCCACACAAGTCACCCCATCTTGGATTCCCCTAGGTCTCTAGTTTTCAGAAAGGCACAGGTTTGGTAGGTTTCCCTAGGTGGCGGCTGAGCTACAGGCCAAAATCTACAGGTAGGCACTTTGCAAAAAACACCTCTGTTTTCCTTCACCAATTTGGCTGTGTCCACGTTGCGCTTTGGGCTGTTTCCTGTCGCGGGCGCTAGGCCTACCCACACAAGTGAGGTATCATTTTTATCGGGAGACGTGGGGGAACGCCGGGTGGAAGGAAATTCGTGGCTCCTCTCAGATTCCAGAACTTTCTGCCACAGAAATGTGAGGAACATGTGTTTTTTTAGCCAAATTTTGAGGTTTGCAAAGGATTCTGGGTAACAGAACCTGGTCCGAGCCACACAAGTCACCCCATCTTGGATTCCCCTAGGTCTCTAGTTTTCAGAAATGCACAGGTTTGGTAGGTTTCCCTAGGTGGCGGCTGAGCTACAGGCCAAAATCTACAGGTAGGCACTTTGCAAAAAACACCTCTGTTTTCCTTCACCAATTTGGCTGTGTCCACGTTGCGCTTTGGGGCGTTTCCTGTCGCGGGCGCTAGGCCTACCCACACAAGTGATGTATCATTTTTATCGGGAGACGTGGGGGAACGCTGGGTGGAAGGAAATTCGTGGCTCCTCTCAGATTCCAGAACTTTCTGCCACAGAAATGTGAGGAACATGTGTTTTTTTAGCCAAATTTTGAGGTTTGCAAAGGATTCTGGGTAACAGAACCTGGTCCGAGCCACACAAGTCACCCCATCTTGGATTCCCCTAGGTCTCTAGTTTTCAGAAATGCACAGGTTTGGTAGGTTTCCCTAGGTGGCGGCTGAGCTACAGGCCAAAATCTACAGGTAGGCACTTTGCAAAAAACACCTCTGTTTTCCTTCACCAATTTGGCTGTGTCCACGTTGCGCTTTGGGGCGTTTCCTGTCGCGGGCGCTAGGCCTACCCACACAAGTGAGGTATCATTTTTATCGGGAGACGTGGGGGAACGCTGGGTGGAAGGAAATTTGTGGCTCCTCTCAGATTCCAGAACTTTCTGCCACAGAAATGTGAGGAACATGTGTTTTTTTAGCACATTTTGAGGTTTGCAAAGGATTCTGGGTAACAGAACCTGGTCCGAGCCACACAAGTCACCCCATCTTGGATTCCCCGAGGTCTCTAGTTTTCAGAAATGCACAGGTTTGGTAGGTTTCCCTAGGTGGCGGCTGAGCTACAGGCCAAAATCTACAGGTAGGCACTTTGCAAAAAACACCTTTGTTGTCCTTCACCAATTTGGCTGTGTCCACGTTGCGCTTTGGGGCGTTTCCTGTCGCGGGCGCTAGGCCTACCCACACAAGTGAGGTATCATTTTTATCGGGAGACGTGGGGGAACGCTGGGTGGGAGGAAATTCGTGGCTCCTCTCAGATTCCAGAACTTTCTGCCACAGAAATGTGAGGAACATGTGTTTTTTTAGCCACATTTTGAGGTTTGCAAAGGATTCTGGGTAACAGAACCTGGTCCGAGCCACACAAGTCACCCCATCTTGGATTCCCCTAGGTCTCTAGTTTTCAGAAAGGCACAGGTTTGGTAGGTTTCCCTAGGTGGCGGCTGAGCTACAGGCCAAAATCTACAGGTAGGCACTTTGCAAAAAACACCTCTGTTTTCCTTCACCAATTTGGCTGTGTCCACGTTGCGCTTTGGGGCGTTTCCTGTCGCGGGCGCTAGGCCTACCCACACAAGTGAGGTATCATTTTTATCGGGAGACGTGGGGGAACGCTGGGTGGAAGGAAATTCGTGGCTCCTCTCAGATTCCAGAACTTTCTGCCACAGAAATTTGAGGAACATGTGTTTTTTTAGCACATTTTGAGGTTTGCAAAGGATTCTGGGTAGCAGAACCTTGTCCGAGCCACACAAGTCACCCCATCTTGGATTCCCCTAGGTCTCTAGTTTTCAGAAATGCACAGGTTTGGTAGGTTTCCCTAGGTGGCGGCTGAGCTACAGGCCAAAATCTACAGGTAGGCACTTTGCAAAAAACACCTCTGTTTTCCTTCACCAATTTGGCTGTGTCCACGTTGCGCTTTGGGCTGTTTCCTGTCGCGGGCGCTAGGCCTACCCACACAAGTGAGGTATCATTTTTATCGGGAGACGTGGGGGAACGCCGGGTGGAAGGAAATTCGTGGCTCCTCTCAGATTCCAGAACTTTCTGCCACAGAAATGTGAGGAACATGTGTTTTTTTAGCCAAATTTTGAGGTTTGCAAAGGATTCTGGGTAACAGAACCTGGTCCGAGCCACACAAGTCACCCCATCTTGGATTCCCCTAGGTCTCTAGTTTTCAGAAATGCACAGGTTTGGTAGGTTTCCCTAGGTGGCGGCTGAGCTACAGGCCAAAATCTACAGGTAGGCACTTTGCAAAAAACACCTCTGTTTTCCTTCACCAATTTGGCTGTGTCCACGTTGCGCTTTGGGGCGTTTCCTGTCGCGGGCGCTAGGACTACCCACACAAGTGAGGTATCATTTTTATCGGGAGACGTGGGGGAACGCTGGGTGGAAGGAAATTCGTGGCTCCTCTCAGATTCCAGAACTTTCTGCCACAGAAATGTGAGGAACATGTGTTTTTTTAGCCAAATTTTGAGGTTTGCAAAGGATTCTGGGTAACAGAACCTGGTCCGAGCCACACAAGTCACCCCATCTTGGATTCCCCTAGGTCTCTAGTTTTCAGAAATGCACAGGTTTGGTAGCTTTCCCTAGGTGGCGGCTGAGCTACAGGCCAAAATCTACAGGTAGGCACTTTGCAAAAAACACCTCTGTTTTCCTTCACCAATTTGGCTGTGTCCACGTTGCGCTTTGGGGCGTTTCCTGTCGCGGGCGCTAGGCCTACCCACACAAGTGAGGTATCATTTTTATCGGGAGACGTGGGGGAACGCTGGGTGGAAGGAAATTCGTGGCTCCTCTCAGATTCCAGAACTTTCTGCCACAGAAATGTGAGGAACATGTGTTTTTTTAGCACATTTTGAGGTTTGCAAAGGATTCTGGGTAGCAGAACCTTGTCCGAGCCACACAAGTCACCCCATCTTGGATTCCCCTAGGTCTCTAGTTTTCAGAAATGCACAGGTTTGGTAGGTTTCCCTAGGTGGCGGCTGAGCTACAGGCCAAAATCTACAGGTAGGCACTTTGCAAAAAACACCTCTGTTTTCCTTCACCAATTTGGCTGTGTCCACGTTGCGCTTTGGGCTGTTTCCTGTCGCGGGCGCTAGGCCTACCCACACAAGTGAGGTATCATTTTTATCGGGAGACATGGGGGAACGCCGGGTGGAAGGAAATTCGTGGCTCCTCTCAGATTCCAGAACTTTCTGCCACAGAAATGTGAGGAATATGTGTTTTTTTAGCCAAATTTTGAGGTTTGCAAAGGATTCTGGGTAACAGAACCTGGTCCGAGCCACACAAGTCACCCCATCTTGGATTCCCCTAGGTCTCTAGTTTTCAGAAATGCACAGGTTTGGTAGGTTTCCCTAGGTGGCGGCTGAGCTACAGGCCAAAATCTACAGGTAGGCACTTTGCAAAAAACACCTCTGTTTTCCTTCACCAATTTGGCTGTGTCCACGTTGCGCTTTGGGGCGTTTCCTGTCGCGGGCGCTAGGCCTACCCACACAAGTGAGGTAGCATTTTTATCGGGAGACGTGGGGGAACGCTGGGTGGAAGGAAATTCGTGGCTCCTCTCAGATTCCAGAACTTTCTGCCACAGAAATGTGAGGAACATGTGTTTTTTTAGCCAAATTTTGAGGTTTGCAAAGGATTCTGGGTAACAGAACCTGGTCCGAGCCACACAAGTCACCCCATCTTGGATTCCCCTAGGTCTCTAGTTTTCAGAAATGCACAGGTTTTGTAGGTTTCCCTAGGTGGCGGCTGAGCTACAGGCCAAAATCTACAGGTAGGCACTTTGCAAAAAACACCTCTGTTTTCCTTCACCAATTTGGCTGTGTCCATGTTGCGCTTTGGGGCGTTTCCTGTCGCGGGCGCTAGGCCTACCCACACAAGTGAGGTATCATTTTTATCGGGAGACGTGGGGGAACGCTGGGTGGAAGGAAATTCGTGGCTCCTCTCAGATTCCAGAACTTTCTGCCACAGAAATGTGAGGAACATGTGTTTTTTTAGCCACATTTGGAGGTTTGCAAAGGATTCTGGGTAACAGAACCTGGTCCGAGCCACACAAGTCACCACATCTTGGATTTCCCTAGGTCTCTAGTTTTCAGAAATGCACAGGTTTGGTAGGTTTCCCTAGGTGGCGGCTGAGCTAGAGGCCAAAATCTACAGGTAGGCACTTTGCAAAAAACACCTCTGTTTTCTGTGATGTGTCCACGTTGTGTTTTGGGGCATATCCTGTCGCGGGCGCTAGGCCTACCCACACAAGTGAGGTATCATTTTTATCGGGAGACTTGGGGGAACATAGAATAGCAAAACAAGTGTTATTGCCCCTTGTCTTTCTCTAAATTTTTTCCTTCCAAATGTAAGACAGTGTGTAAAAAAGACGTCTATTTGAGAAATGCCCTGTAATTCACATGCTAGTATGGGCACCCCGGAATTCAGAGATGTGCAAATAACCACTGCTTCTCAACACCTTATCTTGTGCCCATTTTGGAAATACAAAGGTTTTCTTGATAGCTATTTTTTACTCTTTATATTTCAGCAAATGAATTGCTGTATACCCGGCATAGATTGAAAACCCACTGCAGGGTGTAGGTCATTTATTGGCTCTGGGTAGCTAGAGTTCTTGATGAACCTATAAGCCCTATATATCCCCGCAACCAGAAGAGTCCAGCAGACGTAACGGTATATTGCTTTCGAAAGTCTGACATTGCTGGAAAAAGTTACAGAGTAAAACGTAGAGAAAAATTGATGTTTTTTTCACCTCAATTTCAATATTTTTCTTTTTCAGTTGTTATTTTCTGTAGGAAACCCTTGTAGGATCTACACAAATGACCCCTTGCTGAATTCAGATTTTTGTCTACTTTTCAAAAATGTTGCGGTTTCTGGGATCTAGCGTTGGTTTCATGCCCATTTCTGTCACTGACTGGAAGGAGGCTGAAAGCACAAAAAATCGTAAAAATGGGGTATGTCCCAGTAAAATGCCAAAATTGTGTTGAAAAATTGGGTTTTCTGATTCAAGGCTGCCTGTTCCTGAAAGCTGGGAAGCTGGTGATTTTATCACAGCAAACCCTTTGTTGATGCCCTTTTCAGGGAAAAAACCACAAGCCTTCTTCTGCAGCCCATTTTTTCCTATTTTTTTTAAAAAAACGAAATTTTCACTGTTTTTTGGCTAATTTCTTGGCCTCCTTCTGGGGAACCCACAAAGTCTGGGTACCTCTAGAATCCCTAGGATGTTGGAAAAAAAGGATGCAAATTTGGCGTGGGTAGCTTATGTGAACAAAAAGTTATGAGGGCCTAAGCGCGAACTGCTCCATATAGCCGAAAAAAGGCTCGGCACAGGAGGGGGAAAAGGCCTGGCAGCGAAGGGGTTAATGCCACACAGACTGCAACAACAGGCACACAAGAAGTCCAACTGACACACAGGAGCACATAGTAGCCTGGGAGGAGGGAACAAACGGTGTTGCAGAGTCAATTGTGCATTGAGGTCCTGACTTGCTACTCTGGTGATCCATAGAGTTGTCCATACAGGGGAAGGACCTCATGTACAAGCCTCTCCAGCTCCTCTGAAGAGAAAGCACAGGCCCTATCACCTGCTGGATGTGGTATGATTGCTCTTAGAAGGGGCATACAGCAGCTCAGGTAGTGGAGGTGTTGCTGGCAGCAGTGTCAGGAGTCACGTGAGTGAATTTGCACAACTTGGCAGTCATGGATGCCATGCAGGTGGTCATCACCCCCAACAGAGACGCCATTGGGCAGCGACCACCACAGGCAGCAACGTTAGCCTATGGCTGTGTCTACCATGGTTGGAACTATCTACCTCGCAGACGACTTCCGCCTGTGGTTGTGGTTGGTTCCTAATGTCCAGTGAAGTAGGTCAGGCATCCGCCATTTTGGTGGTTTGAAATACTGTATATGGCTGTGTAAAATGCGTCACACCTACAATATATGTGTAGGATCATCAGAAACATCCTCATTTTGTATAGTTATGTAGGTCTTACTACACAACCACCAGTATGGTATGTTTCAGGGCACCGGTGGCATATGATGGTGGTGCAGGGGCCACCACCGCAGATGATCGTTTTTAATTGTTGGAAAACACAGTCACATTTTGATGGGCAATTGTGTAGCAGATAGTTGGTTATCAGCCAAATCCATGCTCTGGACACATCTTTGGACAACCATGGGGATCATTTTGTGACCTTTGTGTACTTGCCAGATGAGATGTGTACAGTATCATGTCCATCCACTCAGAAATGCTTTGTCACATGATATTGCTGGCATGCATTATGTATGTTGGTGTGGACACACAGACTAATGTTACAAATCATGTAGTGTCACACATAGGTACCATGGGACTTGGAAGATGCAACAACCTCCTGTCTACCGTCCACTTCCAGACCTTCAGACCATAGAAGAAAAGCACATCAGAATAGGCAAACAATAGAGGACTTATGCCCATCAGTTGGAGCCAGATCCGATGCCAGCTATCAGTAATCCAACCTATATACCGCCCAGTATTCAAGTCATGTCAATGCTGCACTTCCTGGACACAGGGTCCTTCCAACACACAGTGGCCCTATCTGCTAGTATGTCCTAAATCTAGGTTCAGTCTGGTTTTGAAGGATTTCCTCTCCGCAGTGTTGAAACACATGGACAGCTATATCAGATTCCCCTGATGTGAGGATTTAGCCAATGTGAAGGCTGACTTTTATGGATTTGCCCATCTTCCACATTGGGTGGGGGCCATTGATGGCACACATGTTGGCCTGGTGCAGACGCAGGTCACTGAACAAGTCTAACATAACAGAAAGAACTTCCATTCCAATAATGTGCACGCTGTCTGTTTGGCAGATCTCTACATCTCAAATGTGTGTGCCTGTTATCCTGGATCAGCCCATGATTCCTTCATAATGCGGAACAGCACCATACCCTAGCTGATGTCACAGCTGCACACACTGAGGGCCTAGCTGATTGGTAAGTCATGTCTGGCCAGATTGTGTGTGAGCAATGTCAGGTGCTACAATTCCTTAACAGGAGATTCAGCATATCCAAACTGTCCTTGGTTGTTGACGCCGCTGAGGAATCCAACTAAGACAGGGTAAGGCTGCTACAATGGGGGACATGGAAGAACATGGCGGGCAGTGAAGCTAACTTTTGGGCTCCTAAAGGCCAGATTTCAGTGTCTGGACCAGACTGATGGAGCCCTTCTCTACTCAGCCTGGGACACATGCACACACTTGACAAATGGTTTTATCTCAGATAAGTACACTTCAAATGAGAGTTAAGAAACAAGGGTATTTGGACAAGTGAACACTGGGCTGGTGGTTGGAGTTAGAGAAACAAGGCCTCCTGGGAGTTGCAGTCAGATCACTCCTTCTACTTCTCAACACTTCACAAAGAGTATCCTCCCAGGTGAGTACACTTCAATTGAGAGTTAAGAAACAGGGGTATTTTGACAAAAGACCACTATACTGGTGGCTGGTATTAGAGCTACAGGGCCTCCTGGGATTTGCTGTCAGGTCACTCTCTCTGCTCAAAAAGACCAAAGGTACACAGTTCCAGATAATAGATTATGTACAAGTGCATACAGTGAATGTTGGAGTCTATGAGTCTGTTCTTTTTAGACAAAAGAAAAGAGAGGGAGTGAAAAAAGAACAAAAAATGAAAAATCATTAAAAGTTCATAACATATTGTTTTTCCATAAAGTTTTACAAGTGATTCACAATTATATCACCAACAACACTGAGCTTCAGTACTGCATGATTTTCATAGTCTTTCTCTTTTGTCCCAGCTTCTCAACAAATATTTACCTATCAGGGTTTTGGTGGCCCAGACATGTTACTGAGCAGGTAGAATACGTTTACATCATTAGTATTGGGGTGTTGTTTTATTAATCAGTGCTTGATTGTTCTTTCTCTTACTGTTTTGTAGTGTGGATAAGGCAGCAATAAGTGAGGTAGGTCTTCTGTTTGGCCACAAGCACAATTTGCTGAGATTGTGAAATTGCTTTTCATACACAGCATTATCAGCGACAGTGCTCCATTTCTAGCTGAGTTTCATCAGAATAAACAAGTAAGTCTGCACGTGTTGAAAAACATGAAACACTACCGACTAGCCTGAATATCTGCAGGGCTCTGTGCTTAGATAGCACATAACGGTTATGGAAAAGTATTGAAACTTTTGAGTTGTCTTTTTTTTGGGCATGAGAATTGGACTTTGTATAGCTGTTGTTGGTTCAAGTCCAATCACCAGGGCTCATACCCCAATCAACCAAACACCCAATTTATCACACATGCCATCTAGCTGGGCAAGGTAAGTAGTGAATGCATGTGGGAGTTGTAAATCATTAAACAATATATGTTGTAATCACACCGAATCCTTCTTGCAAGCACATTTCTTTACTACCGGATTGAATGATTATGTCTCCAAGAGTGGGTTGAGATGCCCAGAGCATCCCATTTCTTAAACCCAAGTAGTTATGAGCTTCAGGCATGAAGGATCGCACACATAATGGCTTCTATTCAGTGAGCTTTGTCCTCCTTCCCATCTCACGGGTAGCCTCCTTTCAGGTCAACAGGACCACTTTCTCCTTTGGGGGCGTTCCCGGTGGGGTATAACTCTCTGCATAGAAAGTGCTTTGGATCATTAATTCCCAGAAACCAGCATGCATTTGTGTATGCAGGATCTAGTCTTATGTAAAATATACAATTGTCGATCACCGCTAAGTGAGCTGCCGTATAAGATGCAAATAAATCGGCCACACCCAACCCACCATTGTACAGCAATCTAGAGGGGCAAGGTAAAGAGCAACTGCATGTGTGAGCTGTAAATAATAAATTCAAAAAATGTTTTAAGGATACCGAATTCTTCTTGCAAGCAAATGTCTTTACTACAAAACTGATGGTTCTGTCCACAAGAGTGGGTCGAACTACCTTTTCCCAAACCAAGACTCAGTTGGATTTCAGGTACAGGGAGAAATGTGTCTTCTCTGCCAGTAATTCACTATCCATCACCCACTATATCTGGTGATACCAAGTGCTTCAGACATGTCTTGTACTATTGCAAAGTGTGCTGACGATGAGATGATTAGGTTACCAGTGAGAAATATGTTAGTCCCTCCCAACTCCCCCACCCTTTCTGTCCTCTGCAGTATAATGTCTCCCTATGGCGCTTTGCCATAATTGCCTGGATTTGTGCTTATTGGGTTTCAAATGTGATTTGGTGATCAGCACATGTTACAATCTGCCACACCTCGAAAATATCCTTTACCTAGGAAATAGAATGGTAGCTGGAACAGGGTAAAGAGCATTTATTTTCTTTAAGGAGAATAAATAACATTACATTATTTGAGATCAGGGTTAGCAAACCAATCATTTCTTCCAATTCATATACAACATGTAGTAGCAGTAGGATCAGGAGCATTTTATGTGCCTTATAGAACTCCCTGGGATACACGTTCTTGCCCAAATATTTACCTGTGGGAAGATCAGTTACTGCCTGTGAAATTTCTTCCTCTGTAATTTCACCGTCTAGAAGGGATCATCCCTTGGGGTTCAGCACAGAAAACTGGCTAGTGCTCTGCAATACAGACCCTCATAATAGGAGGCAAGAGGTGTGTACCTGAAGGTCGCCAGTAGGGTTGGATATTCTGGCAAGGGGATCCTCGACCACCTGTTACTTATGTATGAAACCAGTAGCCACCCCGTTTTTTCGTTATGCTTACAGTGCCTTTGTTTCAACGAAACAAGAGCCCGTTCAGCAGTACTTGTAAAAAGGGTGTTGAGTAAGTGCCTGGCTGTCTCCAGCCAACATCTAGAGACAGTTGATGAGTTGGTATTATACTGTGTCGTCAACACCCTGATTTGGTGTTCTATCTGAACCTGCTTCTCTTCCCTATGTTTACATTTAACTATGGCAGAGTTTTGCATCAGGCCTCTCAAAGTAGACTTACGACTGACCACAGTGCATGAGTTGAGGACAAGATCCGCAATAAATAATCAATGTGGCACCAGAAGGATTGTATTTCCAAGACTGATGCGTCTCAGATGCACATCTAAATGCCAGACTGCAACTGAGGCTCGCTCCTGACCTGGTGTCGGAAGCATTAGAATTGGTCAACCAAGAGGTATTGAACACCAGAGTCTTTCCCCTCTCCTGGAAAGAGGCAATTGTAATCCCACTCAAAAAGAAACCAGGAGGTGCCCGTAATGATCTTAAGAATCGTCGTCTCATTTCTTTATTACCCACCTGGCTAAAATTCTTGAAAAGCACCTGACTGATGAACTAGCCGACTTCCTCCAGGAAAGTGGCTGCTTAGATCCCTCCCAGCACGGGTTTCGGAAAGCACACAATACAGAATCCGTACTCCTTGCCACTTCTGACTCGATCCGCCAAATGGTGGATACAGGGGAGGGAACCATTCTGGTATTATTAGATCTCTTGGCTGCATTCAACACAATTTCTCCGCAGTCACTGGTGCAGAACCTTCATCAAGCAGGGGTAAGAGACATTGCCCTTGATATCTTGAAGTTCTTTCTGTGTGAAAGACCAACCATTGTGAGCTGTGGTGATTTCAGAGCTGCCCCATTCCAGCTTCCTTGTGGGGTCCCCCAGGGATCTTCTCTTTCCCCCACCTTCTTCAGTCTGTATGTGGCACCACTGGCTAAGCTGGGCCGTTCTTTTGGTTTTCAAATTTCCTCTTATACTGATGAAACCCAGCTTATTATCACAGTCAATAGGAACTGAGAGGAGTTAGCAGACAGGTTATACAACTGCATGAATGAGGTTAAGAAATGAATGAGCCAAAATTGGCTAAAAATGAATGGAGAGAAAACTGAAATCCTGTTTTTTGGCACCAACAGCTCTTTAAGGAACTCTTGCTGGTGGCCACAATCTTGCAGAGACTTGCCTGCGCCCATTCCAGTGACAAGAAATTTAGGGATATTATTTGACAATGTTATGTCTTTTGACCTACAGTTGAATCATACTACTAAAAGCATCTCAGTGATTCTTGCTTTAGTCATATCTAACTTGGACTATTGCAATACTTTGATGTTGAACATCAACAAAGGCTCTCTCCACAAACTGCAAATGATTCAGAACACCACTGCCAGCCTGGTGCTGGACCTTCTGAGGTTGGTGTCTGCCTGTGGCAGCCTGAGGCAGCTGCACTGGCTACCAGCGGAGAAGCGCATTTTCTTTAAAGCGCTTTGCCGAGCACATAAGTCTCTCCTTTCCCAAGGGTCCAAATACCTTTGCACACCTCTGAAATGGTAGATGCCTAGCCACCACCTTAGGTCCACCAGTCTCTATCTGGCCTCAGTGCCCCACAGTCGAAAATCTAAATGAGGTGACCGAGCTTTCTTGGTGGTGGCAGCTAAACCTTGGAATACTCTCCTGCTCCATAGCAGGAAAGAGGAAATTTGTATGCCTTTTCGGAAACAGCTAAGAACATGGCTCTTCTCCCTCAAATTATAACTTCTTCCTTGAAAGTTACTGTTACTCCCTCATCTTCTTTTCCTCTCACTGGTTATTCTTTTCGCTTAGCGCTTCAATGCTACTGCCGGAACTAGCTTTACAAATACAAATACAAACTGTGTTCAGGAGGGCCACATGTAGCAGAAAATAGTGTATGCATGATGACATATGCTTCTGCTATTTACCTCTGCATGCTTCCTGGCTGTGCCACCTCCATCCATAAGCTTCCCAGACCTTAGGCTCTCCAGGTTGCTAGAGGGTAACTAGTAAGTTTGGACAAAACGTCTACGTTTACCTTTGTGAATCAGGTCCCTAATGTCCGTTTTAGTCTCATTATCCATATAATATTTTTGTGGTTTGTTGCTTGCTTCACTGGCTAGATAGTGCCTCCAAAAAAAGACAGACCGAGTGTGTTGATGACAATGAGGGTGGAGGAGTGGACTGTTGTTTGAATGGGACATAAGGATGACAAAGACATGGGACTCAAGCAAGGTTACCCACCACTCATTGGCCCACAAATTACAATATTTTCAGAGTAGCAAGGTTATTAAGACAATTTTAATTAAGATGTGTGCAGTACAAGCAAGCTGCAGCAAATATTCTATGGTCAAATTTGTTACATAGGTGGATATGAGGGATAGCTTAGTAATATAAGCTGGAATTATGCGCTTAATTAGCTGAGCAACATCGCTTCATAGCACCCCAGAGAAGTGGGCCTCAGTCATCAGTGCTTGCATGTGCCAAAGATCCTTAGGTTTTCCCATTCAATGCTGACTGTGCTGAAGGAAGGGACCAGGATAAAACCCCCAAACCCCATCAGGGAGGCACCACTCAACCAATCGTCAAAGTAAAGATCAAGGTGTCTTCTACCCTGTGGGTGTATGTGGGACTTCCTCCTCTTATATTACCAGATGGATGGTTTGCACTTCCTGTCTTACAGCACAATGTTCATTGGGTTCCTGGGTCAGTCTATTCAAGAAGTATCCATGCAGGACTCAGAGTTTTATCATGCCTTCACTACCACTACACTCCATCAGATTGGCCTAAACACCAGTGCCACACCATCCCATACTGGGCATATTCCGGTCTTCAGTTGAAACATTGTCAGCATCTCTCCTTCACTCTTCATTCCAGGTAGATTCCACCTTCACTGCCTAGCCACTGCACCAGAATGCCCTGGGCAACAGTGCTACACTGTCCCATACTGTGCACATTTCAGATCTTCAGTTGGAAAATCGTCACAACCTCTCCTTCACTCTACACTTCAGATTTTCCGCAGAGACTCACAGATCTTTGTTCCTTTGAGCCCCAGTGTAAAGAGTAGCCGTGCCATATGTGAAGACAGGTGCAGAAGTGGAGAAGGCGCAACTTGATGTATCCAGATTGAGTTTTTTGGCAACTGTAATTTTCATATGTTGCCTGGTGAAGCACAGGGAACATCAGTCACTGGCCTTTGTGTAGTGCCACTTCCTCTGCATTCAGTGCCAGATGGCTAGTGCATACTTCTGGGATCTCAGTTAGGTGTCTAGTGGGGTCCTGGGTTGATCCAATTTTCTAGCTTTGTGCCACTGCACTGCATCAGATGAGCCCGGACCCCAGTGCCATGCCACCAGCCCTTGTGCACAATCTGGACTTCCTAAGGAACATCAAGAATTCCTTTTCATCACTGTTCACCCCAGGTGGATTCCTGTAGCGACCCATAGGACGTTTCTGCCACATATTTTTCTTCCAGTATGGAGAGGAACAAAGCCATATGTAAAGGTAGAGGAGAGTGGGGTGGGGGCAACTGTGCTATATGTGTTAGCTGGTGAAATTTTCATACTTTGACTAGCACAACACATTGAACACTGGTCACTGTCCAGTACAGTGGGAGGAAGCTTTGGATTCTTATGTATATATTACCGCCCTAAATCAAGCCCTGATTGTCAGTGCTAGATTTGAGTGTGACCATCTTAGGAGTGGCCAGGATCCACCTCAAAATCAGGATTTTCTGAAAATAATGGCTGGTAGATCCTTCATTTTCATAATTTCTGCTGTATCCTAGTGGTGTTGCACTCACTGTATGCTAATTAGTGCCAAAGCATGTTCCCTTGTGGCATGTTGCAAGGGTGCCTGAGTTACAGGCAGGATTATTTGTTTGCAGGAAATAATAACTTCCTGTACAAAAACAATCCTTAAAGGCATGTTCCTGTTTCTGTTTGTGCTGCAGAAAGAGAATGTGATGAGGAGAAGTAACAATATTTCTCATTTTTATACCTGGTTCAGGGCGGAGGAACATTTTGATGCTTTCCCAAGTTTACTAGCTTTAGTAAATCTAGGAATGTGCTAAAATCTATGGTTGGATACATGGGAAAGCCTATTCTCCACTCATGGAATGCCTCTCTAATGAAAAGTAAAGCAAGGCAGCTCAGCTGCCTTGCGTTACTTCTTGAGAAACTTGCTTAACCTTTTGGTTAAGAAATATCTAAACACACATGGAGGTTTCTGAATGCATTTTTCGGAAGCAAGAGATTTATGAAATATTTTGCCTAAACCTTGAAAACCCGGGGGATGTTCAGAACAGGCTATATTGGCCCGTTCCACTGGTTGGTAGTTCACCAGCTTGGTGATCTACTAGTTGAGATGCAATGTGGTAGTGGTAGCCAGTGTTCAATGAAATGTTGGGGGATTCCCTTTACGGACTAGGTGGTCTCATACACATTATTGTGTCATGCTTCATCATATGACCACCTACCACCACCCAGGTAGGATGATACTTACTGGGCGTACTCAACCTTGTTGTGGAAAGAACTCTGAGGAAGTGCTGAAATTAGTCTTTCTGGATAGAGCAGGGATCCAGTTGAAAGGGAATATAAACTAAAATTACTTCACAAGTCACCTGTCTAGTATGAACCTTTAATTGTGGTTTTGTTTGTAAGATTAAAAAACAATTGAGACAAGTTTGAATATAATGACTCAAGGTGTCATCAGAATTTAAGTGGCCAACATGTTTCTGCCCTCTTCCATAGCCAAACTGGTCTGGGGCATTCGTCAGGGCCTCAGATCCCTCTCATATATGGGGGTGGCAAGCTAAGCTAAAGGGTGAGCACATACATTGACATGCACACTGGGCCTACCTGTTCATGAAAACAGTTAGAAAGGCCTAAATAGAAGAAATTTAATCAAATACATTAGTCAAAGAACACGGGGTGTATGAGGTGCGTGTGAAAAAAACACTGCATAACTCTAGACACAAATGTGGAGAACCATGTTGTGGGACACACAAACAGCCATGCAAAAACTATTGAACGTGCTGTATATGGCTCTTCCTAGATTCCTAAATAAAATGCTCGGGGAGAAGCTCTTACCCTAAGAGGAAAGGCAATTTGCCTCAGGTCTGGGAGGGGGGAGTTGCGCCTTGTAGTCACAATCTGTTGAAGGGATACAAGTCTGAATTAGGAAGGAAGGCAGGAGGGGTGTCGGAGGAGTAAGTAAAAGAAGTGACAGTATATTGCCCAATAAGGGTCTCAGGGCCTGTCTGAAGTCTTGAGTGAGCTAATTAATGTTGATGTCTAAATAGGTCAACAAAACTACACACATAAAACATAGCAACATAGCAAAAGTAACCCGTTTAGGCCAATATCTGTACAAAGCAAAAGTAACCTGTTTAGGTTGATATCTGTATTGGTCAACAAAACTACACACATATGAAAATAGCAAAAAGAACCAGTTTTGGGCTCCAGGGTCAAATCACAACACAACATACAGAACAAGACATAAAACAACAGAGAGATCTTATCTGTAAAGGTCAAGCGCATGTTCCTTGGGAGTCAAGAGGGGGGGTTGGGAGTTGTTGGTCCCAATTCAAGACTTAAAGGTGCCCCCCCACGGGGGAAACGAGAAGCTCAACTTACTACTCCAAAGGAGGCATCTAGTTTAGTCACCTAAGGGTATCCTTGTCCCAGTTGCTTGCTCGAGTGGGCCAGGGCAAGGGAAGGCTAAATACAGCTTTGTCAGCTACAACGATCAGAGGACGCGCGGTCAGCTGACAGCATGTCTAGCGTGTCTAGCGAGCACAACCTAATTGCATCACTGTAGGGCCCGGGCTCATGGGAGTTGTAGTCTCATGAGCTCGGGTTGCCCAAACACAGGCCGGTATGTGTGTTGAAAGGGTGACTCCTGGGAAAGCAATCCCACGGGTCTGATGCAGGAGGCAGCTAAACAAACGGACAGTGCTGTGGAAAATTAGACAAAAAGGGGCGGGGGAAAAAAAGAAAAAAGGAAAAAGAGAAAAAGGGAAAAAAGGGAAAAAAAGAAAGATGAGAAAAAGAGGGAGTGCCGGGGGGGAGGAAGGGAAGAGATGAGGGGGGATTTTGAAAAAAGGAAGAGAGAAAGGAAGAAAAAGAAAAGAAAAAAAAAGGAGACCAGGAAAGACGAGAACAAGGAAAGACCAAAACGGGGAGGTGAGGATGGGGCTGGGGGAGTACTGGGACGGGTGGGTGAACATGGCGACCGGGCGGACAGGGAAGAAGAAGCCGGGAGACAAAGGAAAAACAAGGGGAAGACTTGTGGGGGAGGGAAAAGAAGAGGGAAATGGTACAATGGTTGATGGTGTGGTCCGCTGTTCACATCTCTTTTAATTGTATAGTGTTGACCACTGAATTTCATCATTGAGTCCTTTTATGTCAGTGTGTAATCTCCATATCCATCTCTGTTCATAACATAAAAGTCTTTGTTTCATGTTTGTCGTGGATTCATTCAGTTTATCTATGACAGCCCATTCGATTTCATCAGGGGAGTGGTTGTTCTTGATGTAGTGGTCTGTGAGTTTGGTTGCATCCCGTTGACATCGGATTGTACTTCTGTGTTCACAGATATGTGTGCCAACCCTTCTTGTTGTCATACCAATATACCTAAGCTGGCATGGGCATTTGATCATATAAACAACATTCTTGCTGTTGAAATTTGAAAGTGATCTTAATTCCCATGGCGTTTGTGAACCTAGTTCCAATTGAGTCGTTTTTTTCATAAAATTGCATATTCTCCAATTCCCACAAGGATAATGCCCTGGCGGTGGTGGCATATTCCATAGAGTCGCTTGTTTTTTCGTGGGTGTCCTGGTTTGGGGACATGTGTGGATGATCAGATCTCGTATGCTCCTGGCTCTTTTGAATGCGGTAAGAGGTGGGTCAAAGGGTAGCCCTCCTGAGGTCACAATTTTTCAATCTTCCCTTATTATTTTTTGCACCTTGTTAGACAGAGGGTTAAAGGTAGTCACGCAGATTAATTTATCATCAGTGATGGTGTGTTGGGAGGGGGATAACAACTGGTCCCTGTGATTGTAGCGTGCTCTTTTGTTGGCTCTTCTAATGAGATATGCCGGGTAATCTTTTGCAAGGAGTTTATTGGTGAGTCTCTTTGCATGTTTGTTATAATCTGCAATGTTGGAACAATGCCATCTCAGTCGGAGGAATTGGCCTACGGGTAGGTTCTCTCTCAGATAACGTGGATGAAAGCTCTGGAACTGGAGGAGATTGTTCCAATCCGTGGGTTTATTATATACTTCAGTTTCCAGGAAACCATTTTTTTCATATATGAGGAGGTCCAAATGGGGTAACTCTGTGCCACCTATGGTTATGGTGAATCTCAAAAAGGGATTCAGAGCATTTAGCTATTCAGCAAACATTAAGGCTTCTTTTCTTGTCCCTGTCCATATCAGGAGGACATCGTCAATATAGCACTTCCATAATCTAATGTGTTCTTGGAAAGGGTTGTCTCCATGAAAGACGTATTGTCTTCCAAAGGAATCCACATATAAACAGGCAAGGCTTGGGGCAAATGTACTGTCCATTGATGTCCTGTGTACTTGTAGATAGTAGGTGTTATAAAATTCAAAATAATTCCTAGTCAGAGCTAGGTGGGCTAGGTCTAATACAAATTCTGGAGGGGTTATTGATTTCCATGTACTATTCTCAAGCACATTGCTAATTATCTCTAGGGTTGACTCCAGTAGTATATTGGTGTACAGGGATTCTACATCTAGGGTTATCAGAAGCTCAGTGTCTTCATCAAACTGCATCCTTTTGATTAGGTTGAGGACATCGTTGGTGTCTTTGAAATACTTGGCTATTCGTTTGACAAGGGGTTGCAAGAATATGTTACAGAATAGTGACAGAGGCTCTAAAACTGACCCTATTCTGGAGACAATGGGGCTACCGGGCGGTGGATGCTTGTTCTTGTGTATTTTTGGGAGAATGTAAAAATAAGGTATTTTAGGATCTTTTTGAGTCAGAAAAGCTGCCTCGTGTTTAGTGACCCACTCATTCTCCAATCCTTTGATTACCAGGAATGCTATTTCTTTGTGGATTTCAGAGGTCGGGTCCTTAGATAGTTTTTTATAATGTTGTATGTTTCCTAGTAGGCGGACACATTCATCTCTGTTCATAGTTGTCAGCAATATCACAATAGCGCCTCCCTTGCCTGCTGGTTTTATAGTTATTGTAGTGTCTGTGGTAAGACCTTGTAATTCAGTCAGTTCCTGGGTGCTGATGTTATGAAACTTCTCAGTGGGAGTGAGTCGCAAATTGTCGATTTTGCGGCTGACTGATTTTTCAAAGGATAAAACTTCAGGTAGCATTTGATTACTTGAAGGGAGGAACTTGGATTTAGGACATAGGCCGTGTTCTCAACTCTGGTGGGCTTTTTTATTTTTGTATTCATGTTTTGAGACAAATATTTTCTCTTAGTATTATATTTAATACACAGCCTTGGGTGGTCTTTTCTAATGAAACAATAAACAAATGTTTGAGTGTGTGCCACATGTGTTTCAGATCCTGTTTATGTTTTAGAACACAGGACCCAGGGAATTGGGATGGGTTTAGAGAAGTTATCCTTGCTGATTGTTGCCAATACATTTGTATCCAGTTCTTTAAAGCATGAGTAAACATTTTGCAAGCAAAGAGAGTGTTCTGCCTTGCATTATTTTGTTTTAGTTTTGGCACATTGGTGTGCGATGTGAAAGATATTGCGTGAATCAGTCCAAATCCAAAAAGACTAGAATATCTAGCACGATTATACAGAAAGATCTATAAATTATCTAAAATGCTATTTTTTCTAATGAAATAAAAATCATCGTAGTTTATGTCTAATAGATCATAGCAGGAACAGTAGATAAGTGTTGTTGAAGTGGAGCTGACAGAAAGGTTTGAAGGGACTAATGTGAGCTGTCAGAGGTGTCATCTAGAAATTATGCCCACTGTAGAACCTATTGCTGCCTTTTGACGACAGTAAAGCAATACAAATTCCAAATACATACAGAGATCAAAAAATGTATATACAGAGCCGAAACATTAGGCATGTCAAGTATGAGTTCAATGATTTAGAAACAAAATGACTATATTATGACTTGTTGAGTGTAATCAAAGAGGAATGATCGAAGTTATGACACTGTAGAACCTGAGCTACATATCAAGGTTTCTGATTTTTTTTAGAAGAATCAACTAGTAACTCAATGATGTCTTTAAGGCAATCAACTAAATTATCATGATGCATATTATTGCAAATAAACATCGGGTGCAGGATAAACTTTATGCTCAATTCCAAAAAAACAGTCACACAACCGCTTGGTTGTCCATAGATAAATGTTTACTTGAAAGTCTGGGATAAGGATGAAAGTCTAATACAATCAGTCCATCAATCCTTTATGCATGTAGTTTATTCCAATGTGAATGTCATATATAAAACTACTTCTGTCTGCATGTAAACACTGTTAGCTCAGCCAACACGTTTGGCGACACAGTCACTTCTCTAGGGCTGTTAAGAACACAGAATGTCATCAAATACCACAGAAATAACAAGGTATGTAATCTATCCCTAAAACTCCTCTATTCACATTTTCTGATACTAACACATCAGATGGCTCCGACAGGAAACTAACATGTTACCAAATCTTACATATTCAATTTGTAAATATAAAAATAAACAAGATTAATAACAGAAACAATCAGTCAAGATGAGACTTTAAATCAAAATCATCATTGCATGTTTAGTAGAGAATGAATTACATAAGACTAAATCCAAGGAAAGACCATCAATTTTTACATTTAGATATATTCAAATGATACAGTTTTGGATTAGAAATTTAAATTATGTTATGTCATTGTGTTTTCAAACTTTGACTGATTATTAAAACCCAAGAGAGAAAAAGGAACAAAATCTTATCATTTGCTAAGGTACAAACCAAATAAAAGTCTTCTTTCTTGATAACAGGACAAAAAATGTCTTCGCTTATGAAGGGATATCAATATGCATTGGAATGGTTGTATTGGACTTTTATCTTTACCCCAGACTTTCAAGTAAACATTCATTGATGCATATTATTGCCTCTACTAAATATGATGAACGCACTAAATAACCTCTTAATAGAGTGCAGTTCCAGGAAAATTAGTTAGCTGAAATCCTGGTTGTTAGCCTTGCAAGGTCGGGATAGTTGGTGATTGGTTGATAGTTTGCCAGTTTCTTGAGATTTACATTGCTCTTTTTGTACTCTCTCAGTGCAAAGGGTGTTTATACGCTTTGTTGGCAAGGGAAAGGTATTTTTTGCAAGGTAAGGAAAATGTGAGGATCTATTCATTTTTACCAGAAATAGATTGTCATTTGCAAATTATGACTGTTATCTTTGGCAATCCTCATGCAGCACCCTTTTTGTTAAGGACCAGTCCCTTTCTGTAATCTATTCAGTTTGTAAGTGTGGGGAATAATAACAAATCTACCTTTGTGTATAGTAAGGCTTTTTTAAAAACATTTTGTGAGGTATTCTTCAGAGGCTTACTGAACCAATGGTTTGTTGGAGGTGTGTGGACTTCATTTCAACCCCTTGCAAAGGCTAAGCTATGATACTTGGTGGGATTGACGAAAAAGGCTATCAAGCATAATAAATTCTGCTGCTGCAATAGAGATGGAAGTGAGAGAAAAATGTTCAGCACATTAAGGGCTTGATTATGATCTTGGCGGCATTGCTGCCAAGACTGCCAAGATGGTGGGAGTGAGGCTGCCGTCAAGCGGCACCCTCACCCTTATACTATTACCATGTTTCCACTGGGCTGACCAGTGGGAACGTTGTATTATGACGTTTCCACCAGGCATCCCGATGGAAACAGTGCAGCAGCTTTGGCCTCAGGGGAGCCGAGGCCAGTGCCGCTGCACACAAGCACCCTCGGAATGCTCACTGTTTGCAGACAGTGCGCATTCCAAGGGTGCTGGCAGGAAAGCGCCTTCCCTGCTCACAACATGGTAATCAGCAGTGCAGGGGCCCTCCTGTGGCTCACAGCACTGGCTTTCTGGCAGCCTTTTTATGGAGGGGACTCTGCCATAAAAAGGCTGGTGGAAAGTGAAGTAGTGAGCAGCACAGTGGTGCCTAATTCGGCACTGCAGTGGCTGACCACGAATTTGACCACTGCCAACCCATCGGGAAGCATGATCCTGGCAGTGGCAGTGGTCTCCTGGCAGTCTGACCACCAGGATCATAATCTGTAGTAAGGTCCTAAGTTACTTGTTACCCCTCCAATGAAACTTGTGGCTCAATATTGATGGGGTATCACAGAACATCCTCATGCATTTTGTTAGCAGTATGCCCACAATCAAACATTTAAGAGAAATGGTACAACAAAAAACAGGCAAGTAATCCCCAACTAACAACTTTTCACATTTCTTCTGATAGTAAAATTCTACTTCAACTAACTATGGGCCTAATTACGAGTCTGGCAGTGACTAGATTGCCAGTCTCGTGTTGGTGGTCTGGACCACTGCTGCTGTGGCAGTCCGACCACCACATTATGACCCTGGTGGTACAACTGCCAGCGTACCGCCATCTCCACATGGATCGGTGATGTCGACAGGCTGACAACGAGTTCAGGTTGCAATCAGCAGGGCGACACTGCATGCAGCGCCACCCTGCTGATTACAACTTGGTTCTCCACCAGCCTTTTCATCACAGTTCTACAGCCATGAAAAGACCGGTGGAGAACAGGTGCAGGGGGCCACAGGGGGCACTGTGGCATGGGCAGTGCAGAGTTCCCCTTGTCCAGCACCCTCTTAATGCACACTGTCTGCTTTGCAAACAGTGCAAATAAAGAAGATGCTGGTTCCCCCTGCAGGTGGCAGCATTGCCACCAGCTCGATCACAAAACCTTGGATTCTGCCCTTCAACCGAGCAGGAATGTCATTATGGGCCTCATTCTGAGGCCGGCGGGCGGCGGTTGCCGCCCGCCTGGCGGGAACCGCCATATGGCCGCTCCGCGGTCGAAAGACCGCGGAGGCCATTCTGGCTTTCCCGCTGGGCTGGCGGGCGACCGCCAGAAGGCCGCCCGCCAGCCCAGCGGGAAACCCCTTCCCACGAGGAAGCCGGCTCCGAATGGAGCCGGCGGAGTGGGAAGGGTGCGACGGGTGCAGTAGCACCCGTCGCGAATTTCAGTGTCTGCAAAGCAGACACTGAAATTCAAAGTGGGGCCCTCTTACGGCATTGGCATGGGCACTGCAGGGGCCCCCAGGGGCCCCACGACACCCCTCACCGCCATCCTGTTCCTGGCGGTCGGAACCGGCAGGAACAGGATGGCGGTGAGGGGGTCGGAATCCCACATGGCGGCGCAGCAAGCTGTGCCGCCACGGGGGATTCCTCAGGGCAGCGGAAAACCGGCGGGACACCGCCGGTTTTCCTGTTCTGACCGCGGCCATACCGCCGCGGTCAGAATGCCCTGCGGAGCACCGCCAGCCTGTTGGCGGTGCTCCCGCCGACCCCGGCCCCGGCAGTCCTTGACCGCCGGGGTCGGAATGACCCCCAATGAGTCCAGCAGGGAAGTTGCCACTACAGTTGCGGCCACCCTGTCAGGAGTTTGGCAGAAGGAGGTTCCCATCCACGAAACTCGTAAGGAGAGCCCGAATCTTTTTATCCTTTCATTACCTTTGTTAAGAAACACCCTCAAAAGTGTGTACTAATCCTTGCAACCCTACATAATAATGTAACCCATGAAAATAGTGAAATTTGGATGCTAGATGTACTTTAAAATCCGTCCCCCATGTTTACACTATACATGCTAACATAAATAATGCTACTGTCCCAATAATTTATGGTTTTGTTAGAGCGGTCCAAGGAAGTTCTCTTTCCACATTTAGCTCAGAAATCGCAAGTGCACGGGTGAGACACCATCCCAATTTCTCACCCTTACAGGTCGACTACATCTTTGGACTTGATGACGAAGTACCTAGTTAGGATGAAACAACCCATAACACAATAACATAAAACCCAATAAAAAATATTAAACACCGTGAATGATTCAACACTAAATCAAACTCCAAAGCGAATGACGTTTCAAATCTTTATTAGAATCACACAAAAAAGTCACATAAATGGTGCTCAAAAATAAATTATAAACATACTTGAAGATCATAGGCTGACCAATGCGTCTGAAAAGGTTCAACCTACTGAACATCATTACTGTTAGACCGTCCAAAAGAATAATGAGGATTAGCAACAACACAATATGCACATTATTGTCAGACTTCAAAGGAAATGATGGTGACATCAATACAATATCAAAATACAATTTAGCAATTTAATTTTAAATTTCAGATTCCTGAGTTGGGCCATTCCTAACACCAACCAGAATTGTGACTTGCATGTGCGGGAAAGGGGTAACACATGCGAGCAAAAGCAAAAATAAAAAAGAAGACAAAAATAATTTGGAAAACATCAAACAAGAATACCTATTTATAAAAATATACTGATGTAAGTTACTAACTGAAAAAGGGAAAACAAGAAACCACAGTTAGTTATGCCTGTCCTCATAGGACAGCAGTAGGAGTTGAACAATCAAGCGGAGCATTTACCATCTTCTGGTGTCTATTGGCAGCAGCATCAGGACAGTGCAGAACACGAGGACAGATCAGCAGTTCAGAATTGGTTGGACTTATTAAGACTGAATCACATAACAGACTAGGGCAGTTAAGATCATCAGGAAACTCATAGTAGAGAATGTGAGAGAGCAGACTTAAAACAGAGTTCTAGACAGCTTCAAGACAAGAGGGGACTGACTTCAAAAAAGTACAGAGGAGATCTGATCTCTGTTCCAAAGTTCTTTAACCCCTTCGCTGCCAGGCCTTTTCCCCCTCCTGTGCCAGGCCTTTTTTTGCCTATTTGGGGCAGTTTGCGCTTAGGCCCTCATAACTTTTTGTCCACATAAGCTAACCAAGCCAAATTTGCGTCCTTTTTTTCCAACATCCTAGGGATTCTAGAAGTACCCAGACTTTGTGGGTTCCCATGAAGGAGGCCAAGAAATTGGCCAAAATACAGTGAAAATTTCGTTTTTTTCAAAAAAATTGGAAAAAGTGGCTGCAGAAGAAGGCTTGTGGATTTCCCCCTGAAAATGGCATCAACAAAGGGTTTGCAGTGCTAAACTCAGCAGCTTCCTAGCTTTCAGGAACAGGCAGACTTGAATCAGAAAACCCAATTTTGCAACACAATTTTGGCATTTTACTGGGGCATACCCCATTTTTGCAATTTTTTGTGCTTTCAGCCTCCTTCCAGTCACTGACAGGAATGGGCATGAAACCAATGCTGGATCCCAGAAACCTAACCATTTCTGAAAAGTAGACAACATTCTGAATTCAGCAAGGGGTCATTTGTGTAGATCCTACAAGGGTTTCCTACAGAAAATAACAACTGAAAAAGAAAAATATTGAAATTGAGGTGAAAAAAACATAAATGTTTCTCTACGTTTTACTCTGTAACTTTTCCCTGCAATGTCAGATTATCGAAAGCAATATACCGTTACGTCTGCTGGACTCCTCTGGTTGCGGGGATATATAGGGCTTGTAGGTTCATCAAGAACCCAAGGAACCCAGAGCCAATAAATGAGCTGCACCCTGACGTGCGTTTTCATTCTATACCGGGTATACAGCAATTCATTTGCTGAAATATAAAGAGTAAAAAATTGCTATCAAGAAAACCTTTGCATTTCCAAAAAGGGCACAAGAAAAGGTGCTGAGGAGCAGTGGTTATTTGCACATCTCTGAATTCCGGGGTGACCATACAAGCATGTGAATTATAGGGAATTTCTCAAATAGATGTCTTTTTTTCACACTCTCCTATATTTGGAAGGAAAAAATGTAGAGAAAGACAAGGGGCAATAGCACTTGTTTTGCTAATATATGTTCCCCCAAGTCTCCCGATAAAAATGATACCTCACTTGCGTGGGTAGGCCTAGCGCCGGCGACAGGAAACACCCCAAAGCGCAACATGGACACATCCTAAATTTTGGAAAAAAACAGAGGTGTTTTTTGCGAAGTGCCTACCTGTAGATTTTGGCCTCTAGCTCAGCCGGCACCTAGGGAAACCTACCAAACCTGTGCATTTCTGAAAACTAGAGACCTAGGGGAATCCAAGGAGGGGTGACTTGCGGGGCTCGGACCAGGTTCTGTTACCCAGAATCCTTTGCAAACCTCTAAATTTGGCTAAAAAAACACATGTTCCTCACATTTCTGTGGCAGAAAGTTCTGGAATCTGAGAGGAGCTACAAATTTCCTTCCACCCAGCGTTCCCCCAAGTCTCCCGATAAAAATGATACCTCACTTGCGTGGGTAGGCCTAGCGCCCGCGACAGGAAACACCCCAAAGCGCAAGGTGGACACATCCTAAATTTTGGAAAAAAACAGAGGTGTTTTTTGCGAAGTGCCTACCTGTAGATTTTGGCCTCTAGCTCAGCCGGCACCTAGGGAAAGCTACCAAACCTGTGCATTTCTGAAAACTAGAGACCTAGGGGAATCCAAGGAGGGGTGACTTGCGGGGCTTGGACCAGGTTCTGTTACCCAGAATCCTAACCAAAAATTTGGCTAAAAAAACACATGTTCCTCACATTTCTGTGGCAGAAAGTTCTGGAATCTGAGAGGAGCTACAAATTTCATTCCACCCAGCGTTCCCCCAAGTCTCCCGATAAAAATGATACCTCACTTGCGTGGGTAGGCCTAGCGCCGGCGACAGGAAACCCCCCAAAGCGCAACGTGGACACATCCTAAATTTTGGAAAAAAACAGAGGTGTTTTTTGCGAAGTGCCTACCTGTAGATTTTGGCCTCTAGCTCAGCCGGCACCTAGGAAAACCTACCAAACCTGTGCATTTCTGAAAACTAGAGACCTAGGGGAATCCAAGGAGGGGTGACTTGCGGGGCTCGGACCAGGTTCTGTTACCCAGAATCCTTTGCAAACCTCAAAATTTGGCTAAAAAAACACATGTTCCTCACATTTCTGTGGCAGAAAGTTCTGGAATCTGAGAGGAGCTACAAATTTCCTTCCACCCAGCGTTCCCCCAAGTCTCCCGATAAAAATGATACCTCACTTGCGTGGGTAGGCCTAGCGCCGGCAACAGGAAACACCCCAAAGCGCAACGTGGACACATCCTAAATTTTGGGAAAAAACAGAGGTGTTTTTTGCGAAGTGCCTACCTGTAGATTTTGGCCTCTAGCTCAGCTGGCACCTAGGGAAACCTACCAAACCTGTGCATTTCTGAAAACTAGAGACCTAGGGGAATCCAAGGAGGGCTGACTTGCGGGGCTCGGACCAGGTTCTGTTACCCAGAATCCTTTGCAAACCTCAAAATTTGGCTAAAAAAACACATGTCCCTCACATTTCTGTGGCAGAAAGTTCTGGAATCTGAGAGGAGCTACAAATTTCCTTCCACCCAGCGTTCCCCCAAGTCTCCCGATAAAAATGATACCTCACTTGCATGGGAGGCCTAGCGCCGGCGACAGGAAACACCCCAAAGCGCAACGTGGACACATCCTAAATTTTGGAAAAAAACAGAGGGTTTTTTTGCGAAGTGCCTACCTGTAGATTTTGGCCTCTAACTCAGCCGGCACCTAGGGAAACCTACCAAACCTGTGCATTTCTGAAAACTAGAGACCTAGGGGAATCCAAGGAGGGCTCACTTGTGGGGCTCGGACCAGGTTCTGTTACCCAGAATCCTTTGCAAACCTCAAAATGTGGCTAAAAAAACACATGTTCCTCACATTTCTGTGGCAGAAAGTTCTGGAATCTGAGGAGCTACAAATTTCCTTTCACCCAGCGTTCCCCCAAGTCTCCCGATAAAAATGATACCTCACTTGCGTGGGTAGGCCTAGCGCCGGTGACAGGAAACACCCCAAAGCGCAACGTGGACACATCCTAAATTTTGGGAAAAAACAGAGGTGTTTTTTGCGAAGTGCCTACCTGTAGATTTTGGCCTCTAGCTCAGCCGGCACCTAGGGAAACCTACCAAACCTGTGCATTTCTGAAAACTAGAGACCTAGGGGAATCCAAGGAGGGCTGACTTGCGGGGCTCGGACCAGGTTCTGTTACCCAGAATCCTTTGCAAACCTCAAAATTTGGCTAAAAAAACACATGTCCCTCACATTTCTGTGGCAGAAAGTTCTGGAATCTGAGAGGAGCTACGAATTTCCTTCCACCCAGCGTTCCCCCAAGTCTCCCGATAAAAATGATACCTCACTTGCGTGGGTAGGCCTAGCGCCGGCGACAGGAAACACCCCAAAGCGCAACGTGGACACATCCTAAATTTTGGAAAAAAACAGAGGTGTTTTTTGCGAAGTGCCTACCTGTAGATTTTGGCCTGTAGCTCAGCCGGCACCTAGGGAAACCTACCAAACCTGTGCATTTCTGAAAACTAGAGACCTAGGGGAATCCAAGGAGGGCTGACTTGCGGGGCTCGGACCAGGTTCTGTTACCCAGAATCCTTTGCAAACCTCAAAATTTGGCTAAAAAAACACATGTCCCTCACATTTCTGTGGCAGAAAGTTCTGGAATCTGAGAGGAGCTACAAATTTCCTTCCACCCAGCGTTCCCCCAAGTCTCCCGATAAAAATGATACCTCACTTGCGTGGGTAGGCCTAGCGCCGGCGACAGGAAACACCCCAAAACGCAACGTGGACACATCCTAAATTTTGGAAAAAAACAGAGGGGTTTTTTGCGAAGTGCCTACCTGTAGATTTTGGCCTCTGGCTCAGCCGGCACCTAGGGAAACCTACCAAACCTGTGCATTTCTGAAAACTAGAGACCTAGGGGAATCCAAGGAGGGCTGACTTGCGGGGCTCGGACCAGGTTCTGTTACCCAGAATCCTTTGCAAACCTCAAAATTTGGCTAAAAAAACACATGTCCCTCACATTTCTGTGGCAGAAAGTTCTGGAATCTGAGAGGAGCTACAAATTTCCTTCCACCCAGCGTTCCCCCAAGTCTTCCGATAAAAATGATACCTCACTTGCGTGGGTAGGCCTAGCGCCGGCGACAGGAAACACCCCAAAGCGCAACGTGGACACATCCTAAATTTTGGGAAAAAACAGAGGTGTTTTTTGCCAAGTGCCTACCTGTAGATTTTGGCCTCTAGCTCAGCCGGCACCTAGGGAAACCTACCAAACCTGTGCATTTCTGGAAACTAGAGACCTAGGGGAATCCAAGGAGGGCTGACTTGCGGGGCTCGGACCAGGTTCTGTTACCCAGAATCCTTTGCAAACCTCAAAATTTGGCTAAAAAAACACATGTCCCTCACATTTCTGTGGCAGAAAGTTCTGTAATCTGAGAGGAGCTACAAATTTCCTTCCACCCAGCGTTCCCCCAAGTCTCCCGATAAAAATGATACCTCACTTGTGTGGGTAGGCCTAGCGCTGGCGACAGGAAACACCCCAAAGCGCAACGTGGACACATCCTAAATTTTGGAAAAAAACAGAGGTGTTTTTTGCGAAGTGCCTACCTGTAGATTTTGGCCTCTAGCTCAGCCGGCACCTAGGGAAACCTACCAAACCTGTGCATTTCTGAAAACTAGAGACCTAGGGGAATCCAAGGAGGGGTGACTTGCGGGGCTCGGACCAGGTTCTGTTACCCAGAATCCTTTGCAAACCTCAAAATTTGGCTAAAAAAACACATGTCCCTCACATTTTTGTGGCAGAAAGTTCTGGAATCTGAGAGGAGCTACAAATTTCCTTCCACCCAGCGTTCCCCCAAGTCTCCCGATAAAAATGATACCTCACTTGCATGGGTAGGCCTAGCGCTGGCGACAGGAAACACCCCAAAGCGCAACGTGGACACATCCTAAATTTTGGAAAAAAACAGAGGTGTTTTTTGCGAAGTGCCTACCTGTAGATTTTGGCCTCTAGCTCAGCCGGCACCTAGGGAAACCTACCAAACCTGTGCATTTCTGAAAACTAGAGACCTAGGGGAATCCAAGGAGGGGTGACTTGCGGGGCTCGGACCAGGTTCTGTTACCCAGAATCCTTTGCAAACCTCAAAATTTGGCTAAAAAAACACATGTTCCTCACATTTCTGTGGCAGAAAGTTCTGGAATCTGAGAGGAGCTACAAATTTCCTTCCACCCAGCGTTCCCCCAAGTCTCCCGATAAAAATGATACCTCACTTGCGTGGGTAGACCTAGCGCCCGCAACAGGAAACGCCCCAAAACACAACGTGGACACATCCCATTTTTTGAAAGAAAACAGTGCCTACCTGTGGATTTTGGCCTGTAGCTCACCCGGCACCTAGGGAAACCTACCAAACCTGTGCATTTCTGAAAACTAGAGACCTAGGGGAATCCAAGATGGGTTGACTTGCGGGGCTCGGACCAGGTTCTGTTACCCAGAATCCTTTGCAAACCTCAAAATGTGGCTAAAAAAACACATGTTCCTCACATTTCTGTGGCAGAAAGTTCTGGAATCTGATAGGAGCCACAAATTTCCTTCCACCCAGCGTTCCCCTAAGTCTCTCAATTAAAATGGTACCTCACTTCTGTGGGTAGGCCTAGCGCCCACAAAAGGAAATGGCCCAAAACACAACGTGGACAGAACATATTTTTTCACAGAAAACAGAGGTGTTTTTTGCAAAGTGCCTATCTGTGGAGTTTGGCCTCTAGCTCAGCTGGCCCCGGGAGGGGGGGGGGCAGAAATGCCCTAAAATAAATCTGCCCCCCCGAGCCCCCACCCGCCCCGGGAGCGACCCTTGCCTACGGGGTCGCTCCCCCTGCGTGACATTGGTGCCAAATCCCCGGTGCCTAGTGGTTTCTGCCCCCTTGGGGGCAGATTGACCTAAAATCGGCCAATCTGCCCCCAAGGGGGGCAGAAATGGCCTAAATACAATTTGCCCCCCCAGGGGAGCGACCCTTGCCTGATGGGTCGCTCCCCATCTCGAAAAAAACAAACAAACAAAAAAAAAACACAACCAAAAAATTTGCCCTGGTGCCTAGAGGGTTCTGCCCCCCCTGGGGGCAGTTCGGCCTAATAATAGGCCGATCTGCCCCCAGGGGGGGCAGAAATGGCCTAAAATAAATTTGCCCCCCCCAGCCCCCCCCCCCCGGGAGCGACCCTTGCCTACGGGGTCGCTCCCCCTGCGTGACATTGGCGCCAAAAAACCAATCCCCGGTACCTAGTGGTTTCTGCCCCCTTGGGGGCAGATTGAGCTAAAATCGGCCAATCTGCCCCCAAGGGGGGCAGAAATGGCCTAAATACAATTTGCCCCCCAGGGAAGCGACCCTTGCCTGATGGGTCGCTCCCCATCTCGAAAAAAACAAACAAACAAAAAAAAAACAACACAACAAAAAAAAAATCCCTGGTGCCTAGAGGGTTCTGCCCCCCTGGAGGCAGTTCGGCCTAATAATAGGCCGATCTGCCCCCAGGGGGGGCAGAAATGGCCTAAAATAAATTTGCCCCCCCCAGCCCCCACCCCCCCCGGGAGCGACCCTTGCCTACGGGGTCGCTCCCCCTGCGTGACATTGGCGCCAAAAATCAAATCCCAGGTGCCTAGTGGTTTCTGCCCCCTTGGGGGCAGATTGACCTAAAATCTGCCAATCTGCCCCCAAGGGGGGCAGAAATGGCCTCAATACAATTTGCCCCCCAGGGGAGCGACCCTTGCCTGATGGGTCGCTCCCCATCTCGAAAAAAAAAAAAAAACACAACAAAAAAATTTGCCCTGACGGTTCTGCCCCCCCTGGGGGCAGTTCGGTCTAGTAATAGGCTGATCTGCCCCCAGGGGGGGCAGAAATGGCCTAAAATAAATTTGTCCCCCCCCCGGCCCCCACCCCTCCCCCGGGAGCGACCCTTGCCTACGGGGTCGCTCCCCCTGCGTGACATTGGTGCCAAAAAACAAATCCCCGGTGCCTAGTGGTTTCTGCCCCCTTGTGGGCAGATTGACCTAAAATCGGACAATCTGCCCCCAGGGGGGCAGAAATGGCCTAAATACAATTTGCCCCCCAAGGGGAGCGACCCTTGCCTGATGGGTCGCTCCCCATCTCTAAAAAAACAATCAAACAAACAAAAAAAAAATTGCCCTGGCGCCTAGAGGTTTCTGCCCCCCCCGGGGGCAGATCAGCCTAATATTAGGCCGATCTGCCCCCGGGGGGGCAGAAATGGCCTAAAATAAATTTGCCCCCCCCAACCCCCACCCCACCCAGGAGCGACCCTTGCCTACGGGGTCGCTCCCCCTGCGTGACATTGGCGCCACAAAACAAATCCCCGGTGCCTAGTGGTTTCTGCCCCCTTGGGGGCAGATTGACCTAAAATCTGCCAATCTGCACCCAAGGGGGGCAGAAATGGCCTCAATACAATTTGCCCCCCAGGGGAGCGACCCTTGGCTGATGGGTCGCTCCCCATCTCGAAAAAAAAAAAAAAAACACAACAACAAAATTTGCCCTGAGGGTTCTGCCCCCCCCCGGGGGCAGTTCGGCCTAGTAATAGGCCTATCTGCCCCCAGGGGGGGCAGAAATGGCCTAAAATAAATTGCCCTCCCCCCCAGGGAGCGACCCTTGCCTAAGGGGTCGCTCCCTTTGGGTGAAATTCACGCAAAGAAAAAATTCCCTGGTGTCTAGTGGTTTCTACCCCCCTTGGGGGCAGATTGGCCTCATCAAAATAGGCCAATCTGCCCCCAAGGGGGGCAGAAATGGCCAAAATATAATTTTCCCCCAAGGGGAGCGACCCTTGCCTAAGGGGTCGCTCCCCACCAAAAAAAAAAGAAACGAAACATAAAAAAAAAAATGGTCCCTGGTGCCTAGAGGTTTCTGCCCCCAGGGGGGGCAGAAAAGGCCTTCTCAAAAAAATGCCCCCCCCTGGGAGCGACCCTTGCCCAAGGGGTCGCTCCCTTTGTGTGTTTCAATAAAAAAAAAAAAATCCCTGGTGTCTAGTGGGGTTTCAAAAGCCGGATTGCAAGCAATCCGGCTTTTGAAACCCTCGGAGGGACTTCAAAGGGAAGGAAATACTTTTCCTTCCCTTTGAAGCCCCTCCGGATCTCCCAAGTGATTGAAAAAGAAATGCTTTTGCATTTCTTTTTCAATCGCGCTGGAAGCAGAGCTTCCAGCGCGACTAGGGAGGCCCCTGTGACACAGGGGGGGCGGGGGGTCGGGGGTGGAAGGGGAAGGTCTTCCCCTTCCATCCCGACTTGGGGGGTAAGGGGGGTTCATGGGGGGCCCGCTAGCGCGCCCCCAAGTTCCCCTGTGCCTAGGACGAGATGATCTCGTCCAAGGCACAGGGGAACTGTAGCCTTGGACGAGATCATCTCGTCCAAGGCACAGAAGGGGTTAATAATCAAAATAACCAAAATCCATTTGATTGATCCACCAGGTGGGCAAACACTAGGCGTTGATTTCAGCATCAAATCATTGTAGATGGCACCACTAGGGGTTCTGACTTAATGGACTTCTCTCAGCAATAGTCAATTGTCTATATTATGACTTCATATAATGCCACTAAAATATTGCATTTTCTAATAAACTGCTTTATGCACTTCCTTTCCCATGGCATGCAATAAACTGAACTAATGTTCTTTCACATGAGCTTTATGAATCTTCCTGTGCAACTCAACAACTAGAACAAATATTGTTACATTAGCTAAACTTGAAACATGCTCTTCTCATGGAATACAATAGAACATTCAATATTACTTCTGCAGCCTAAATAATAGAATTCAGGTCAGAGGTAAACCAGAAAACAAATGCAATTTTCCATGACTGCTTGCAAAATACATCTTAAGTCCTAGTCAAGATAAGAAAGTCTAAGCACATGTAATTCAATGAACACATTAACAAAACTCTCTGTGCACTAAATTCAGATCAAATACCCCAAGAAAATTATTTTATTCAACATCATTCATGTTATGTCAAAGCAATTTTCAATGTACATTTATTTTCTTAACACATAATTCATAATGAAATCAGTGATTAATTAATGTTTGATTAACACTCATAATACATTTTATTTTCTACTGTTTTGACCTAAAAATAATACTGTCATGTTAATATTCATTGTTAATTCACACATTTATAAATGTTAAATATTTTCATGTTAAACATGGTGTCAGAATATGACTTGGATGCACAAATGACTCACTATAATTCAAACGTGCACATTTTAGTTTCTGCATTATTTTTCTGTTGAGACTTTTAAAACTATGGATTTATTAGTTGCCGTATGCTACTTCTATGCCACTAATTAATTATTAAAATGCAATCTCTCTCTATCCCTTCTCTAACAGCAATTTATGCAATTTACAACCAGTAAAGATTTCAGGACCATCTTCACAAAACCATTTCCTAAGTTACCAAACCAAGATCCTACCATAGAAAATCCTTCACCCAGTGTTTCCCAAGCATTTGTCTCCTTTAGGTACTTTAAGTCATTTTTCAGACATGTCAGATTAGATAAGTATCTCCTTATCTCCTTACTGTTGTTCGGACTAAAAGTGCAGCACTGCTGTCACTTCAAAACTGGCGAGACCATGTCCACTCACCTGAATTCCAGGTTCCGCCGGAGCAAAGAGAATTAAACCCTCCTCCCTAAACACTATTCTCTTGTATCTGAAATGAACAGGGAACAAGTGAATAGTCTCCTGGGGAAAGGGATAGGGAACAGGGATTTGGGAAGGGAAGAGAAACAAAACACTGGTTCACGAAGGAGCATCACTGTTGTTCTAAGAAAGTTGCATCAGGGCTTTGTGCAGGAATTCTAAGACCAAAAACAAATCAAAAACAAAATAACTACAAATATCACGGAGTCTTTCAGCAAAATAACAATAAATATTAGTGCTCGTTTGTTAAACTATTAAGCACGCTTTTGTAACTCACAACAAAATCATTATAAAATCAAACTTATGAATTTGTCTTTTACACAATAGACTCACTCCAAAACAATCAGAATAAGCATTTAAGTTCACATAGATATCAAGCGATGCTTTCAGTTCACAATACTTAAATTCAATGCTGCTTTTAAAAATACTTTTCAAGCTGTCTTTGGAAAATAGTCTTGTATCACAGGTTTCTCAGCATCGACTAATGTCTTTCATAATGCACCAAAAGGTCACTAACCTCAAGAAGGCTGAAAACAGGGAGACGAGAGGGAAATTACTCACAAAGTGACTTCTCCTGGAATGTTTCAATTATTTGAGGAAGATGGCATACTGCTCGTAAATTCTCCAGCCGCTGCAAAAGTAATCCGCTCCAGAGAGGGAAGCTCTGATGAAGCCTCACACTGAAAAGACGACTCCTGAAAGAATCACGGAACTCCAGCTGAACCGGGAACACTTGTGAGCGAAGGAAGACTCAAAGCTAAGCACAGGAAACACCTTGGCAGTTCTATATATAGACTGGTGATGAGTCATCAGACACATGCTGGTGATGAGTCATCAATCACTTCTGATGATTTATATGAAGGAGATCTGGTGATGAGTCATCAGACACATGCTGGTGATGAGTCATCAATCACTTCTGATGATTTATATGAAGGAATTCGATGTCTCCATAAATCACTTGGCACACAGTTCTCAAATGGAACAACACTTGCTTTTATCAATATAAACAAACATGCAATGTAGTTTTCCTCACAAGCTACAGGGAAGTGCTGTGATGTAAACACATTCATGACATGTTTCATCGTTCTTCATACATGCTGATTTATTTTATGAGGGTGCAGCAAGAAGCGTGTGTGTGTGAGTGCGAGTCCTAACAAAAACTTTACAAACTCTGCCCTCCTTTACTAAAATGATGTCTAACGCAAGGTGATTCTCAAGAATTATAGCCCTTGTATCAACCATTTCTGTGTCCATTAGGAGCATTGCACCTAAAAAATCAGTTGACATTTTATCTACAATTGTTGATAACTTCCTTATCTTAATGTCATTCAAGATCCCTCTCACTGATGGAATAATAGCTTCCAAAATATCTCCTGTAATTTCTGAACCACGTGCCCCTCTTTTAAATGTCATTTATGTGTCTCTTGATTGTCAATATTGTACACTTGATACATTTTCAGAAAAACTGCTCCAAAATAGCATGTACCATACCAGCCTTTCGGCAACTTATGTTAGGAGTTCTTACCCCAGATGTAATAAACACCAGGTACAGCGGGCTCTTGTCCATTTAGCATAAAATCACAGACACTTGTAAACAAATACACATCTGTATTCACTCGTTCCTACAAACTTATTGTCAGCTTTTAATTGAGGCTTACATACAAAGCTTTCCTACATGTCAGGAATCTAAAGCTAAGCATCCTTGCATACCAGGTGTGCTGTAAAATCTTTTTTTCTTGCTAACTATTCCCTTGTCTATCCTTTCTTTCATTGCCTTTCTTCCCTACAACTACCTGGTTAATGAACTTCTTTTCTACCTGTGTGAGAATACATGTTAAGTTATTCCAGTGTGCATATGCTGTGCAAAAAAGGCAGCGTAGGCTCAAAAAATCCTCCTACTATGTCTATCTATGTTTCTTACCTTTGCAATGCTGCTCAAATGCTGATCAATGGGAACAAAAGAGAAAACTACACCAACATTTGAGTGTAAATACTGAATGTACTCCTGGTTGTACAAATGTGTTAATAATACACTGCAACTAATTCCATACGTTTGTGGTAAGCTGTGATTAGTGATTTGTTCTTGTACTGATGAAAGAATTTGTGTATGAACATAACAATCACGCACATTCATCGTTTCCACCTACTCATACAACAAACTATAATACACACTGGGAAATAAATTTCCCTATGTGTCATCTAAATGAAGCAACCCCTCAACCTTATAAACCTTATGCTGCTCAGATGTTGTCATTCTCAGGACCTGAGTTTCTGTGCTTTGAACCTCTCCTTTCATTGAAACACTAATTCCTGCAATCCTGCAATCAATAAAATGCATGCAATCATACATCCTATTATAAAACAAATGCACACATATTTACACCTACTGTGTTTGCCTTGTCCAGGATTCATAGCTAATGTAGAATCAGAGGAAAAAAGAAAAAGATGAAAAATATATATATTTATATATATATTTGAACAAAAGCAAGCAAGTCAGAACAAAACATGCTCTTTCAAAGTCTCTTTGTAATATCTACAGCAGTTCTGGATCTTCAAAAACATTCTGGAGCTCAGCAAAAGTTGGCAAAAATCAGTCCAAATGTTCATCTTCAATAGAACACAGTTTGATGATCAGTTATCAATACTTGCAGAGTATAATGTTTTTGTTGGTCAATTGACAAGGTTATTTCAAAGTTCAGTTCAAATACAATTTCAGGTTCCCGAATATTCAGCTGAATTCTCATGGTCAAAGCAAAGGGACATAAACCTGTTCTCCCATTCATTTATGAAAACAGAGAGCTATTCAGGTGGAGAGTATCTGCGACTTTGCACTCTTTTTCTTTTCATGCTCCTTACAGCATCATCTTCATCTTCACTCTGAGTTGGCTCTTCAACTGCTTCTGATACTGATGGGAGTCTATCTGCAAACTGTTCACGTGCAGCTGTTAGCCATTTGTCTCCTTTCACAGTTCTTTTTCTGAATGCAACTGCTTTCAACACATTTGCTGCACTGGCAGGAATTAGTCAATTTTGACTTTGACTTGGTTCTCCTCCACTTTTGTTGGTTTGCAGGCAGCCTGTACTTTTGTCTGCACCTTTATCTGTGTCTCTTTGTGCTTCTTTATTTACATGCAGACCGCTTGTGCCTTCACTACTTTGCACGTTTTCTGCTTCAGCCACTGGTTTCATCCTCATAGCTTGGTAAAGTCGAACACTTTCTTCATCAGCATTCGCTCTTCCTGGATCAGACTCTGAGTTATCAAGAGGAGACGGAACTTTGCATGTGTGGCTTGCATGAATCCAGTTTGGAAGACCAGCACACTTCACAGCTGTTGTTGTCAGCAAGATGATTTGAAAAGGACCTTTCCACCTTGGCTCTAGGCAAGTCTTCCTCACGTGTTTCTTTACCAAAACCCACTCCCCAGCCTTCTACTTACATGCAGAAAGCCAGTGCCTTCACCACTTTGCATGTTTTCTGCTTCACTCACTGGCCTTCCTGACAGCTTGGTCAAGTTGAACTCCTTCATCAGCATTCGCTCTTCCAGGATCAGACTCTGTGTTTTTAAGAGGACACAGAACTATGCATTTGTGATTTGTAGGAATCCAGTTTGGAAGACCAGCACACTTCACAGCTGTCGTCGTCATCAAGATGATTTGAAATGAGCCGTTCCACCTTGGCTTTAGACAAGTCTTTCTCACATGTTTCTTAACCAAAACCCACTATTCAACCTTCAGGCTGTGGTACTAGTCTTGGGCTGGTTGAACTGTTGCTGCTTTAACCTGATGAAACAAAGAGCAAACCACATCAGCTAGACCTTTGCAATAATCCAGCACTAAGTCATCTGTTATGTTCACATGGGCATTTGCAGGTACTGCTGGCAGTCTCATTGCACAACTCTTTAGAAATTCATGTGGAGACAGTCCTGTCTTCCTGTCACGGGTGCTATGCATGCTCATCAGGACTAGTGGCAATGCATCAGGCCATTTCAACTCTGTCGAAGCACAAACCTTTGCCAATCGAGCTTTCAGTGTTCCATTCATTTGCTCCACCAATCCAGACGCCTCTGGTCTGTAATTGCAGTACAATTGTGCTCAATGTTCAGTGCTGCACAAAACAAATGTATGACCTCATTACTAAAGTGTGTTCCTCAATCTGATTCCAAAGAATTCGGGAATCCAAAATGTGGAATAAATTCCATGAGTAGCAGCTTAAATGCAGTGAGACTATCATTCCTAAATTTTGAATAAACTTCTATCCACTTAGAGAACACACACACAAAAACTAGCACATACTTCAATCCGTTGCTAGCAGGCATCTCGATGAAATCATGTTGCATTCTGTTAAATGGACCTCAAGACTTGGCTATGTGGTTCAAATTAACCACTGTGCATTTCCCTACGTTCATTTGTTGGCATGGAATACATCTGTGACTGACCGCTTCTGCAACCAATCTAAACTTGGGGTTATACTGTTTGTTTGAAAGTGCGAATCATTCCAGCTCTGCTGAGATTAACCTGACCATAGTAATACATGACCATGAAATTCAGCAAACAATCTGGCAACAGGACTTTCCCTTCATTTGAAGATTATAGGCAGACCAAAGCATCTGAAAAGATTCAACCTACTGGACATCATTACTGTTAGATCGTCCAAAAGAATAATGAGTATTAGCAACAACACAATATGCACATTATTGTCAGACTTCAAAGGAAATGATGGTGACATCAATACAATATCAAAATACAATTGAGCAATTTAATTTTAAATTTCAGGTTCCTGAGCTGGCCATTCTAAACACCAACCAGAATTGTGACTTGCATGTGCGGGAAAGGGCTAACACATGCCGACAAAAGCAAAAGCAAAAATAAAAAAGAAGACAAATAATTTGGAAAACATCAAAGAAGAATACCTATCTATAAAAATATGCTGATGCAAGTTACTAACTGAAAAAGGGAAAACAAGAAACCACAGTTAGTTATGCCTGTCCTCATAGGACAACAGTAGGAGTTGATTAATCAAGCGGAGCATTTACCATCTTCTGGTGTCTATTGGCAGCAGCATCAGGACAGTGCAGAACACGAGGACAGATCAGCAGTTCAGAATTGGTTGGCATATTGAGACTGAATCACATAACAGACTAGGGCAGTTAAGATCATCAGGAAACTCAGAGTAGAGAATGTGAGAGAGCAGACTTAAAACAGAGTTCTAGACAGCTTCAAGACAAGAGTAGACTGAGTTCAAAAAAGTACAGAGGAGATCTGATCTCTGTTCCAAAGTTCTTTAATAATCAAAATAACCAAATCCATTTGATTGATCCACCAGGTGGGCAAACACTAGGCGTTGATTTTAGCATCAAATCATTGTAGATGGCACCACCTGGTGTTCTGACTTAATGGACTTCTCCCAGCAATAGTCAATTGTCTCTATTATGACTTCACATAATGCCACTAAAATATAGCATTTTCTAATAAACTGCTTTATTCAGTTCCTTTCCCATGGCATGCAATAAACTAATCTAATATTCTTTCACATGAGCTTCATGAATATTCCTCTGCAACTCAACAACTAGAACAAATATTGTTACATTAGCTAAACTTGAAACATGCTCTTCTCATGGAATACAATAGAACATTCAATATTACTTCTCCAGCCTAAAGAATAGAATTCAGGTCAGAGGTAAACCAGAAAACGAATAAAATTTTCCATGACTGCTTGCAAAATACATCTTAAGTCCTAGTCAAGATAAGAAAGTCTAAGTACGTGTAATGAAATGAACACATTAACTAAACTTGCTGTGCACTAAATTCAGATCAAATTCCCCAAGCAAATTATTTTATTCAACATCATTCATGTTATGTCAAAGCAATTTTCAATGTACATTTATTTTCTTAACACATAATTCATAATGAAATCAATGTAAGTGATTAATTAATGTTTAACTAACACTCATAATACATTCTATTTTCTATTGTTTTGACCTAAAAATAATACTGTCATGTTAATATTCATTGTTAATTCACACATTTATAAATGTTAAATATTTTCATGTTAAACATGGTGTCAGAATACGACTTGGATGCACAAATGACTCACTATAATTCAATCGTGCACATTTTTGTTTCTGCATTATTTTTTTGTTGAGCCTTTTAAAACTATGGATTTATTAGTTGCTGTATGCTACTTCTATGCCACTAATTTATTATTAAAACACAATCTCTCTCTATCCCTTCTCTGACAGCAATTTATGCAATTTACAATCAGTAAAGATTTCTGGATTATCTTCACAAAACCATTTCCCAAGTTACCAAACGAAGATCCCACCATAAAAAATCCTTCACCCAGTGTTTCCCAAGCATTTGTCTCCTTTAGGTACTTTAAATCATTTTTCAGACTTGTCAGATTAGATAAGTATCTCCTTATCTCCTTTTGCTGTTGTTCGGACTAAAAGTGCAGCACTGCTGTCACTTCAAAACTGACGTGACCATGTCCACTCACCTGAATTCTAGGTTCCGCGGAAGCAAAGAGAATTAAACCCTCCTCCCTAAACACTATTCTCTTGTATCTGAAATGAACAGGGAACAAGAGAATAGTCTCCTGGGGAAAGGGATAGGGAACAGGGATTTGGGAAGGGAAGAGAAGGAAAACACTGGTTCACAAAGGAGCGTCACTGTTGTTCTAAGAAAGTTGACTCAGGGCTTTGTGCAGGAATTCTAAGACCAAAAACAAATCAAAAACAAAAGAACTACAAATATCACAGAGTCTTTCAGCAAAATAACAATAATTATTATCCTTCAATTGGGCAATCACCGAGTCTTTCAGCAAAGTCACAATAATTATTAGTGCTCGATTGCTCAACTATTAAGCACGCTTTTGTAACTCACAACAAAATCATTATAAAATCAAACTTATGAATTTGTCTTTTGTTATTTGTTTTCACACAATAGATTCACTCCAAAACAATCAGAATAAACATTTAAGTTCACATAGATATCGAGCGATGCTTCCAGTTCACAATACTTAACTTCAATGCTGCTTTTAAAAATACCTCTCAAGCTGTCTTTGGAAAATAGTCTTGTATCACAGGTTTCTCAGCATTGACAAATGTCTTTCATAATGCACCAAAAGGTCACTAACCTCAAGAAGGCTGAAAACAGGGAGACGAGAGGGGAATTACTCACAAACTGACTTCTCCTGGAATGTTTCGATTATTTGAGGAAGATGGCATACTGCTCGTAAATTCTCCAGCCGCTGCAAAAGTAATCCTCTCCAGAGAAGAAAGCTCTGATGAAGCCTCACACTGAAAAGACGACTCCTGAAAGAATCACGGAATTCCAGCTGAACTGGGAACACTTGCGAGCGAAGGAAGATTCAAAGCTAAGCACAGGAAACACCTTGGCAGTTCTATATATAGACAGGTGATGAGTCATCAGACACATGCTGGTGATGAGTCATCAATCACTTCTGATGATTTATATGAAGGAATCTGGTGATGAGTCATCAGACACATGCTGGTGATGAGTCATCAATCACTTCTGATGATTCATATGAAGGAATTCGATGTCTCCATAAATCACTTGGCACACAGTTCACAAATGGAACAACACTTGCTCTTATCAATATAAACAAACATGCAATGTAGATTTCCTCACAAGTTACAGGGAAGTGCTGTGATGTAAACACATTCATGACATGTTTCATCATTCTTCATACATGCTGATTTATTTTATGAGGGTGCAGTAAGAAGCGTGTGAGTGCGAGTCCTAACAAAAACTTTACAGACTCCGCCCTCCTTTACTAAAATGATGTCTAACGCAAGGCGATTCTCAAGAATCATAGACCTTGCATCAACCATTTCTGTGTCCATTAGGAGCATTGCACTTAAAAAATCAGTTGACATCTTATCTACAATTGTTGATAACTTCCTTATCTTAATGTCATTCAAGATCACTCTCACTGATGGAATAATAGCTCCAAAAATATCTCCTGTAATTTCTGACCTACATGCCCCTCTTTTAAATCTCATGTATGTGTCTCTTGATTGTCAATATCGTACACTTGATACATTTTCACAAAAACTACTCCAAAATAGCATGTACCATACCAGCCTTTCGGCAACTTATATTAGGCGTTCTTACCCCAGATGTAATAAACACCAGGTACAGCAGGCTCTTGTCCATTTAGCATAAAATCCCATACACTTGTAAACAAATACACATCTGTATTCACTCGTTCCTACAAACTTATTGTCAGCTTTTGATTGAGGCTTACATACAAAGCTTTCCTACATGTCAGGAATCTAAAGCTAAGAATCCTTGCATACCAGGTGTGCTGTGAAATCTTTTTTTCTTGCTAACTATTCCCTTGTCTATCCTTTCTTTCATTGCCTTTCTTCCCTACAACTACCTGGTTAATGAACTTCTTTTCTACCTGTGTGAGAATGCATGTTAAGTTATTCCAGTGTACATATGCTGTGCCAAAAGGCAGCGTAGGCTCAAAAAATCCTCCTACTATGTCTATCTATGTTTCTAACCTTTGCAATGCTGCTCAAATGCTGATCAATGGGAACAAAAGAGAAAACTACATCAACATTTGAGTGTAAATACTGAATGTACTCCTGGTTGTACAAATGTGTTAATAATACACTGCAACTAATTCCATACGTTTGTGGTAAGCTGTGATTAGTGATTCCTTCTTGTACTGATGAAGGAATTTGTGTACGAACATAACAATAATGCACATTCATCGTTTCCACATACTCATACAACAAACTATAATACACATTGGAAAATAAATTTCCCTATGTGTCATCTAAATGAAGCAACCCCTCAACCTTATAAAACTTATGCTGCTCAGATGTTGTCATTCTCAGGACTTGAGTTGCTGAGCTTTGAACCTCTCCTTTCATTGAAACACTAATTCCTGCAATCAATAAAATGCACTCGATCATACATCCTATTATCAAACAAATGCACACATATTTACACCTATTGTGTTTGCCTTGTCCAGTATTCATAGCTAATGTAGAATCAGATGAAAAAAAAAAGAAGAAGAAAAAGAAACAAAAAAAGAAAAACAATATATATATATATATCCATCTACCAAAACATATTTATATATTTGGGCAAAAGCAAGCAAATTAAACAAAACATGCTCTTTTAAAGTCTCTTTGTAATATATACAGCAGTTCTAGATCTTCAAAAACGTTCTGGAGCTCAGCAAAAGTTGGCAAAAATCATTCCAACTGTTCATCTTCAATAGAACACAGTTTGATGATCAGTTATCAATACTTGCAGCTATAATGTTTTTGTTGGTCAATTGACAAGGTTATTTCAAAGTTCAGTTCAAATACAATTTCAAGTTCCTGAATATTCAGCTGAATTCTCATGGTCAAAACATAGGGCCCGTTCTCCCATTCATTTGTGAAAACAGAGAGCTATTCAGGTGGAGAGTATCTGCGACTTGGCACTCTTTTTCTTTTCATTCTCCTTACAGCATCACCTTCATCTTCACTCTGAGTTGCCTCTTCAACTGCTTCTGTTACTGATGGGAGTCTATCTGCAACCTGTTCACGTGCAGCTGTTAGCCATTTGTCTCCTTTCACAGTTCTTTTTCTGAATGCAACTGCTTTCAACGCATTTGCTGCACTGGCATGAATTAGTCAATTTTGACTTTGACTTGGTTCTCCTGCACTTTTGTTGGTTTGCAGGCAGCCTGTACTTTTGTCTGCACCTTTATCTGTGCCCCTGTGTGCTTCTTTATTTACATGCAGACCGCTTGTGCCTTCCCTACTTTGCACGTTTTCTGCTTCAGCCACTGGTTTCATTCTCAGAGCTTGGTAAAGTCGAACACCTTCTTCATCAGCATTCGCTCTTCCTGGATCAGACTCTGAGTTATCAAGAGGACATGGAACTTTGCACGTGTGGCTTGCATGAATCCAGTTTTGAAGACCAGCACACTTCACAGCTGACGCCATCATCAAGATGATTTGAAATGGGTCGTTCCACCTTGGCTTTAGATAAGTCTTTCTCACGTGTTTCTCAACCAAAACCCACTACTCAACCTTCAGGCTGTGGCACTAGCCTTGGGCTGGTTGAACTGTTGCTGCTTTAACCTGATGAGACAAAGAGCAAACCACATCAGCTAGACCTTTGCAATAATCCAGCACTAAGTCATCTGTTATGTTCACATGGGCATTTGCAGGTACTGCTGGCAGTCTCATTGCACAACCCTTTAGAACTTCATGTGGAGACAGTCCTGTCTTCCTGTCACTGGTGCTATGCATGCTCATCAGGACTAGTGGCAATGCATCAGGCCATTTCAACTCTGTCGAAGCACAAACCTTTGCCAATCGAGCTTTCAGTGTTCCATTCATTTGCTCCACCAATCCAGACGCCTGTGGTCTGTAACTGCAGTGCAATTGTGCTCAATGTTCAGTGCTGCACAAAACAACTTTATGATCTCATTACTAAAGTGTGTTCCACAATCTGATTCCAAAGAATTCGGGAATCCAAAATGTCAAATAAATTCCCTGAGCAGCAGCTTAAATGCAGTGAGACTATCATTCCTACGTTTTGGATAAACTTTGATCCACTTAGAGAACACACACACAAAAACTAACACATACTTCAATCCGTTGCTAGCAGGCATCTCAATGAAATCATATTGCATTCTGCTAAATGGACCTCAAGATCTGGCTATGTGGTTCAAATTAACCACTGTGCATTTCCCTATGTTCTTTTGTTGGCATGTAATACATCTGTGACTGACCGCTTCTGCAACCAATCTAAACTTGGGGTTATACAGTTTGCTTGAAAGTGCGAATCATTCCAGCTTTGCTGAGATTAACCTGACCATGGTAATACATGACCATAAAATTCAGCAAACAATCTGGCAACAGGACTTTCCCTTCATTTGAAATTCAGACATCATCTCCCTCTCTGTGCACAACCTGCTTTAATCCAACCTCTGTGTTTGTCCTCTGATGCTTCTTCCTGCAACCTCTTGATTTCATCCCGGGTATCAACCACTGACAACATGAAATTTTGACTTGTTTCACTGGTGTCACTTTCATTACTCCATTCTTCATAGAAGGTGATGCAATGGAGTATACAAAATCTGGCAATTTGGTCAGCTTAGTCATTATCTAATGTTACATTGCCATTTGACCTCTTGTGGGCCACACATTTAAAAATAGCAATCTTCTCATATAACTGTAAAGCTTTTAAAAAATCTTGAATTCTTTCTCCATTTCGGATAGGTGACCTAGACGAGGTCATAAAACCTTGCTGGTGCCATAACTGCCCGAAGTCGTGCACAACGCCAAATCCATATTGACTATCTGTGAATATTGTCGCTTTGAGCTGCTTGTACATGCAGCATGCTCTTGTTAGCGCACGAAATTCAGCCTCTTGGGCTGAAACATATCCTTGAAGCCATAAAGCTTCAACAGCTCCTGAGAGGGTGCAAACTGCATAGGCAGCTCTCAAATTACCTTCTCTGTCTCTTAAACATGAACCATCAACAAAGACAACTTGGTCATTTTCCTCTAAAGGAGTATCCTGAATATAAGGTCTGGGTTTGGTGCACAATTCAGTAACACTGAGGCAGTCATGTTCCATTTCATTAAAATCAACTGTATCATCAGCATTTACAGGTATTAATGTGGCAGGGTTCAGACTTGAATACCTCTTCATCACAATGTTAGGGGAACAGAGAATCACTAGTTTATACCTAGTAAGATGGGCATTGGTCAAATATTGGGTTTTGGATCGGAGCAAGAAAATCTCGACTGAGTGAGGGATGAAGACAGCTAAAGCATGTCCATCACAATGCTTTCACATTGGCTGATGCTTACACCAGCACTGGCCATGACCTTTAAACAGATCTGCCAAATAGCAGCTACAGAATCCAATGTGGTGGAAAAAAATGCCACTGGCCTGTGTGTTCCCCCATGAGACTCTGTCAAAACAGCAAGAGCACAACCATCACGTTCATAAAAAAACAGTGCAAAACATTTTGTTTAATCAGGCAGTCACAAAGCTGGAGCTCTGCACAAACTCTCCGTCAATTCAGTAAACACTTACATGCATTCTTCATCAAAGGGGACAGGATCTGTGACCTCCAGGTGTGTCAATTTCTGCAACGGTTTGGAAATTACTGAAAAATTTGGGATTCATTGGTGACAACTGCTCACTATTCCCAAAAACATTCCAACATTTCTCTGTGTAACTGAGGGATTCATTTGCATGATTGCTCTTTCTCGAGACACTTCCATTGCACCTTTTTCAATTTGGTGACCCAAATACTTTACCTCTTTCTGACAATAATGCATTTTAGCAGGGGAAACCTTGTATCTGTTCTCAACCAAATGATTCAATGATTCTATGGTATCTTGTCTGCAAGCTTTACTTGTATTGAACGCAACCATCAGATCATCAATGTACTGCACTAAAGATGCCAGAAATGGCGTGTTCAAAAACTCTAAATTCTTCTTCAGGATCTAATTGAAAATGGACGGCGATTCCACAAACCCCTGTAGAGAAGATACCATGAATCACCATGGTTGCCGAATCAGAAACAAAAGAGGAGCTGGCTACCTTTGTGCCGTGCAATGGCACTGAGAAAAATGCTTGTGACAAATCAATCACTGTAAACCAATCTTCACATGGAATCTGGATAAAAATCACTGCTGGATTTGGCACTATGGGACAACAGGATATTACAATTTTTTTACCTTACCTTTTTAAAATCCTAAACTGCAATATTTTACACTTGGCTTCACCAAACCAATAATAGTGAGTTACATGGGCTGCTCATCACTCCTTTTAGAATTCCCTGCTCAACAAAATCTGCAATTACTGGGGTAATGCCTTCAATCACTTCTGAAGGCATGTGATACTGTGGCATTCTAAGTAAAACTGCATTTGGCTTACCAGTTACCTTAACTGGTTCAACACCTCAAATATGTCCAATATCTTTTCCAGAGAGATCCCAAACTCTCAGCATCACTGTCTCATGCAATTCCTCAGGCACTTCTTTAGCTGTTGTGGCAGGAAATAATGTAATGAGATGATACATCTCATCAGTTTGACTGAAAGGCTCATCATCTCTTTCAGTCTGTATTTCTATTAATTCTTCCATAAAAGTAATGGAATATTTTAATTGGCATAACAAGGTCTCTTTCTAACAGACTCCCAGGACTTGAATTGCAAACTACAAATCGGTGCAGACCCTCAAAGATACATATCTAAACTGGGATGGGCTTTCTAATGAAGCATAACAAATGCTGGGTTGCTACTCCTACAACCTGAACTGTTCTTCCTTTTGGGACTTCTGCAGATCTGACAGTGGAACATGTTGCTTCTGTGGAAAGCGTTGCTCGTGTGTCAACCAGGAATGAAAACTCATGTTGCTCCTGTGTCAACTAGGAATGGAAAATCATGGCACATAACACTCACGCTGATCTACCTCCAATAAGGCAGCCAACACACATTCTTCCTCATCCGAAGACGCACTCATGTCTTCTTCACTCATTTCATTATCACTGAAATCAATCAATGGGTAATGTGTTATTAACTTATTCTAGTGTGTATTTACTCTTTCGTTCACATTTTGCTGAGGAACCATTACCTTTTGAGGTGCCATCAGAGCCGGTATATCTGGATTTTACTGGGTGACATAAATTTGCTGTTGGGGAAATTGTAGTTGTTTTTCCTGGGGAGCTTGCATTTGGACTGCTTCATTAGGGACATTCATGATTTTATTACGGGGTCTTTGAAATTGACTCTTGTCTACCATCTGCGCAATACCACCACCTTTGCTCCAAATTATTTATATTATTAAAGGGACATACCCGTCTCCAATGTCCAGCATTGCTGCACGCATGACAAGGCAGTATCTTCATTTTTTTAATAGCAGCGACATTCAGATCTACTTGAACTCCATGAACTCTACCTCTGAACTGAAGCACCATATTGCCTTGCTGTTACATTCCTTGCATTCCTTCAGCATTCACCATATACTGCGACCTCTGCTTTCCTGCATCACCATTAGCTTGACCTTCAACCCTTTCTTGTTCATATAAATCTGATCACTACAGTAGTTTGCGTACTGCAACACTTCTTTAATCCTCTTCACTTGCAAGCAAATCAAATGACTCTTAACCATATTACTAATATCAGGCTTCAATTCCTAAACAATCTAAACACAAAATTAATCATGTCTTCTCTCAATAATTTCTGTGCCACTGTATTGTCTGAATGCTTTCAGCAGCCTCTCATAATATGCATGAACAGACTCCCTTGCTTTCTGGGATATCCTGTCAATTCCTTGCCAATCAATATCTTTAGCGGAAAGTATAGTTTTCAGAAACTCAATCACCTTGGAATAGTTCTTTATCACCTCTTCAGATGGTGCACCTGTTACTGGATATCTCAGCGGCTCACACGTTGGCCAATCAACACTCCTCTTACACTCATTCCACAATTCCGCTAGAACCACACTCACAAATAAAGTATTTAAATCTTCCCACAGGCACTTTGCAAGCTTCACAACCCTCTCTGTTTACTGGTACCGCTCTACTCGTTTCTCCCTCAACTTTGGATAATCATTTGTAAATTACAGTATGTCACTTCTACTCCAAGGGACATGAACAAAATTCTCTCCTGGAATTTCTCTCATTGACATCATTTTTACAGTTCCCTCAGCCTGCTGTACATCGTTTTAAGCTGCAGTCTGCTTTTTCTTCTGATATTTTTTCTTCACCCATCTGCCTTCCCATTTACCTAATGCTCTCCATGTTTGAATGCTTTGAATCAATACCTTAATGTGAATTGTCATTCCAGGTGATCTCATGTTTGCAATGCCTCTTGAGTCAAATTCTAATCTGTAACTCCTCTTTAACTGTTTGTATATATCCATTTAAATTTCATATTTCTCAGCCAAATTAGCTAATTTCTCATAAACATGTCCTGCTATGAGAGTAATATCCTTGCACATAACGCACTATTCCTTCTCATTATAAGAGTCTATCTGTTCAATTCAAGGGTTCCCTCAAACATTTCATTTAATTCCAATTTTAATCTAGTCATATACAATGTCCTTTCTCCTTGAGGCTTATGTCCCGGAACTGATGTTCCAGTCAAATTGTCTAATCATTTAGTCAATTGTTGAGCTGTCAAACCTTGTAAACAAATGTTATTACCATTGTTTAGGGGCATAAACTGCGATAAATTGCATGGGGCTCTCATAACTTGCTCTTGAGTGATCACAGATGATCCCATTGAGCATTAGGGACATGTCACATCAGTTAGTGGACTGATTCCATTATATGTCTGGTTTGAACAAACATAATTCAAAGGGGTCATGGCTGGCACTGTGGTGCTCATTCTCTCCATTTCTGCATTAGTTCCAAAAGGATAATTCATTGCTGACACTGGATTTGGAATCTGGGGACCATTCTCATCATCACTCTGGGCATACAATAGGTCTACTGGACCTATGGTTACGGGAACTGTTAATGTCCTGACAAATTTGACTAATGTTGTGGAAACATTAATCAGCCAATACTGTACCAAACATCTCATTTGACTGATTTTGGACAATATTATGCGGTATCATTACTGGGGAATACATTGGCATTATCTGTCTCTGATATACAAATTGGTGCAGGTGTCGGTACATTAGTTTTGGTTCAAACAAAGTGAGTCATTTGTGCATTCTAAATTGGAAGTGGCATAACTTGAACAGAGACATTCTGAACTGTGTTAACATTTGGAACTGTGGGAAAACCACTGGTACATGTGCTATATTTGGAATTATCTGAGTCTTTCGTTTGAGCAACTGGATCTGTGGCAATATTCGGAACATCATTTGTATTCCCTGATACAACTGCAGTATATGGGGGGGCGATTCTGCAACAACTGAGTTATAAATTAATCATCCAAATCACTCTCATCATCTGCTATCCTTTTATTTTTCATCCAATTTCTATTCTGATCGTTCCTCAGATTTCTTTTTGGCTTTACACTTACGCTTCCATCACCTTCCTTAGTAATTGCCAGAAATAACTTCACTGCATGAAATGTATTTTCTCACCACATCTTTTGCTCTGCATCCCACCTAGCTTCTGCTAGTGTCTTTTCTGCTTTTCTCATTCTCCTATTGAATTTCTGAGCCTCTTTTTGTCTCAAATCTAATTCCCAATTAGCAAGTGCTTCAAATTGTGCAGGTCTACGAAGGGGTTTCGATTCATATATCATCTTCCTCAGATTCTCTAAAATTCTCAAATTAAAGGGTTCATAACTAGGAAAAGCTAAAGTGCCTTCCTTCTCAGTTAATTTGCACTATTGATTTACCCAAAGACATGCTGAAACTCCTCTCTCTTCCATTAAGTTGAATGCTGGTGTAGCCTCAGGTGGAGTATGCTTACCCTCTCTAACTGGAAAAAAAAGATCTCCTCTCAACACACTCCTTAAAGCTTTGAAAAACTTAATTTTTTACGCAAATCTAATTCACAAACACAAAGTCTACAAAACCAGGAAGTAATTTGCAATCCACAATCCTTTCAATGAGCTGTTCTCAACCTTTGGGCAGGGCAGTATTGTCCACCAATCTGTGTGCTGCTTTTCTCACCAACTGACCTATCCCAGTGCGGACCAAATGATGTAGCACCCACTCCGTTCAGCTGCTGTTACTCACTTCAGAGCTGCCTCATTCACCTTTCATGCAAAACCTAAATGCAAAATATTGTGAGCACAAAACCCCAAAAATTGTCTGCTCACTTCGGGTAGGCCTCAAACACTTTGTAAGCTGTATGGAAATTTAGAATGTGGCCTTTTGCACAAACAGCTACTATTCCGGCTCTGGCTTTCTCACAAACGCAAGTAAGATTTGACCCGCAAACCTCACTTTGGTTAGTATGGATCCTCCATATGCACCCCGGATTCACCTAATGCCCAACAAACAACACACACTCTCAAGGGAAATACTACTGGTGTTTTCAACAGCGCTCAATTGACCAACACCTTCACCGGTAGACAATAAATTATCTAAGTGCCTCCATACAATTGTACATACTCCGGAGTTGTAGGCCTCGCAGGCCACATTAACAACATCAGGCATGTGGGCAATTTCTGAGCACAAAGCACCACATTCACTTGGAGTACATCAACTCCCCTACTCTCACCCTTTGGAGTATGCCAACTATCAACATCAGGGCAGTGTGCGCTCTACGGGCGACTAGAATGCTAAAACCTAACAATTTCAAGCTAACATAATATATGCATTGTGCTGATATGATGTTGTTTAACCTTTTGCATTACAGAGTTCAATCCTGAAGACTTATGTTCAGCATGCATATAAATACTGTTCACATGCAATGTACTGCTGCAGGCTTTCAGACTGTGTCAGGGTGTGGTCCCCTTCTAGGGCCTTCTAGGAGCTTTCCCTGCAGCATGCCTGGGTGTGGTTGGTGGGCTAGGCTGAGTCTATAAAAAAGGGAGCCAGCCCAGCTCCATGTGTTCACTATTCAGAGGTCCCGGTGCAGAGCAGCAGCAACTTCCTGAGCTCCTGTTCCAGAGGCCTACTTTGATCTTCCAGGCCTTTGCCCTTCATTTACATTGGTGATCCTTGATCAGGGCAGTAAGATGGAGGTCGGGCTGGGGCCCCGATTCCGTTTTCGAAGGCATTTGAGCTCTTGGGCCTAATTTTCATGTTGAGAGATTTTACCTTGTGCGTGTGAATATGCTCTGGGTTTTTTCTGGCATTTACAGGTTAATAATCGAATTGGCAAGACGTGCGGTTCGTTCCTCGCGCTTCAACCCTTGATATTCATTGTGCACTACCATTTCTTGGCAGTTACATGGTGGCATTCGAATCGGCAAGACGAGCGATTTGTTTCTCATGCTTTAACCCTTGATATTGATTGTGCATATCATTTCTTGGCAGTTACATGGTGGCATTTGAATCGGCAAGACACGCGATTCAATTCTTGTGTGTAATTCATGTTATTCCTTGTACGCTACCATTTCTTGTTATTCATGTGGTCGTCTTCGAATCGGCAAGTCACGCGATTCCTTTTCTTGTGTTTAATTCATGGTATTCAATGTGTGCCACCATTCCTTGGCATTCACATGGTGGGCTTCGAATCGGCAAGACGCGCAATTCATTTCTTGTGTCGAATTCATGATATTCATTGTGTGTTATCATTTTATGACATTTATTGCCTGACATTCGAATCGGGGGAACGCGCGATTAATTTCTTGCGTTGAACTCATGCTATTCAGCGAGCATTACCATTTCATGGCATTTACTTGGGGGTGATCGAATCGGCAATGCGCATGATTCATTTCTTGTGTTTAAAATCACGGTGTTCGTTATGCGCTACCACTTCATGGCATTTCCTTGGTGACCTCCGAGTCGGCAAGACGTGCAATTTATTTCTCGAGTCTAACTAATGTTATTCATGGTGCACAATCATTCCATGGTATTTACAACCTTTGTGAAAATCTGCAATGTGCGCAATTCATGTTCCTGCAATTTTGAGAAAACAAGTTCTAGATGTGATGTTGTATGTACATAATAAGTTCCTCAAGCACGATTCATATGATGGATTAGAAATCATTCAGATTATTTCCTGATCCTCATGCAAAAGATAATACTTGAATTTCAAAGTTGCATTTAATCCTTTCTTGATTCCCTCACATGTATCTAGTCATCTTGAAGCCTAGTTATTTAAGCCTATGCTTAGGTTGTCCATGTTTTCAGAATGGCAATGCTTAGAGTCATAGCCTAGTACTGATTAATATGATATAATCTTGATATTGTGTGTCTTAACCTTTTTGCTTCCTACAGGTCTCCTTCCCAGCTGTTCCCTTCCTAATCCCCTTTTCCCCACTTGGACTCTCTTAGACTCTGTGACAATTCTAATCAGAGTATTGGAGCTGTCTTGTGGTGGAAGTGTTGGGAACGTGCGCAGACCCCGAGGATCTGGTGACTTTGACACCAACTCCCAACTCAACTATCTTGGAGTACGCAAATCCTCTACTTCACTCATACATCACACTTCACCATGATTTGCCAAAGCATTGGAAATCCAAATCCGTACTCAAAACACATACCATACACTTGGAACACAATGCTGAAATATCATCAACCCTTACACTACACCAAGAACAACTCATGATATGGGAAAATTCTGACTCTACTCTTCACAAGACATAACTCTTCCTAACACTACTTCTCATAAAACAAAACCATTAACTCTGCTACCAAATCTGTTGTCAAAATGTGGGCAGATCTGAACTCTACTTCTCATAAGCCAAAAACATCCTCTCTGCTACCAAATCTGTTAGAACGGTCTGTGGACGTCCTCTTCACACCTTGGGTTCAGAAACCGCCAGTGCTCGGGTGAGACAACAATCCCAATTTCTCACCCTTGGAGATTGAGTGAATCTTTGGACTTGATGACAAAGTCAGTAGTTAGGATCAAACAACCCACAACACACTAACATAAAACCCAATAAATAATGTTAAATACCATGAATAATTCAACACTAAATCAAACTCCAAACCGAATGAAGTTTCAAAGCTTTATTACAATCCCAAAATCAATATCACATAAATGGCATGCAAAACTAAATTATAAACATACATGAAGATCCTTGGCTGACCAAAGCATCTGAATAGATTCAACTTACTGAACATCAATACTGTAAGACACTCCAAAAGAATAATGTATATATTAGCAACAACACAATCGGCTTGTTATTGTCAGACTTCAAAGCAAATGATGCTGACATCAATACAATATCAAAATACAATTTAGAAGGTTAATGGTAGATTTCAGGTTTCAGAGTTGGGCCGTTCCTAACACTAACCAGAATTGTTACTTGAATGTGTGGGAACGGCTAACACATGCAGGCAAAGCAAATATAAAACGAAGACAAAAATAATTTGAAAAACATCTAGCTAGAATTACTAGTGATTAAAATATGCTGGTGAAAGTTACTAACTGAAAAAGGGAAAACAAGAAACCACAGTTAGTTATACCTCTCCTCATAGGACAGCATTAGGAGTTGCTTCATCAAGTGGAGAATTTACTATCTTCTGGCGCTGTTTGGCAGCAGCATCAGAACAGTGCAGAACACGAGCTACACTTAGTACAGATAAGCAGTTCAGAATTAGTTGGCTTTATTAGTGCTGAACCCCATAACAGAATAGGACAGTTAAGACTATGATGGAAAAAACTCATGAGGAAACTCAGAGTGGAGAATGTGAGAGAACAGATTTAAAACAGAGTTCTAGACTGCTTCAAGACAAGAGTGGACCCATTCGTCAAACTTTGTATAAGGCCCTTTGTGTTTTGTACCTCCTAAATATTTAGATCACTTCTACACATCAATTATACAATCTGAATATTTGACACAAAATGAAGAGAAATTGGCAACACTTTTAAATTACTTTGAAGATGAGTTCTTTGGTCATCTAAGCAGGTTGGGTCACAGGAGGAAACAGTACTTCACAATTGAATGGTAGAACTGCTCCTTGATCTGCATAGAGGGAGGTGCAAAGACGAACAATCACCCTAACCTGTATTATTTCCTACATTTTTTAAAAAGGAACAAGTTCTACTATTAATAAGTTCTCAAGTTTTTTCAAGTGAGTGCAGAAATGTCAGAAAGACCATTGGCCATAATCCAACAGTTTACTATGTTAGGGGGTTCTGACTACAAATTAAATTGGCATTCTTTAAATAGTTTTTATAGATTAATTAATTTCCTTTATTTTTCTTTCTTTCTTTAATGCTTGGTGAATTTGTAATAAACCACTCTCCAAGAGTCTCAGGTAACCTAAGAGTCAAAGAAATTTAATCACTATCCATAAACTGAAGAAAAAAATAAAAGTGCCTTCTTCAGTTTCCCAACAATGTCTCAAAGCAAAGTTCTAACATCTCAAAAATGTATAAAACTGAAAAAATCATAATTAACTAAAAATAAAGAAATCCAGCCCCTTGATTGTGTCTTCTCTCTTTTTGATCAGTATCTTCTTCTTTAAAAGCTAAACACTGTTAAAAAAATGGCAAAACTAAAATAGGTTGTAATTTTCTCACTCTAGGTTTTAAAGAAGCATTTTAAATGTGAATATACGTTTTTTAAAAACCTATATGCAAACAAAATGGCAACCGGCTCGATGTGAGCAAACAAACACATCCTGTATGGGGATATAGACCTGGTTAAAAGCAACAATACATACATTTCTACTTCATTTAACATCTAACTACCTTCCCTCTCTCCTAAATATGAAGTGCCTAGCCCAGATGTTGTTTTAAGTAACTTAAATAGATCATACTTGACTGTAGCTCCTCCGTACTTTCGATCTTGACGGAGACACTCGAGAGACTGTAGAAACAGACACACCACCAAGAATGTCAACCTGAAAAGTAAAAAGGAAAAATGGACACTTTCTCCTTTTGAAAAAGATAGGAAAATATGTAAAAATGTTGTTTGATTGTAAATTAGTGTTTTTAAAAATGCTTATTTTAACTATTACTTTATTATAATAAATCATATTTTTATCAATTAAAATGTATTTGTTTTTTCTTTTTAAATTATAGTTAATAACAATAATCTTTCCACAACTATTTTAATGTGTTTTTAATCATATTTAGCATTATTTAACGAAGTCTTTTGTTCATCAATACATTATTATTGTTTTATTCAATTTATAGAAAAATACTTTTACCAATTCAAAAGTAGAAGTTGTAGTTGTGCTAATCTAATCTTTTTAATATTCCATTACATACAATAATTTATTTACAGGTCTTTTAATTAATCCCTGAGCATTAATAAACTTACCCACCCATTACCCCTATATCCCTTTAATCCCACCTTTAAAACCAATTTTGGTATATTTTAAAATAATTTATGCAATGTTAGACTTGACAACCTTAGGTTGGTCTTCCACCAACATTTTGCCTAGCTTCCTCCACTTCTCTGATCACATGTTTGCTGTTTTTAGGACTCTGCACACTTTACCACTGCTGACTAGTATTAAAGTCCTTGTGCTCTGTCCCCTAAACATGGCAATATTGGCACCTACCCAATTGGCATATTTAATTTACAACCTTGTACAATTTAATCATGAGAAAGCCCATGCTCAGTAACTGTTTTACAGAGGTGCACCTGCACCTAGTAGACTGTAAGCTAACTGAACCCAGGAAGCTTACTGAGGGGGCAGACCTCTGGGCTAGCACCAGAGAATTCAAAAAGATTTCTTGGGGGAGGGCATACCCACAAAGGTCGCCAGGGTTCCAACATAAGAAAGAAAGGAGAGAAAAACATCAAATAAGGACTTCTCAAAAGGCCCCCAAAATAATTCAGAAGGAGTAGTGGGAACCAGTCCCAGTCTGAAACTTCTTTGACCATAGGATAGGGAGGTTTATACCGCAATGTGGAGAGGGCTATAAGTATGGTCACCCTAAGGGCAACTCCAAATATCCCAAAAGGGCACATCCCCACACCGGTGGGCAGACACATGGTTTGGCTAGTGTAGCGCTCAGTTAGGAGGTGGTCCCAGCTAGTTGTGGGAAACAGATAGAGGTAATCATAGAGTCCTTGGGACATAGAGAAATGTTGCCAACAACTCACATGCCTACAAATACTTCCAAGTATAGCCAGTGTGTCACCATTAATGGGCAACAGGTGGAGGATCAGCGTGACACAGGAGCCAGCATGACAATTGTCAAGTGTCAGCTGGTGGTAGCACAGCAGGTCCTACCAAACACTTTCCACCAATTCATAGTGGCCAACAATCATGAGAGCCATCTACAGATGGCTGTTGTTCAATTTGCCATGTCTATAGATTGTCTATTAGTCAAAAGCCTGGAGCACGCTACCAGTAGGGAGGTAGAACTCAGGTTTCACTTGGAGAAGATGGGATTGCCTAAGCATGTCTGTAAGACCGCACAGTCCATGGCTTCACCAGAAGGGAGTTAAGGGTGTCTAGAGCCTGGAACAATGGTCCAGACAGCTGTCAAGAAGAAGGGCAAGGGGCATGGGAACCAGTCCCTTCAGTTCTTTGATGAGATCCCTGAACAGGAGGTCCCTGAGCCAACCAGGGAGGACATTGCTGCCCTGCATAACCTACCTGATCTTGCCGGCTGACAAGTTGAGGGTGGGCCCACCAGGGAGGAATTCTACAAATCGCAGAGAGAGTGTCCCACTCTTAAAGGCTTGAGGTGACAGGCCTCAGCTCATGCAGCAGGTGAAGCTTCTGGGGGTCACCTAGTCCATTGAGAGATTGATCTCCTATACAGCAAGCCTAAGGTTCCGGGTATTGGAGCATCCCATGTGCTTGTGGACCCCCACTGTTAACGAGCCTTCCTACTAGGTTTGGCTTATGACATACCCCTAGCAGGACATTAAGGGCAAGACAAGACCTATGCCAGGCTTGTTTTCTACTTCTATTGGCCCAGAATAAATACAGCCTCAGATATATTCCGCAGGACCTGTCCCACCTGCTAGGCTAGTGGAAAGTCAGGAATAAAGCAGAAAGCTCCCATGATCCAACTTCCTGTTATTGCCACCCCCTTTGAAAGGGGGAGCATCAATGTCATTAGACCCTTGGATCCCAAGATACCCCTAGGCAACAGGTTTATCATGGTCTTGGTAGACCATGCCACATGCTACCCGGAGGTAATCCTTCTGTGGACAGTGACTGCACCTGTGGTGACTGGAACTCTAATGGATATCTCTATTCGTGTGAGTTTTCCCAAGGAGATAGTGTCTGGCAGAGGCACTACTTTCAAGTCTGTATACATGAACTCCGTGTTGGATGAGTGTGGTGTAACTTACAAGTTCGCCACACCCTACCAGTCCCAAATCAATGGCCTAGTTGATATATTGAACAAGACCTTGAAGAGCATGACTGCAGGCCTACCTGAGTCCATGAGGCATAAGTGGGACATTCTCCTGTCATGCCTTCTTTTTGCCTATAGGAAGGTGTTACAGAAAGGAGTAGGGTGCAGCGCCTTCCAACCTCTCTATGGCCACTCTATCCGGGGACCTCTGTTCATTGTCAAGGAGAGGTGGGAGAAAGCTCCCATGTAACCACCACAAGATATGGGCAGCTACATGCTGGCCCTCCAGAACCAGATGCACAGCTTCTGGAAGAAGGAAAATAGCAATCTCGAGGCCAACCATAAGGTAAGACCAGAAGGCCACACTGGTAAAGTTTCAACTTCCCCAGAAAGTATGAGTTATCTAACCAGTAGACCTCAGAGCTCTCCAGCACTGCTGGGCTGGCCCATATGAAGTAAAGGAGAGCAAGGGGAGGCACTTACTTACTGGACCTCCAGACCCCTAGAAGCCCCCTAAGGTTGCTCCATGTCAACAGGGTAAAGCCTCACTTTGAGAGGTCTGATGTGAGCATGCTTATTGTGACAGATGAGGATGTTGGGGAGGAGAGTGAACCTCTCCCCGACCTCTCCCTGACCTCCTCTCTGCAAAAGAACATGATGAGCCAGTGAAGGGTCAACTTCTCCACCATACTGATTCCAGAACAGCAGGGTGACTGTTAGCAGTTGCAAGGACAGTTTTCATCACTGTTTTCCCTTACCCATGGACTCACACAACTGTGCTTCTATGGTATCAACACAGGAAATAGTCCCCCGGTAAAAAACAAAATGTACAGGTTGTCTGAGAGGTTGAGAGCCCGCATCAAGGAGGAAGTCTCCAAGATTCTGGCTTTAGGGGTGATTGAGCTCTCTAACAGTCCCTGGTCCAGCCCCGTGGTGCTGGCACCAAAGGCTGCCCAACCGGGCACCAAACCAGAACTCTGGTTCTGTGTGGACTACAGAGGACTCAGCTCAGTAACCAGGACTGATGCCCATCCCGTTGCCAGAACTGACAAGCTCATTGACAGGCTAGGCACTGCCAAATTAATCTGTACTTTTGATTTGACATCAGGGTACTGTCAGATCGCCTTGACTGAGGGAACAAAACAGAGGTCAGCATTCTTAACCCCAGAGGGACATTACCAGTTCTGGGTGGTGCTCTTTGGATTAAGAAATGCCCCTGCTACCTTCCAGTGGTATGTTCACAGGGTCCTAGCTGGCACAGAATTTTTCTGTGCCTTCTACTTAGATGACATTGCCATCTACATCCAGTATCACCTCCATGAGGTGCTTCAGGCCCTGCAACAGGTAGGACTGACATTCAAGACCAATAAATGCCAGATTGGGCAGGGTTCTGTGGTGTATGTTGGACACCTGGTAGGTGGAGGAAGGTGCACCCTCTCAAAGCCCAGATTGAAATCATCATGGCCTGGAAACCACCTAAAACCCAGACAGAAGTGAGAGCCTTCCTAGGCCTCACCGGCTACTACAGAAGAGTTGTTTAGGGCTATGGCACCATTATTGCCCCCCTTAACTTAGCTCACTTCCAAGAAACAGCCCAGATCAGTGGTAAAACCAGATATATATATTACTATTTTAGTAATGCCACTTTTAGGAAGGTAGGCATTTCTCTGCTCTTACTGCTCTGTATGCCTTACAGCCTGTCTCTAATACATGTCTGGACTGGACTGGGTTACAGCTACATTTTTGCATTCGATCCAGACACCCACAAACACAGGACACTCAAGTGCATCTGCATTCATCTGCATACTGATTGGTCTTCCTGGGCAGGAAGGATGGGAGAGGCTCACTCTTACACCTCAAAGGCTAGTGGCCTAACCACACAAAAAGGACTGATTACACCCCACCGACAGCCTGGCAGACAGGAGTGGGCTGAAAGGGAAATGGTGCATTTTAAAGACACTCTTTGAAGTCTCCCCCACTTCAGAGACACCGTTGGGTATAAGTACTGGGTCTCTAACCCCCTAAAATCAGACACTGCACGATCTGGAACTGAACCTCTGTCAGAAGGACTGCTGGGCTGCTAAAAGGACTCTACTTGACTGTTTTTCTGTAAGGTCTGCTTTTCTACTTGTTGCCCTGCTGCCTGCTGTTCTCTGACCTTGCTAGAAAAGAACTCTGCCTTCCCTTCAAGTGTGATCTCAAAAGACTTGCTAGCTTGCCTCCTGTTCTCGTGCAGTTTCAGGGACATCAATGACTGCCTACAACCCTCCTCCTGCTGGACTCTGCTTTCTGTGAGTCTCATCCTTGCCTGAGGTGCCCCCTCAAGCTCTGGGCCTCAGTGGTGGGTTCTACAGCTGATACCTGCCAAATCCAATGGATCGCTGAGTGCGGGTACAATTTTGCTGCATTGCTCCTTCGGTGCTGATGCAGAGGCTGTTCATCGACAGATGATTCACATGCTTCATGGCTCGCCAATGACACTCTGCGTGGCTCACTGACAACGCATTGCATCCACTTCAACAGAATCTAACGACGACGCAGAGACCCGACTGTGTGGAAATACAGACAAATCATCCCCTTGATGCTTTGCTCCAACAAAGGAACTGTTTCATCTGACTCTGTGTGGGTTCTCTAGCCGGCCTACTCTCCATCACAGCCTCCCTGAACTTTAGATCTGCACTGGTCTCTCGCGACCTCAAGTAGCCTTTTGACCGCTAGAGACGTCTAAACACTAGTTTGGATTTCATATTTAAAAATTCATATCTTAATTTCTACCAGTTGGATTTTTGCCATTTTGGTCTTGTTTCATTCAGATAACCTGATGTGGAATTTGTTTGTTGTATTTTCACCATCTTACTTTATGAGTTATTGCAGAAATACTTTACACATTGCCTTCTAAGTTAAGCCTACCTGCTTTGTGCTAAGCTACCTGAGGGTGAGTACAGTATACGTTAGCTTGTGTTGTGAATTACCCTAATTAGGATTGTGGTCCCTACTTGGAAAGGGTGCATACCTCTGCCAACTAGAGTCCCAATTTCTAACATGCAATTGTTTGTTTTAATTAAGTAAATATAATGCAATTTAAATAACTAATTATTTTAAATTTAGACATAATTATATTTAAATATTTGCCTCACAAGTATTTTAATAATGCCTAAGTGTTAATGCAATTCCCCACCCATTACCCATATACCCTCTACATCCTGACTGTAAAATATTTCTTCTACTTTTCAAATTAATATGTATAATTATTTAAATTATTTAAAATTGAAATAATCTAAATAAAAATGTTAAAACACAGGTTTTTTTAAATTATTACCTGAGTAATACTGTGCTTCCCCACCCATTACCCTAATATCCCTTTCATCCTGCCCCCGAAGTATTTTTTTCTACGTTTTAAAATAATTTGCTTAACTATTTTAATTATTTAAAATGTAAATTAATTTAATTTAAATATTAAATGCCCAGATATTTTAATTAATAAATCAAGACCCTTCAGCACCCATTACACCAACATTTCTTACATCTCACCCTTAAAGTATCTTATTGCATATTTAAAATATTATGCACTGCTAGTTAATTATTTTTAATTTATAAATACATATATTTAAGTACTTTTTCTGCAGGTATTTTATTTAGTACCAAAGTATTAATGCACTTCCCCATCCCTTACCCCTATATCCCTTACATCCTTTTAACATTGTTCAACCTATTTATAATTTAATTTAATAACAGCTAAGAAATTTAATACATTTAAAAAGCATGCTTCTTTTAAAAAAATGACCTCAATATTCAAACTTACTATACTTAACTATGAGTGTTAAAGGTATGTGTGGTAAAGACCTATACGTGGTAAAGGCATGCGTTGTAAAGACTTTTGCTTAGTAAAGACTATTTGGTGAAGGTATTTTGTGGTATAGGCTGTTTCCTATCCCCCATATTCTGTCACCTTCTGTGTTGAGTACAAGCAAAAGCACTGTCATGAGGTATGTATGATCACCAGACATTCTCACTATAAAATTCAAATGCACCATTGTAAGAAAACGAAAAATGTGAATGTCAAATAACTTTCTAAATCATGTGGGATTATTCTCATTTCAATCTCTACTTCTACCCTCCTTTCAATCACCATTTATCTAATTTTATCGCTCACTCCACCTTTCTACCTCTCTTTCTGTTTCTCTTTTCCTCTTTACCTCTTTGACCTGCCCTTTTTTCTTCCCACATTTTCACCTCTCTCACCATTTCCCATAGTCTCTTTACTCTTCATATTCCCTGTCTCTCTTGCTATCATTTAGATTTCTTATGTTATGCAAGCCCAAATAAGTCAGGGAAGGAGTGGGGTAGAGGGGGTTATAGATCCATCAAGGTGCAGTAGCGGTTGTGGCCCAGTGGAGTAGCTTCAGGAAGGGGGCATAGGAAGCATGGACCACTAGACAAGGCAAGGTGGTCGAGGGCTCAAGAAACCAGGAGCAGTGAGGGTGGTATGTTGAAGGAAGACACCATGATACAGGGGGAGGCAGGGGAAGAGTTGGCATAAGGCAGCAGGAGGTAAGAGGGAGGCGGCTGATGCAGGAGAGGAGAGTGTGCCCATACCTGCTGATCCTGGTGTCTGGAAGATACTTCATCTGTTCTTGAATGGAGAGGCTGCTAGCATAATATGTGTACAGGAGGAAGCCCAATAGATTTTCTATGGTATCCCTAGACCGGAGACAGAGGAGGCACACACCACTGCTGCCTGCCAGTTTGTTGCTCATCCTCCTTTTATTAGCCCAGTGGAGCCAATAAAACGAAGGTCAGTCTAATTTTAAACACACTTTGTTGTTGCTGGAACTTTTGTAAATAAATAGTGGGATTTGTAAAAAAAAATTGATTTCAGAATGTTTTTACAAAGAGAACATTTCCAAACCCCTGTTGATTCTGTGTATTGTGTGAGCAGTTGCTAATTACTTGACCTTTTGGCACTCTATGTAAACTATGTCTGCAGTTGTGATTCATCCAGCAGAGGTTTCTTCAGGAGGACCGTTATTTTCAAACCACCTTGTGAGTTTGCATTTGTAAGAAAGGACATTATGGGGCTCATTCTGAGCCCGGCGGGCGGCGGGCACTGCCCGCCGGGCGGAAACCGCCGAAAGACCGCACCGCGGTCAATAGACCGCGGGGGTCATTTTGACTTTCCTGCTGGGCCGGCGGGCGATCGCCAGAAGATCGCCCGCCAGCCCAGCGGGAAAGCCCCTGCAACGAGGAAGCCGGCTCCGAATGGAGCCGGCGGAGTTGCAGGGGTGCGACGGGTGCAGTAGCACCCGTCGCGATTTTCACTGTCTGCATAGCAGACAGTGAAAATCTTTGTGGGGCTCTGTTAGGGGGCCCCTGCACTGCCCATGCCAGTGGCATGGGCAGTGCAGGGGCCCCCAGGGGCCCCATGACCCCGGTTCCCGCCATCCTGTTCCTGGCGGGTTTTACCGCCAGGAACAGGGTGGCGGGAAGGGGGTCGGAATCCCCATGCTTGCAGCGCCGCCATGGAGGATTCTCTGGCCCAGGGGAAATCCGACGGGAAACCGCCGGATCCCCTTTTCTGACCGCAGCTTTACCGCTGCGGTCAGAATGGGCACTGAAGCACCGCCAGCCTGTTGGCGGTGCTTCCGTTGCCCGTGGCCCTGGCAGTTTAGGACCGCCAGGGTCAGAATGAGGGCCTATATCTATTGCTGCGCCCTGAATTAATCTCATCCACTGGTAATCATTCAAGTTCCATGAAGTTCCACTCTTTTTTACCCATTTGCCACACTGAGCAGAGACTAATTTTATGCAAATTAACATTTGTACTGTTCCAATATGTGGGCTGTAGTGTGGATTTGTACCACTCCCGTATATGGCAAAAAATATATGGCTTCAGCAAGCACTGCTGTGCTCTTGCTGAGTTGCAGTTTAAAACTCCTGCAGCTGTACATGTCAAAAAAAGGTAGCTTTGCTGTGTTAAAATAATTGTTTATGCATGGTAGCTAAGGTACCCCTTTCAATGTGCCATGTAAGTGCACAGGGCTGGGTGGCTAACATATTTAAATATATTCTCATCAATAAACATCTAGAAAAGTATGATCTAACAGTGAACAAATAACAAAAGTTGTTTCCACTGAGTAGATAAAGCAGCATTTTTCAAGTATAGGCCTATCTATAAATAAAAAGAGTATTGTTAGAAAGTGGATTATTAGCTGCAGTTGATGGCAGTCCCTCACAATTAATAAAGTCATTATTCCTGTTAGGCCTAGTAAAGGTTTTAGCAATTTAAACTTGTTGTCAACCGCTGTAAGCTATGGCACAGAGCAGAAAGCCTCAACGTAAGAAAATGTGTAAAACATTCAAGAGTAACAAAAAAGTTAAAAAAAATTGAAAATATAACAAAATGAAAACCCTACTCCAATTTATAGAAATAGATAATATTTAATGACCAAAATTACACCAAAACAACACAAATCCAATAATGGAAACCAGAAAGCTAGATTTTCAAATTGGGAAATAAATGTTAGCACCAAAAGAGTCTTTAGCAGGATAAGGCAGCATTCTGGGTCCAAAGAAAAGGTCCTTGACAAAGGTTTGACAAAGGATGAGGTCTTGGTGAAGTTATTGATGAAGGCAGGAAAAGCTCCAAGCAGGAAGTCAGGAGTTCAAATCCAAGAAGGTGACAATGCCAATTGGATGCTGCTCAGTCTTGGATTCCATGAAGATTTCTACCTTCTGACGTAGGGCCTGACTATGAGTTGGGCAGTTGACCCCCACAACTCCAAAACGGTGTTGGTGGCTGCCATCAAGACAGCGACCTCACCACCGTAGTATTACAATGTTTCCACCGGGATGACTGGTGGAAACCATTGTGTTATGATATTTCCACTGGTCAGCATGGTGGAAACAGTGCAGCGTCATTGGCCTCGGCTCCCCCAGGGAGCCAAGGCCAATGCCATCACACCCAGCACCCTCGGAATGAGCATTGTCTCCCACAGCAGACAGTGTGCATCCCGATGGTGCTGGCAGGGGGTCCCTGCACTGCCCACAAAATGCTCGTGAGCAGCCCATGGGCCCCCCTGTAATCTCCAGCACTGCCTTTTCACCAGCCTTTTCATGGCAGGACCCTACCATGAAAAGGTTGGTGGAAAGCAATGTTGTGATCAACCCGATGGTGCTGAACTCAGCACCACTGTGACTAACCATGACTTTGACCACCGCCTACCTGTCGGGATCCCTTACGAGTGTGATGGTCCGAGGACCACTTGTGTGGTTAGCGCTAGGCTGAACCACACAAGTGGTGCAGCATTTTGTATGAGCAGAAGTGGGGCAGTGCTGGATGGTAGGGAGTTTGTAGATTCCTGCGTATTCTGGAAGTTTTCATCACAGAAATGTGAGGAAAATGTGTGTTTTTACTCAACATTTGAAGTTTGCAGAGCATTGCGGGTAAGAAAACAGTGTGGGATGCATGCAAAGCACACCACCCTGGACTGTTCTAGATGTCTAGTTTTCAGAACTGTCTGGGTCTCGTAGGTTTTTCCATATGGCAGCCTACCCAAGCCCAAAAAGTGCAGCTGTTCACCATTGTAAGTGGGATGATACTGGGAGCTAGCCAAACTCTCCCGGCCCATTTATATAAAACAACACCTAAAATAATAAAATGCCCTCTTTCTTTTCATTGGGAAAAGATGCTTTAGTCTTTAGGGGAGCAGAAAAACTGTTGAGATTTCAGGGGTGAGGGTGGGGCCTGATGTTAGGCTGGGAAAGACCCCCAGCATTATTTTCTCAAACATATATACTGCTGCCAAACAGTGCGATTTCTGCCCATCATGGGGCAGATCAGAGGTAATTACTCATCTGTCCTAAGGAGCAATTAGACTGTTTACCCATTTTTATGGGGTAGGGGAATGACCATGCCCATACTTGGCAGCCCCACCTCCATAATTGAAAAAAAGGAATTGCTTTAGGCTAGGGGGCAGAAAAACTGTTCCCTTTTTGTGGGGATGGGTCAGGGCCATGCCAATGTTGGGCAGCACCTACCTCTACAAATAAAAGTAAAATCCCTGGTGTCTAGTGGTGTCAGAACACAGCTGGTGCGCGATCTAGGGCCTGCCCCAGCCAAGTTACCTGCACAATCATTATTACCATTGTGTGCTAAACCATCTTGTGGGAAGGCTCATGAAGCAGCCTGCAAAGCCAACTGGTGGTCTCGTTGCTCGTTTTCTTATGAATCTGTTTTGTCACCTTATGGTATTATATTGTATGTCTTGTATTTTTAGGCAAATGCTTGTTGTTGATAAAGCTGTGTGTTATAGTTGTGCTGCTTCACTCTCTATCGTTTTTGTAGTAGTCTGTAGGAGACTACAATTCCCAGCAAGTTGGGATATTCATATAAGCAAATCTTCCAGAACTGCTATGAATAAATAGCAAGTATATTCAGAGTTGTATGATTATATTTTCTTTCAGGTCTCCTTCCCTGCTGAACCCATCCCACACCTTTCCCCTCACCAGATCACTCCAAGAATCTGCGCTATAAGAGCATTCAGATTTGGAGGTGTCTGGAGGTGAGCCTTGTTGAGCTTCATGCAGATCCTGAGAAACTGTTGCTCCGCCTGACAAGTAGGCTTTCTGCCTCCTGGCGGGGGACAGAAAGATAGGGTCCCCATTTTTATGGAGGTTGGGGAATGGCTATGTCCATTCTGGGCAGTTGCCACCGCTACAATTGATAAAAGTAATCCTTGGTATTTAGTTGGCTTTCTTCCCCTAAGAGCTGCCACATCTGCCCCCACAGGGGGGCGGAAATACTGTGTCCCACATTTTATGGGGTGAGGCATGGTTATGCTCCTGCTGGGCAGCCCCTACCCCTACAAAAGAATAAATAAACCCAGGTATCTAGGGGGCTTTCCGCACCCCCGGGGGACAGATAGGGTTAAATGCCCCCATCTGCCCCCCCAAAGACTGTTTCCTTTCTTTTGAGGTGTGGGGACATGGCCACCCTTACAATTAAAAAAAGTCATCCTTGTAATGTAGTGCATTTTCTGCCTCAGAATACAAGGGGTTAAGTTAGGTATTAAATAATTTTTTTAATGAAACTTTGAATCATTTTTCGAGCTATTTCCGAAGTGGAGTTGAGCTTTACAGGGTGTTATAATGTAACCCAGTGTTTTCCTATAAGAAACCCAGCCCTTTTCACAATATAAAGTGACTTCGGAGATTTTTCACTTCCGGGAAATGTAAGACATTAGAATACATGACCTTCTTTTTAAATAGCAGGCACCCAGCTCTACGGGCATGTAGAGCCCCCTTTAAGGGTAACATATGTATTCAAAAGGGAGGTTAAAGCCTGGCAAAAACTGAACTGTTATGTTTGCCACATTAAATTGGTAGTTTGAAAATGTCCTGCCCATGTTGCAGGGGCAGTCCTGGTGACATGCTTTTCATTTTAATTTGTGATGGTGGCTCAGGTTTATATTGTTAAAACATAACTGGACCTGGTACGGAATTGTGACATTTTTACTTGGTCAGGACTCACATCCACTCTAAGTAATAGCCCACTTTCTCATAGTCATTTAGGCATTAGGAAAACAGATGAAAAAGAAAGACAGTGACTGGCAGTGTTAACTTTAGCAGACAAAGGGGGTTATTACAACTTTGGAGGAGGTGTTAATCCATCCCAAAAGTGACGGTAAAGTGACAGATATACCACCAGCCGTATTACGAGTCCATTATATCATATGGAACTCGTAATACGGCTGGTGGTATATCTGTCACTTTACCGTCACTTTTGGGATGGATTAACACCCAATGTCTGCTAAAGTTAACACAAAAGAACATTTTTTATGAAGTCCTGTAGGAAAAAGGACAGGAGATGGCTTTTATCCCTAAAGAAAGGATGCTTTACAACTGGAGCCCAAAACAGAAAGAGAATACCCATTGGCCCTGGATCATGTGACATAAGAAATGGCAAAGGCTAACTTGGAATTAGAGCAGAGTTTTTTTTCACTGAATTATGCACCATTAATTGGGATGGCAGCGGGGATTTCTCTACACCACAGAACACTTTGTACATTGGGCATAAGGCCTTGCATAAATTCCTTTGCTCCACCAGAAACCAATGTACTTTAATGCATGTCAGTATTACATGATTACTTTTTCTTTCTCACAAACTAGACAAACCACAAAGTTCTGATTCTCTTCATATTGTTCAGGGAATAATAATGGAGATGAAGATAGAAAAGATTACAGTGTACTGTCATGGAAAGAATACAGGCCGCATTGACCTCACTGTAAAACTGTCTTCGAAGGTAACAAAGCATCTTTTTAATATTTTCCAGCTGGAAAAGCATGAGAAGACATAGCTGAGAGAGAGGCTTCTGGTTAGTGCAAATGCACAATGAAACTATTTATTGGTGTCAAAATGGTCACAAAGATGGAACCATATTTGAACTGAGGGTTGACCAGCTATCAATGTAGGTTGTTAACCTGATTTAGATTGTTACTCCTTTGGGGGTTGCTGGTCCAAAGTATCTGAGCTGCAAGCTTGTACCTGTAACAATACTTCCTTACCAGAATATAAAATATGCACAGTGGGTGTTGAGCAGCGCTCTGTGGAGGAGATACGCAAGCGATGGTACGGCTTGCGGTCCCGTGCCAATGAGAGGGTAGCCAGCAGGCTTATGGAGGCAAGGAGCACCGGGGGCAGACCATCCACCCAGACACCATCCACCCCTATGGAAGACCTGGTGGAGTCCACATTGCTTCCAGAAGCTGTTATTGGTGTTACTGACATTGACACCTCAGGGACACCCAGCACCAGCAAAGAAAAGGCCAGTAATTATGTGTATCCCCATATGTGCATGTACAAATGCCCCTTAGGAAATAGAACATAGCTTGATGCACAGTGAAAAGTATTCCATGTCACATCTTACATACAACACAACAGTGCCTTATGGGAGTGGTAGTACACAACCCTAAGGTGAATACACAACATAAATAGCAAGATAGTGGTCTGCCACATAGGGAAACACCACAAATGACTCAGGGTGACACAATTTGATTGTACATTAGAAGCAACTCTGTGGAAATCTGTGGCAAATGCTAGAACTGACATGCTTCACATTGTCCTTGCAGATGACTTGGTCCATGGTGCTGCAGGATCTGAAAAAATGGGGGAAGCAGAAACACAGCCACAGTCTGACACAAATACTAGTGAGTCCAACAGTATTGTTCCGACTAGACACAGGGCAAGGGTGTTACCACTGCCAGAGTATAACCTGGACTTAGATGAGATGCTAGAACACAAACCCACACCACCACCAGAGGTGTGTCCACAGGAAGACAGCAGTCCCTGCACCAGCGCCAGCCAACTCCCCTCAGGAGGCGCCACGATGCAGGCAGACAGGGCACAGAAGAAGGAGTTGGCCAATCAATCTTTGGTGGCCTTGAAGCTTCCATGCTGAAGGTGCAGCGCCTGCAATGCAAACATTTGAAGTTACTGCACAGAATGTTTGTGTCTCACAATAGCAATATTGGGTCACTACACAAGCAGTTGGAGACCCTGATTGAGGGAGAGCAAACAGCTGCTGAAAACACCAAGGAGTTGACACACGCCATTGGGAACTCTGCACTGAGATACGGCAGGAGCGCGTCAGCCAGCACAGACGCCATCACCAATATTTGGGAAAGTTTGATAGCTTCTATAGATCCATCAATCGGCTTGCAAGTTCAACAGCCTTGATATCACTGCGTGCCAATGCCACACAGGTGGAGATGGCACATTGCAGTCAGGACATTGCACAGGGACTGGTGCAAATTACCAACTTACTGGATGCATGCAAACAGCATGCAATGCCACAACCAGCGAAGTGGGTGTTGGGGACGGTGAGGAGTCCTCTAGCCTCAGCAGTGTGACAGTCCCTGTGATTGATCTGAGGCGTCGCAGTGCCGGACACAGTACTGCATGTGAAGCTGCTACTAGAGGTGCTGGCGAGGGCACTGAGCACTCAAGTGGAGTGCGTGGACGTAAGAAGTGATGTTGAGGGCCACAGGGGACCACCTGAACATGTAGAAATACAGTCATACTTTGATGCTAATAGTGTGACACTGCTAATACTTCATATCTGCCCATTGTGAATAGCTATGTCCTAATGACACATTGTTTACCTGAAGTCAAGGTAATAAAGATGCTAACTACAGGAATACATTTAATTTAAGTGGATTTGTCATTACTTACATCAAAAATGGTAGCACGTGATGTCAGCACGTCTTTGTCTGCCCTCTGCTGCACTGGTCCTGTCTGCTGGTAGAAGGGGTGGTAAGGGATCATGATCCTCATCTGAGTCTGGCTCCGTAAGTTCCACTGGTATGCCCCAGGTGGTTGCTATGTTGTGCAAGATAGCACATGTGGCCACAATTGTGCATGTCGTCTCTGGGCTGTACTGAAGTGCACCTCCACTCTTATGGATGCACCTGAAACGGCTCTTCAGCAGCCCAAAAGTGCGCTCCACCACATAGCGGGTTGCCCTCTGTGCAGCATTGTACCTCCTCTCTGCTGAAGTTGCAGGGCTCTGGTAGGACATTAGCATATAGGTGCGCACTCCGTTGGCACTGTCTCCTGAATGCACAAGGAGTAAAATGAGTACATTTGCTGTCTGACGTCATGCTTACATTAATGCATTATTCTGAAATATCAAATTATCTAGTAGATATCCTTCACCAAACTCCCCAGCTAACAGTCTTGTGTGTATCCAGCTGTGGCGAAAGATGTAGGAGTCATGTGTGCTCCCTGGGTATCTGGCCACGAGATCGGTAATGATGTAGGAGGCATTGCATATCACCTGTATGTTCATAGAATGATGGTTTTTACGGTTGCGATAGACATACTTGCTGGCTGATGGTGGACATATTGCTACATGTGTCCCATCAATGGCACCTAGGATGTGGGAACTGTGCTATCTGGTAGAAATTAACTTTAGTAAGTTGTAATGCCTGTGGGGTGTTGGGGAATCTTATATACAGTTGTATGCTGCTCAGCATGGCATTGAGAAATGTGTTGAAAAATCTAGCGAGGGCACTCTGTGATACCCCTACAGCTGCTGCTATGACCCCTTGATTGCTCCCTGAGGCTAGTAGGTGCAGGGAGCATAATAGCTGCACTTGGGTGGGTATGCTATTGGTCCTGTGTGTTGTGCGCTACAGCATGGGTTGTAGCTCAGCTATCAGGTCAAGTATCATGGTTGACCTTAACCTGTACTTCTCATAAATTTCCTCCTCAGTCTGGTCAAAAAGGGTTATGCGCATTCTGAAAATGTGCTCCTGTCTCCTCCTCTCTTTCTTCAAACCTGCCAAGATCCTCATTCTGCGCGCCATGACGTAGAGTGCAGCCATTTTGGAAGAGGGGCTGAGGCATTCTGGGCCTCTTTATATAGGTTGCACCTGGTTTCAGTTCGTGGTAAATTGCATGCGCAAACGGCCATTCTGCGAATAATAGCAATTTGCAATTTTTTGATGCATCGCATTGTGAATCCATTTTTGCGTTTAGCAATCTGCGTATCACAAATAGTGGCACGATTTAGCGGATCGCTATCTGCAATTCGCTATTCTGTATCGCAATATGCGTTTCACAAATTGCAATTTGGTAAATCATATCGCTATTTGCGATACACTGTTTGCGACACACTAATTCATGTCTCATTCGCAAAAATTTGCAATTTGTGTGATTTCTTATTTTCGCACGCCGAAGGACTTTCATACATCGGAAAACACAATTTTGCATTCGCAAACGGACATTCACAACGGATATCTGACCCTACATCTATTAAAGGGAAAGCTTTTTCCGGTGTGGGAGGAATCTAATCAGGAAAGCAGTGACCTTCCGATCTAGCCACATCCTCCACCACTCCACTCTATGAACCCTTGTCTGCTTAACTACAACAAGGCTGCCTATTACAGACTGCTGAAACTGAACAAAAGTCATCTTTGAATCTATAAAAACAATCCTTGAATACAACAAAAGCATTGAAGGTTGCCAAATAAAACAAATGAGCAGCCAACTTCTTATACCTAATTTTTGACTTACGGACAGCAAAGTTAGGCTCCAGCATTTGATCTACTTTATCTCCACCCATGTGCTTACTGTAGTCCAAAATGCACTCAGGCTTATCCACTTTAGCAACCTGACCTCAAACAGTCACAGGTGAAGTTCTTTCATCATGAATGGTTATCAGCATGTGGACATCTCTCCTATCTGAAAATGTCACAGCTAGAAGTTAATTAATAAGCAAGGCATTGTGCAGACCCTCTTTGTTACAAACACGCTTTTTAGGGTAACTTTTACGGTTAGAGCGGATTGTGCCACATGCAACAGTGTCCACTTTGAGCAATTCCCTGAACATTTGCACTCAAGTATACAAGTTATCTATATGTAAATGGTGAACTTTGTTAAAAATCTCTCTACCAAGTTGCCACACAATTTTTTCGCTGACTCCAAAAGTGGACAGACAACCAGGGGGGTCAATAGACGTCTATGGGCTCCCACCCCTGATTTTAGTTGTGCCCCGGGTGAGCCAAATGTTGGGGGCATTATGGGCAAAATAGTAGTGGGTTGCACTGGGCCCCCCTACTAGGTCTTATAGAAGTCCCAGGGACTGTGACCTCCCTGGGGCTATAAGTAAAAAATATGCTGGCGGCCATGTGGCCACCCACACCCTGGGGACCACCACCTCCCTGGGGCAACATATGCATTTAATGGGAGGGTCCTGAGGACGCCCGTGTCCTGGGGACTACCACTACCCCGGGCACCATAAAGAATAAATAATGAGGGGGTCCTACAGAACCCTCTGGGCCAGGGGACCTCTGCGTCTCCAGGGCTACAACAAGATATAAGACGGTGGGTCTGTCATGGACCCCCAACCACTGGGGATCACCACCTCCCTGGGGCAAAATTTCAAACAAGAAGGGGGCCACGGGCCCCCCTCATGAACTCATGCATGGCCACCCCCCAGGGCGGGCTCCTGCTACCTCACAAGGTACCTACCCACAGGAGGTAGCCGCTTGATTTTCTTGGAAGCAAAAGAAAACATAAGTCTGCTTCAGCAAGCAGGAGCTGTTGAACACTGATAATTACCCCACAAATTACACCACTCATAGCATCTTTGATAAAATCATTGATAATATCATAGTCATATTTGCAGTAACACTTTTGACAAAAAAAACTGCATGGAGGGGGTGCAAGTTATAGTTACCCTAGGGCATGAGTTATAGTTACTTGAGATAACTCTAACTGTAACAGGTGAATTTTTATGGCTTAGTACGTTTATAATGTGAGCCTAACTATGACGTCCCTTTAATCTTTGTTTTTTGTGTGTACATTTAAACATATATACTCGCTGACCTTCGTACAAGTGAGGCATTTATCCTGATATTTATGAGTCTACGGAGGTGAGAAAGGGTTGGGAGGGAGGCATTTGACCTCTCTTTCAAACAGTTTTGGACTTCCTTGTGTTCGTTATTACTTTAATGGCAGCAGCTTTGACGAAACGGTGCTACAAATATACGAACTACATTATGAAACATGTGGCTTTGTCTCTGCACTGCGAATTTGGTTACAAGCACTGTCAATATGGATATAAACATCAGCTGTGGAGTTTTTTCAACGCTATTTCAGCCTGATTATGACACAACTCTGCAATAAGATAGGAAGAACTTGAACAGTGCATTATGGTAAATGTATGCTGTGATGTGTAAGTCACGTGCTATGAGACTTAAAAGCACCTGATCTGTGAGCATTTTCCAACCACCTACCTATGATTAAGACATTTAGTCGAAACGCGTCAGGATTTGGGTGGTGCTGCCGTTTTAAAATAAAATTAAACCCTGGGAGTCAACTGGAACCGAGCCTCAGCATCGTGTTTTTGTGTTTGTTACTGGGATACTCCACCCTTTGCGCTGAGGCCGCCCTGCAGGGTTGTGTGCCCCTGATGGAGAATTTTGACTGTCTTGTATATGTATCTACAGGGGCCCGACTCGCTGACCTTCGTACAAGTGAGGCATTTATCCTGATATTTATGATTCTACGGAGGTGAGAAAGGGTTGGGAGGGAGGCATTTGACCTCTCTTTCAAACAGTTTTGGACTTCCTTGTGTTCGTTATTACTTTAATGGCAGCAGCTTTGACGAAACGGTGCTACAAATATACGAACTACATTATGAAACATGTGGCTTTGTCTCTGCACTGCGAATTTGGTTACAAGCACTGTCAATATGGATATAAACATCAGCTGTGGAGTTTTTTCAACGCTATTTCAGCCTGATTATGACACAACTCTGCAATAAGATAGGAAGAACTTGAACAGTGCATTATGGTAAATGTATGCTGTGATGTGTAAGTCACGTGCTATGAGACTTAAAAGCACCTGATCTGTGAGCATTTTCCAACCACCTACCTATGATTAAGACATTTAGTCGAAACGCGTCAGGATTTGGGTGGTGCTGCCGTTTTAAAATAAAATTAAACCCTGGGAGTCAACTGGAACCGAGCCTCAGCATCGTGTTTTTGTGTTTGTTACTGGGATACTCCACCCTTTGCGCTGAGGCCGCCCTGCAGGGTTGTGTGCCCCTGATGGAGAATTTTGACTGTCTTGTATATGTATCTACAGGGGCCCGACTCGCTGACCTTCGTACAAGTGAGGCATTTATCCTGATATTTATGATTCTACGGAGGTGAGAAAGGGTTGGGAGGGAGGCATTTGACCTCTCTTTCAAACAGTTTTGGACTTCCTTGTGTTCGTTATTACTTTAATGGCAACAGCTTTGACGAAACGGTGCTACAAATATACGAACTACATTATGAAACATGTGGCTTTGTCTCTGCACTGCGAATTTGGTTACAAGCACTGTCAATATGGATATAAACATCAGCTGTGGAGTTTTTTCAACGCTATTTCAGCCTGATTATGACACAACTCTGCAATAAGATAGGAAGAACTTGAACAGTGCATTATGGTAAATGTATGCTGTGATGTGTAAGTCACGTGCTATGAGACTTAAAAGCACCTGATCTGTGAGCATTTTCCAACCACCTACCTATGATTAAGACATTTAGTCGAAACACGTCAGGATTTGGGTGGTGCTGCCGTTTTAAAATAAAATTAAACCCTGGGAGTCAACTGGAACCGAGCCTCAGCATCGTGTTTTTGTGTTTGTTACTGGGATACTCCACCCTTTGCGCTGAGGCCGCCCTGCAGGGTTGTGTGCCCCTGATGGAGAATTTTGACTGTCTTGTATATGTATCTACAGGGGCCCGACTCGCTGACCTTCGTACAAGTGAGGCATTTATCCTGATATTTATGATTCTACGGAGGTGAGAAAGGGTTGGGAGGGAGGCATTTGACCTCTCTTTCAAACAGTTTTGGACTTCCTTGTGTTCGTTATTACTTTAATGGCAGCAGCTTTGACGAAACGGTGCTACAAATATACGAACTACATTATGAAACATGTGGCTTTGTCTCTGCACTGCGAATTTGGTTACAAGCACTGTCAATATGGATATAAACATCAGCTGTGGAGTTTTTTCAACGCTATTTCAGCCTGATTATGACACAACTCTGCAATAAGATACGAAGAACTTGAACAGTGCATTATGGTAAATGTATGCTGTGATGTGTAAGTCACGTGCTATGAGACTTAAAAGCACCTGATCTGTGAGCATTTTCCAACCACCTACCTATGATTAAGACATTTAGTCGAAACACGTCAGGATTTGGGTGGTGCTGCCGTTTTAAAATAAAATTAAACCCTGGGAGTCAACTGGAACCGAGCCTCAGCATCGTGTTTTTGTGTTTGTTACTGGGATACTCCACCCTTTGCGCTGAGGCCGCCCTGCAGGGTTGTGTGCCCCTGATGGAGAATTTTGACTGTCTTGTATATGTATCTACAGGGGCCCGACTCGCTGACCTTCGTACAAGTGAGGCATTTATCCTGATATTTATGATTCTACGGAGGTGAGAAAGGGTTGGGAGGGAGGCATTTGACCTCTCTTTCAAACAGTTTTGGACTTCCTTGTGTTCGTTATTACTTTAATGGCAGCAGCTTTGACGAAACGGTGCTACAAATATACGAACTACATTATGAAACATGTGGCTTTGTCTCTGCACTGCGAATTTGGTTACAAGCACTGTCAATATGGATATAAACATCAGCTGTGGAGTTTTTTCAACGCTATTTCAGCCTGATTATGACACAACTCTGCAATAAGATAGGAAGAACTTGAACAGTGCATTATGGTAAATGTATGCTGTGATGTGTAAGTCACGTGCTATGAGACTTAAAAGCACCTGATCTGTGAGCATTTTCCAACCACCTACCTATGATTAAGACATTTAGTCGAAACGCGTCAGGATTTGGGTGGTGCTGCCGTTTTAAAATAAAATTAAACCCTGGGAGTCAACTGGAACCGAGCCTCAGCATCGTGTTTTTGTGTTTGTTACTGGGATACTCCACCCTTTGCGCTGAGGCCGCCCTGCAGGGTTGTGTGCCCCTGATGGAGAATTTTGACTGTCTTTTATATGTATCTACAGGGGCCCGACTCGCTGACCTTCGTACAAGTGAGGCATTTATCCTGATATTTATGATTCTACGGAGGTGAGAAAGGGTTGGGAGGGAGGCATTTGACCTCTCTTTCAAACAGTTTTGGACTTCCTTGTGTTCGTTATTACTTTAATGGCAGCAGCTTTGACGAAACGGTGCTACAAATATACGAACTACATTATGAAACATGTGGCTTTGTCTCTGCACTGCGAATTTGGTTACAAGCACTGTCAATATGGATATAAACATCAGCTGTGGAGTTTTTTCAACGCTATTTCAGCCTGATTATGACACAACTCTGCAATAAGATAGGAAGAACTTGAACAGTGCATTATGGTAAATGTATGCTGTGATGTGTAAGTCACGTGCTATGAGACTTAAAAGCACCTGATCTGTGAGCATTTTCCAACCACCTACCTATGATTAAGACATTTAGTCGAAACGCGTCAGGATTTGGGTGGTGCTGCCGTTTTAAAATAAAATTAAACCCTGGGAGTCAACTGGAACCGAGCCTCAGCATCGTGTTTTTGTGTTTGTTACTGGGATACTCCACCCTTTGCGCTGAGGCCGCCCTGCAGGGTTGTGTGCGCCTGATGGAGAATTTTGACTGTCTTGTATATGTATCTACAGGGGCCCGACTCGCTGACCTTCGTACAAGTGAGGCATTTATCCTGATATTTATGATTCTACGGAGGTGAGAAAGGGTTGGGAGGGAGGCATTTGACCTCTCTTTCAAACAGTTTTGGACTTCCTTGTGTTCGTTATTACTTTAATGGCAGCAGCTTTGACGAAACGGTGCTACAAATATACGAACTACATTATGAAACATGTGGCTTTGTCTCTGCACTGCGAATTTGGTTACAAGCACTGTCAATATGGATATAAACATCAGCTGTGGAGTTTTTTCAACGCTATTTCAGCCTGATTATGACACAACTCTGCAATAAGATAGGAAGAACTTGAACAGTGCATTATGGTAAATGTATGCTGTGATGTGTAAGTCACGTGCTATGAGACTTAAAAGCACCTGATCTGTGAGCATTTTCCAACCACCTACCTATGATTAAGACATTTAGTCGAAACGCGTCAGGATTTGGGTGGTGCTGCCGTTTTAAAATAAAATAAAAATAAAATTAAACCCTGGGAGTCAACTGGAACCGAGCCTCAGCATCGTGTTTTTGTGTTTGTTACTGGGATACTCCACCCTTTGCGCTGAGGCCGCCCTGCAGGGTTGTGTGCCCCTGATGGAGAATTTTGACTGTCTTGTATATGTATCTACAGGGGCCCGACTCGCTGACCTTCGTACAAGTGAGGCATTTATCCTGATATTTATGATTCTACGGAGGTGAGAAAGGGTTGGGAGGGAGGCATTTGACCTCTCTTTCAAACAGTTTTGGACTTCCTTGTGTTCGTTATTACTTTAATGGCAGCAGCTTTGACGAAACGGTGCTACAAATATACGAACTACATTATGAAACATGTGGCTTTGTCTCTGCACTGCGAATTTGGTTACAAGCACTGTCAATATGGATATAAACATCAGCTGTGGAGTTTTTTCAACGCTATTTCAGCCTGATTATGACACAACTCTGCAATAAGATAGGAAGAACTTGAACAGTGCATTATGGTAAATGTATGCTGTGATGTGTAAGTCACGTGCTATGAGACTTAAAAGCACCTGATCTGTGAGCATTTTCCAACCACCTACCTATGATTAAGACATTTAGTCGAAACGCGTCAGGATTTGGGTGGTGCTGCCGTTTTAAAATAAAATTAAACCCTGGGAGTCAACTGTAACCGAGCCTCAGCATCGTGTTTTTATATATATATATATATATATGCCTAAATAATATGTACATTTGTCAAGCAGATCTAAGACCTAAAGAATATCTATATATTGGTTAAAAACAATAGTGTACTTATTTGTACAAAGAACTACACATATTTAAATCCATACATATAATCAAATTATAAATGTTTACATACAGAGGGAAGTGCTGTGCATTAGGGTTTGAGAATGGCGGTTATGCAGGAAGGACCCAACTCTTGAATAGTATTCTGAAGATAACATACTTATCCGTGGATCTTATGTTTGGGGGTAATGAGTTCCATTGTTTGGTAGCTTGAACCACCTATGTTTTTTTTCTTGTATGGTGGGGTTTTGAGGTGTGGCACCAAACTGGAATCGAGATTCCTTTGTTGAATGAATTTAGTGATTTTATTCTTTATTAAAAACAGTTCTGTTCAGTGTATTGTTTTGTGTTTGAAAAGCAGCTTGAAGGTGGTTCTTCTGACAACCGGTAACCAATGTAGGGTACTCAAGGCAGGGGAGGCACGGGCTTGTGGCTTTACATATCGGAGTAGCCTGGCAGCAGAGTTCTGAATTTGTTGTAGTCTTTTCATAGTTGATAAAAATGATCTGTGGTAGAGGCCATTGGCGTAATCCAGTTTAGACAGCACAAGAGAAATAGTAGCTGTGACCTTGTATGGAAACCTCAGGTGGGGAAGAGGAGCTGCAGAATTTTCTTAGTAATGAAGTTTGATCTTGCTAATTTGTTTACTTGGGCATTCATTTATAACTTAGAGTGCATGCTTTCTTACTTGCTTGGACACTTTAGGAGGTAGTCCTATGTTGTCTCGCCAGCCACAGAGTGGGTAATAGTTTTTCTAATTGCCACATGTGAGTATTTCAGTTTTTGAAGCATTCAGCTTGATATGACTTCATGTCATCCACTGATCAATGGCTCTAACGCAACTCATGATGTTTGAGTTTCATATGGCTTTGATGCTTTACTGCTTAAGACCTATTTGTGTGACACCTGTATAGTTATAGCTGAAATTCATTGATTATTGCTGGTAATAACATCATGTAGATGTTGAAAAGCATGGGTAGGATAATAGGGACTTGAGGGTCTCCTGTTTTTGTGAAGTATGGTTTGATGAGAAAGTGGAAATATGGATGAAATGTGTTCTGTTCTGAAGGTACGATGTGATCTACTTGAGAGCAGTCCCCTCTATGTCAGCTTTGTTGAGTCTTTGTATAAGAGTGTCATGCTCAAGTGTGTTGTGGGCAACTTAGAGGTCCTTGTACGGTAGTGCAGTGACCATGTTCCAGTCTACATGTTTTTAAAGTCATCCCAAATGGCGATGAGGGCAAATTCTGTGCTGGAGTTATCTTCACTGATTTGTGGCATCTGGGTGAATGCTGCTCATTGTATTGGTGTGCCCAGGAAAGGTCTACTTTTAATAAGTCTGTAGTCGTTGGGGGTCATATGGGTCTGGGTTTGTTTTATTTAACAAGGGGCATGTATATGCCTTTTTAGATCTTCTGGAAAGATACCTGTAGTTAACAAATTATTGATGATTCTTCTTACCGGTGTGGCTACAGATGTAGTTAAAATAATCTTCTTGAAGATTTGTGGTGAACAAGGGTCAGAAGGGCAGCCAACTGGCCTGCTTATTTTGAGAAGATCCATAAATTCACTTTGTGATAGTTGTTTGAAGGAATGCAGAGACTCAGTTAGCCTACTCTTGTTGGGGATTGCTGGAAATGGGTTGGTGCTTTTCCTTTGTTTTACATACATGGGAGTCCAACAGGCCAGCTTTGGTTGAGTGATGATTTGCCAGTTTGTCAGTAAATTGTTGCACTTGCATCTTGAATATGCATAAAAGGCTGAGTTTGCCCTGCTTGGATTTAAAGCTCATGATTTGCATGTCACATCAGATTTAGGTAGCAAGTACCTAAGTTACAGAGTCTCCTTATTATATTGAGATACATGCATTTTAGCATAGTTAGTCCTAATATTGTTGGTGTTGTATTTCCCCAAACTTTTTGCCCTCACTTCTGTTGTTGCTGAATTTGTGTTTGTTGGTATTAGGACTCTGCACTTAACCAATACCAACCAGAGGTAAAGTGATTGTGACATCTCCATAGACATGGTATAATTGACCTACACATAATTGACACATTTAATTTACTTATATTTCCCTATTAGATGATACTAAATGCACCCATAGCCTGTGAATTAAATGTTACTAGTCTGCAGCAGCACCCTTTTTCCACACACTAAATTAGCACTGCAAAACTTGTAGTGCAGTTTTAAACTGCATTATGACCTGGCAAAATACACCTTTTGCCAGACCTAAAATGTCCTTTTTAGTACTTAGAAGTCACTCCTATTGAGGGCTGTAATCACTCATAGAGCAGGGTGCATGGTATTTAAAACATAGGATGCTTATACATGCCCTAGCAGTGAAAGACTCATGAAGTTGTTTTTCACCGTTGTAAGGCTATCTCTCCAATAAACCAACACTGGGTTACCTTATTACACTTACAAAGTGCTGGACCAGTTTGGGACCAGGTAGAGAAATGCTGTCTCCAATCAAATTTGTTGTCATTTAAAATCATCTCTGATGGCAAAGTCTGATTTAAACTAATAGTCTGAAAATGCCAATTTTATAACATTGAATTTTTCGACTTAATTCAAACATATTTTTTTTGTCAATTCCCAGGGTCGCACGATTGTGAATGGCTCTCCTGTTATGTTTTGTTTATTCCTTCAAATATGTGGACAAAATAGGGGTAGGAGTGGAGAGCGAGGGCTTTTCTGACTGGATGACTGGATAGTAGTTATGCCCTGCCCTGAGTAAAGTTCAAAGGCCCTGCTTACAGCCCACACAAAGGAACCTAACACCAATCTAGTCCTTGCCTTTGTCAACCTAGACCAAAGGTTTTTAAACAAGGGGGGTGAGACCCACTAGGGGGGCCTCAACTGATCCAAGGAGGGCACCAGGCTCTGACCAAAAGAATCATTATACTGATAACACTGTGTTTTTTTTAGTGAGCAGCAGTAAGCAGCTCTCTAATGGCCCATCACTAACATCTTTGATCATTTATACCCTGGCTGGGAGAAGGTGTCAGAAGAGACTTGAAATATTCTTCAAACCCCTCACCCCCTTTTCTAATAATCACATTGTGGATTCTTTTACATGATAGTAAAGCCTGCTTGACCAGAATAATATGACTGGCAATCAAATATTTGATTGCAATTTTAATTCAGTAAGATAACTTAACTGTAATGTTTAACCCCTTAGCTGCTGGGCCGTTTCCCCCCCCCAGTGCTGAGCCCTTTTTTGGCTATTTGGGGTAGTTCGCGCTTAGACCTTCATAACTTTTTGTCCACATAAGCTATCCACGCCAAATTTGCATCCTTTTTTTCCAACATCCTAGGGATTCTAATGGTACCCAGAGTTTGTGGTTTCCTCTGGAGGAGACCAAGAAATTAGCCAAAATACAGTGAACATTTAGTTTTTTCCAAATAAACTGGAAAAAAGGGCTGCCGAAGAAAGCTTGTGTTTTTTTCCCTGAAAATGGCATCAACAAAGGGTTTCTGGTGCTAAAATCACCATCTTCCCACCTTTCAGGAACGGGCAGACTTGAATCAGAAAACCCCATTTTTCAACACAAATTTGGCATTTTACTGGGACATACCCCATTTTTACTATTTTTGGTGCTTTCAGCCTCCTTCCAGTTAGTGACAGGAATGGTGTGAAACCAATGCTGGATCCCGGAAAGCTAAACATTTCTGAAAAGTAGACAAAATTCTGAATTCAGCAAGGGGTCATTTGTGTAGATCCTACAAGGTTTTCCTACAGAAAATAACAGCTGAAATAAAAAAATATTGAAATTGAGCTGAAAACAACAGCCATTTTTCTTTGTTTTACTCTGTAACTTTTTCCTGCAATGTCAGATGTTTGAAAGCAATATACCGTTATGTCTGCTGGACTCTTCTGGTTGCGGGGATATATAGGGCTTGTAGGTTCATCAAGAACCCTAGGTACCCAGAGCCAATAAATGAGCTGCACCCTGCAGATTTTGGCCTCTAGCTCAGCCGGCACCTAGGGAAACCTACCAAACCTGTGCATTTTTGAAAACTAGAGACCTAGGGGAATCCAAGATGGGGTGACTTGTGGGGCTCTGAGCAGGTTTTGTTACCCAGAATCCTTTGTAAACCTCAAAAAGTGGCTAAAAAAAAACATTTTCCTCACATTTCGGTGACAGAAAGTTCTGGAATCTAAGAGGAGCCACAAATTTCCTTCCACCCAGCGTTCCCCCAAGTCTCCCGATAAAAATGATACCTCACATGTGTGGGTAGGCCTAGGGCCCGTGACAGGAAATGCCCCAAAACACAACGTGGACACATCACATTTTTTGACAGAAAACAGAGCTGTTTTTTTAAAAGTGCCTGTCTGTAGATTTTGGCCTCTAGCTCAGCCGGCACCTAGGGAAACCTACCGCACCTGTGCATTTTTGAAAACTAGAGACGTAGGGGATTCCAAGATGGGGTGGCTTGTGGGGCTCTGACCAGGTTCTGTTACCCAGAATCCTTTGCAAACCTTGCAAAGTGGCTAAAAAAACACGTTTTCCTCACATTTCGGTGACAGAAAGTTCTGGAATCTGAGAGGAGCCACAAATTTCCTTCCACCCAGCGTTCCCCCAAGTCTCCCGATAAAAATGATACCTCACTTGTGTGGGTAGGCCTAGCGCCCGCAACAGGAAATGCCCCAAAACACAACGTGGACACATCCCATTTTTTGACAGAAAACAGAGCTGTTTTTTGCAAAGTGCCTGCCTGTAGATTTTGGCCTCTAGCTCAGCGGGCACCTATGGAAACCTACCAAACCTGTGCATTTTTGAAAACTAGAGACCTAGGGGAATCCAAGATGGGGTGACTTGTGGGGTTCTGACCGGGTTCTGTTACCCAGAATCCTTTGCAAACCTCAAAAAGTGGCTAAAAAAACACATTTTCCTCACATTTCGGTGACAGACAGTTCTGGAATCTGAGAGGAGCCACAAATGTCCTTCCACCAAGCATTCCCCCAAGTCTTCCGATAAAAATGATACCTCATTTGTGTGGGTAGGCCTAGCGCCCGCGACAGGAAATGCCCCAAAACACAACGTGGACACATCCCATTTTTTGACAGGAAACAGAGCTGTTTTTTGCAAAGTGCCTACCTGTAGATTTTGGCCTCTAGCTCAGCCGAAACCTAGGGAAACCTACCGAACCTGTGCATTTCTGAAAACTAGAGACCTAGGGGAATCCAAGATGGGGTGACTTGTGGGGCTCTGAGCAGGTTCTTTTACCCAGAATCCTTTGCAAACCTCAAAAAGTGGCTAAAAAAACACGTTTTCCTCACATTTCGGTGACAGAAAGTTCTGGAATCTGAGAGGAGCCACAAATTTCCTTCCACCCAGCATTCTCCCAAGTCTCCCGATAAAAATTATACCTCACTTGTGTGGGTAGGCCTACCGCCCGCAACAGGAATGGATCACACAAGGGTCAATGGTAGTCCTTGCATGAGGGCTACTGTTAACCCTGGAGTGATTCATTCCTGAAGTAGACACTAGGCGCAGGCACACAAGTGGGGTTGTGTTTTTATCAGGACAAGTGGGGAAACACTGGGTGGTAGGAATTTTGAGGATCCCTGCACATTCCTGTAGTTTCTGTGAAAAAAAAGAAAGGAAAAATAGTGGTTTTAATCAACGTTTCACTTTTGCAGGGTATTCTGGGTAAGAAAACGTTGTTAAATCCAAACACACCACATTTACCTGGGCTGCATTGGGTGTCTAGTTTTCAGAAATGTCTGCATTTGGTAGGTTCCCCTACATGGCTGCCGAGCCCAGGACCAAATACTTAGTTAGGTGACTGTCTTAAAAAACGTGATGGGAGAAGTGCTCTCATCATGAATTGTAGTGAGCACGTATACATCACGCCTATCTAGGAACTTGACTGCGTGCAGTTCGTTGGAACGCAATGCAGTACTCTGGGATTTCTGGAGCTTCTTGCAAACAAGCTCCTGCGGCAATCCTTTGCGGTTACAACGAACTGTACCACAGGCCACAGTGCCAGCTTTGTAGAGCTCACTGAACAGCTCTACTCCTGTATAGAAATTGTCCACATAAAGGTTATAACCTTTGTGAAGAAGTGGCTGGGCAAGTTCCCATACTATCTTACCTGTGACCCTTAACGCGGGAGGGCAACCTACAGGGTTTAGAGTAGAATCCTTCCCTGTATACACTCTCAAGCTGTACACATAGCCAGAAGAGCTCTCACACAGCATGTACAGCTTTATGCCATAGCGAGCTCTTTTGCTCGCAATGTACTGTCTGAAAAGAAGCCGTCCTTTGTACAGGATGAAGGACTCATCGACTGCTATATTCTTTCCAGGAGTATAGATCTCTGGAAACCTGGCAGACAAATGTTCCACTACAGGCCGAATTTTGAACAACCTGTCATGGTCTGGATGGTCCCGGGGCAATGCAGCAGAATTGTCATTGAAATGCAGCATGCGCTGCAGTAGCAAAAAACAATCTCTGCTCATGTATGGTGCGAAGATGGGAGTTACCCAAACCGTGCGAGTCGTCCAGTAGGACTGCAAGGTGGGTTTCTGCACTACCCCCATTTTGAGCGTAAGGCCCAAAAATATCTTCAACTCCGCCAGCGAAGTGGGAGTCCACTGGCGTGCCCTAGAACAGGGCCCTAGAGTGCCTCCGTGCTCCCTCAGAAATTGGTCTGCACGCAAATTTGTTTGCTGCACAACTTTCTGAAGGAAGTAAACATCCAAAAATAGATAGATGTAGTTGACTGGCAAAAAGTTAGCTGTATCAACTTTACATCCAGCATCACCAGTAAAAGGTGGAATTTGGGGCTGAACTAAACAGGGGGGTTGCCAAGAGAGCACTCTCTCTGTGCTTGCGGCCGCAAGCACATGCTCTCTGGGTTCGGCTAACCCAATGTGGTCCCGCTGCCCAGAATGTGCTTGCGAAGGGACAGCACGGATGTCGTCATTGTCTCCTTCAGACTCACTGGAAGAGGTGTCGTCGGATGGGACTCTGCCGACTGAAAAATCACTCCCAGAATCTGCCCCATTGTCCTCTCCCTCAGATGCTGTCTCAGTGTCTGCTGTCTCAGTCTCTGAGCCTACATCAGAACTGTCCTCCATAACCCGAGTTAGGGCTTGATCAGCAGTCATCCAACGAGACACCATCTCTGCTCCTGGCTAAACTGTCCCTCTAAATGACTAGCCTATGTAGAAAGCAGATAGTCACAAAGGGCCAGATGTAGGAAAAATAAAAATTGCGAGTCGCATTTTGCGAGTCAATGCGACTCGCAAAATGCGACTTGCAATTTGGTATGCCAGGAAATAAACCGGTCCGATTTAGCGACTCGCATCCGGACTCGCAACGCTGTGTGCGAGTCCGCAGATTGCGAGGTCGCTGTTTGCGAGTGTGCAAAAAATGAACTCGCAATTAGCGAGTTGGTGTCGCAAATTGCGAGTTCCCTCAAAATTGCTTGCAGGTGCAGCAGAACACTCCAGAAAGCACACCAAAACACTCTGGAAACACTTCCTGGCACATGATGATGACATCACAGCCAGGAAGTTAACAAATACACCTGGGAGGAGGCTGGACCACACCCTTTTACAACTGCCAGTCTGCACACTGAGCTAGCTGCAGCAGCCATGGAGGGAAACCCCGAAAAAGGAAAATTAAATTCTCTGAGAGGGAGCTTGAGGTGCTGACCGAAGAATGTTGTCAGCACCATGATGAGCTCTTTGGGAGAGCTGCCCTCATTGTTCCAGAGGCCACCAAAAAGAAAATCTGGCAGGAAATGCAAGAGAAAATCAATGCCCTGGGGGTGAGCCACAGGACAATTGAGGACATAAGGAAGAGGTGGTATGACCTCCGCTCCCGGACCAAGGAGAGGGTGGCAGAAAGGCTCCGGGAGATGAGAGGCACTGGAGGGGGACCATCATCTGTGCCACCACCCACACCCCTTGAAGACAGGATTGAGCAAACCTTTGAGCCGGAGGCAGTGTGTGGATTTGGGGACCTGGACACTTCAGAGCCCAGCACATCAACCGGTGAGTACCATGTGATAAGCCTGTACCCCTATCAATGTCATACCCCACCCACCATGTACATATGTGCATGCACAACCAAATTAGCTCCATTTCAGGGTAGAAAAAGCCAGAATGATGCATTATGGGAAATGTAGTCCAATAGGCAGTGCATAGGCAAATGTTTATTAGGAATTGTGCAAAAGATACTAGACACTGACAGTGTGTTCCCCATGTCCCACAGGTCTCCAGCAAGACACCCCCTACACCCCAAGCACCCAGGCCCAGGAGGACACCCCAGGACCCTCCAGCACCCCCACATGCACAGTCAGCAGCATTCCTGCAGTTGTAACGCCTGCTGCAACAGCAACGCCAGGAGCTGCCCCAGCAACAGCCAGGGAGGATACAGGTGCGAGGACAGGGCAGCCACCACTGCGCAGGCGTCGCAGGGCAAGAGCATCTGATTTCCGGATTCATCCTCCAACCAGCAGTGAGGCACATCTGCTGCGGGGTCAGCGCCTGCAGAACACAATATTGGGCAGGATCAGTGGAGTGCTGCACCGCATTGAAAGACAAAACCATGCAAGCATGCGGCACCTCAACAGGCGGATGGACCTGATGTGCCAGAACACTGGGGACATTGCCTCTGCCATCAGGGAACTGGCGGCCGGACTGCTGGGTCAGACAGAGGCTGGGCGGCGCAGGGATCGGCAGATTATGTTAAGACTGGACAGGATGGCCACATCAATCGGCAGGCTAGCCATCAACACAACAGGCCTGTCGAGGAGGACAGTTGGCCTGCAAATTGAGATGGGCCATTTTGCTGGGGATGTTGCCAGGGGCCTGGGACGTCTCACATATCATAGAACTAATGGAGACACGTGAGATGTTGAGGGCCACCGGGGAAACACCCCAAGATAGTGAAGAGGGCTCCACAGTGAGCAGTGTATCTGCCACTGACAGTAGGGTGCTAAGGAGTGGGAGGCAGAGCACCATAGATGCGGCTGGGACCAGCCAGGCTGGCAGGAGGGACAGGAGAAGTTAGCCAACAGCCCGGACAAACAAATGTGGCACATGGCTTTAATGTGCCACGTGAGTGGTTGGCATTTCCCTGCCCATGGACAATTTCATCTTGTATATAGTTCATGCATTACATTATTAAAACAGTTATTTTTCTTCCACTTAACAAAAGGAGTGTTTGGTTAATGGGTTAGTATGGTGGGAGTTTACACGTACCGTCCAAAATATTGCGTTGTAATGTGTTCCCGTCTCAGTCTGCCTTGATTAGCCAGACTCCTATCCCCATGATGGCGGTGTGGTTGTTCTTGCTCTTCCTCATCAGGATCTGGGTCTGCAGGGGTGAGAGGTAGCCCATGTCTGGTGGCTATGTTGTGGAGGATGGCGCATGCGACCACAATTTTGAAGGCGGTAATGGGGGTGTATTGGAGGGCGCCTCTGCTGCGGTGGAGGCATCGGAATCTTGCCTTCAGGAGTCCGAAGGTGCGCTCTATGAGGTTCCTGGTCCTCTTATGCGCACTGTTGTATTGCCTCTCTGAATCATTGCTGGGTGTTAAAAATGGAGTCATGATCCATGGCCTTAGAGCATATGCACTGTCACCTGTTGGGCACAAAAGTACACTGTTAGTAAGTCCAGATAGTCGTGCACAGTGACCTGTGTGTATGTCTGCAAGGTGTATGCAGCTCTACCTAGGAGGTATCCGTCTCCAAACTCCCCACGTTCCAGGCGTTGATGTATCCCACTATGTCTAAAAATGTATGAGTCATGGGTACTGCCTGGAAACTTAGCTACGATGTCCGTGATGACGTAATGGGCATCACAAACAACCTGTATGTTGAGTGAGTGGGTACACTTTCTGTTGCGGAAAATATGTTCCAGATTAGCGGGGGGCATATTTGAATGTGTGTCCCATCTACACATCCAATGACATGGGGGAAGTGGGCAATGCGGTAAAAGTCCAGCTTCGTGCTGTTAATTTCTGCCTCATTCCTTGGTAAGTATATGAACTGATACCCGTGCGCTACTAAGGCATCTAGGAATGCCCTGAGGAACCTTGACACTGCACTTTGGGATACCCCACCTGCCACGGCAATGACCCCCTGATAGCTCCCTGAGGCCAAGAGGTGCAGTGCGCATAGTACTTGCACATGCGTAGGGATGGCGCAGTTACGCAGAGTCTTGTGTTGTAGCTGTGGTTTTAGTAAATATATTAATTCTAGAATGGCAGCGCTGCTAAGGCGGTATTTATCATAGATCTCCTCTTCAGTTTGCTGGAAAAGGGTCTGCCTTGTTCTATATATCTTCTCCTGTCTGTGGCCCCTCCTCCTCCTCTGCTGGGCTGCATAGACTCTCCTCCTCACTGCTATCAGGTATATGTCCGCCATCTTGAGTGACCCAGATGCCTTCTGGGTCTCCTTTTATACTTTGGTAATGGTTACCACCTGCTCTGAGTTAGTGGTAAATGCGACTTGCAAACTGGGTTTTTTGCGACTAGTCGCAATTTGCGAGTTGTAAATGCATATGGGTTGCGACTCGAGAATTGCGACTCGCACATTGCGGGTCGCAAAAGGGGGTCGCAACGGGTGCGACTCACAAACGGGTCCCATCGCTTTTTGCGAGTCGGAAATGGGCTTTTTGCATCCCATTTCCGATTTTGCACTGTCGCAAATTGCGATTCGGCCCGTTTGCGAGTCGCAAACGTTTGCTACATCTGGCCCAAAATTGCTTGTAGATATGTTTGTTGTGTACAATAGGAAATGTTGTCACCTTACCTTCGCTTCCTCTCCAATTCTGCAGATTCTCTGAAAACACTGAAAAAAACAAAAAAAGAATGTATTACTTCACCTTACCACACACCCAGTGCAACAGACATTTTTGGTGCTCTGCCTCCCATTACCTCCTCTTCTAATTCCCTCAATACTACCCAGCAAAAGTGCCACTCATATCTCCATGGTCTCCCTGGCATAACATTTGTTTTAAAGCGCAGGTAACGCTTGCCTTTACTAATCCACTCAGCTAAATACATATAAATGTATCTCCTTTGCAGCAGGACAATAAACCATCTGCGCTACTTTATGGCAACTGCCACTACAGAGAAGACATGCATGCATGCATATATATATATATTTTGTGAACAAGAATCTCACTGCACTCCACGAGGTTCAAATTGGCATCTTTTATTGCAAGCAACAGCCACGTACGCGTTTCGACTCTCTAGGAGTCTTGATCACAGTAAATGAGTCCCTCTTTTCTTTCATTTTTTTATACTTGCAATAAAACATGTCAATTTGAACCTCGTGGGGTGCGATGAGATTCTTGTTCACAAAATATTTTCGAGGTTGCTCTCCTCCATCACTGAGCACTCCCAGTGGAGTGCGCTGCACAACAATCTTTTAACCAATTTGTGTTGCATATATATATGTAATAATATATATATATATTTATGTTTAGAAACAAAGTGGTTGAAGGGCTGCTGGGCGGCGCACTCCACTGCCAGTGCCCAGTGACAGAGAAGACCAATCTCGAAATTATGTAATGCCGAAAAATTTCACCGCACTCCACGAGGTACAAATAAACGTGTATTTTATTGCAGTCAACAACCACCAACGCGTTTCGACTCACCAAGGAGTCTTGATCACGGTCCTCGTGGAATGCAGTGAAATTGTTCGCCATTATAAAACAACACACAAAAGAAAAACAAGCATCTACAATGCAATGGGTCTCGCATCTGCTCGAGTTAGAGCTATTAGCGTTATAAACTCCTAACCTAACTTTTCTTGCCACATAAATTGAAAATTTAAAGTTAAACACTTTCACATAAGAGAGCCGATTTACAGCGCTATGGCCACCATGAGCATCAGGTGAAGAGATACACAAAAGGAAAAGAAGTTTGCTCGCAGTTAAACGTAACAGCAAAAGTGCAATTAGCCATGTACCAGGGGCGATGGCCAAGGCGGTAACAAAACCTCCCCAAGGAGGGACAAAGGTAAACCATTTACCAATGTGATCAAAGGATTTTTGAAGGGCAAGCCCACGAACGAGTGGTAGTGATGGGCGTTGTTAGAAGCCCAGGTATACACCAAGTCAGAAAAGCAGCAATGCTCGACCTGAAAAAAAAAAAATATATATATATGTATATATACATATATATATATACATATATATTTATATATATATATACATATATATACATATATATATATAAGAGAGAGAGAGCGAGAGAGAAAACAAGACACTCATTTTACATAACTTTTTTTTTCATACATGTGTGCTTGCCCTTGGCAAAGCTCACATGTATAAAAAAAAAAAAAAAATGGCCCCATAGATGGTCACCCTAAGGGCTGACCACCAACAATTTGTTTTTGTTTTTTTTAGTTTTTCTTACAATTTTTACCCTGGGGGGGCGATCGCCCCCCCCAGGGAAAACTAGATGTTTCTTTTTACCCCCAGGGGTCGGCCCGTGTTCTGAGGGCCGACCCCACCATTTTATTATTCCTTTTTTAGTTTTTTTTTTGTTTTTTTAAATGTGGGGGGCACGATCGCCCCCCAAAACAGTTAAAATTAATTAATAATGCCCCCGGGGGGGGGGCGGCCCTTTTACGAGGGGGCCGAACTAGATGTGTTTTTTACCCCCCGCCATTTTGTTTTCCTTTTTTGGGCTTTTTTTTTTTTAATGGTGCCCCCCCAAAACAGTTGAAATTAATAAATAATCCCCCCGGGGGGGCCTTTTACAAAGGGGGCCAACCCCCCCAAAGAAGATTCCTGGTGCCTAGGGGCGTTTCCTGGCCATGGATCGCAGCCGCGCTGCGATCCATGGCCAGGAAACTGTGCCAGGGAGGCATTGATGGAAAGGGGAGAGCCTCCCCTTTCCATCAATGCCTCCCTGCCATCTGGGGAGGCCGTTTTGCCCTTTTTTTCCCCACCGGAGAAGAAGAGAATGCTTACCTGATTCTCTTCTTCTCCGGTGGGGAAAAACAGTGAAAGGGGCGGGAGGGGGGCGGGATGGAGACGTGGAAGTTGTTCCGCATCTCCTACGGGAAAAAATTAATAAATAAATTCTCCGGTGCGGTGGGATTTTTAACCCCCTCCCTGGTGTTGGCCACTGGTCGTCACCCGCACCACGGAGGGAGTGTGGGCGTCGGCCAGTGGCTGACGCCCGCACCTAAAAGGTTAAATAAGGCTAAACATTGCCAGTTTGATAAAATAATTGTGAAAAACTTTGAAGGGGTGCCAATGATTTCTTTTTTCCACTGTGGGTGGGGGGCTGTGGCACTAAAGGTTTGAAGAGGCAGGACCAGGGGCGGCGGAGCAAGTGACCAGAACCAGTTTTAAGGGTTGACTAGGGAATTCTCCACACTAAGACTGGCACAATGTATAAAAAGTGGAGCCATCAGAACCTCTCATAAGAACACTCCCTGACCTATGGAAAATTCAGAAGAAGTACTGCCTGCTGTCTGAAGAAGAATGACTGGACCTGCTTGCCTTGAACCCAGGCTCCCCAGAAGGGGCCCCAACAGTCATTTGGCTTGCCTCCTGTTTGAGCTACAGGGACACAATAAGCTTCCAAAGGCCTCCCTGCAACTGCCTAGCTGACCAGTACCAACTGGTCCTGTCTTGACCTGCCTGAGCCCTGCTTCTGGCCTCTGCTGGAGTGAGTCCTGATCCTCAAGTGGTGTTCTCCAGGTCTTGGACCCTTGGCTGGCATCAGAGTTTATTCCTCCGGAACTCTAGGTGAAAAATATAGATGTTTGGTCAACTTGCCACTAGAAACTGACCACCTTGTACAGGGAAATGAAAGCCCATAACAACCACCGATGTGAGGCTCCACTTCCAAAAAGACCTGCACTTTGTACTGACAGCAACAGTCTGTCAATCGCTAAAGTGAATGTTCAACTATGACTAGCTCTTCATGCTACAACATCGACTGTCAGTAATGCCTGACCTCTTGGAGACTTCCTTGAGACCCCCACCAATGTGAATGGCAGCTCCTCATCTGAATTTGAATAACCTGGTCCCTGTATCCAACCCATGCTCCATTGAGCTGTCCTGCTGGTGTTATTTTATTTACTATTACTCTATTTTTCTAAATTGGTTTGGTATTTTACTTGAGCTGTGTTTTCACTTTATTACTGTTTGAGTGCTGCATAAATACTTTATACATTGTCTCTAAGCTAAGCCTGAATGCTTTTGTGCCAAACTACCAGAGCGTTAAACACATAATTCATTTACTGACTCTAGCAAGTATTCACTCTAGCAAGTATTGTGTTTATTTGTGTGTAGGGTTTTCATCCCATCAGCTAATAACCTAATTTTTACAAGCCCCTTGTATTGCCAAAATTTGAGAAATGATGGGAGAGAGAAAGAGCTAGCAGGATGGAAAGATTGTTGGTTTCACACCTCTTGAACTCACAATTAACATTAACTCTGGATTTGTAGGAATATGCATTAACAACAAATCCACACAAGTGGGGATTAAATGCATAATACCTTGGTCATGGCATGCTTGAATATGCCAGTCTCTCGCCATTTTAAGCCAATCAGTGTTATTAAATACGTAGTAAGGAGCAGAAATGGGAACACTTCATAAGTTGTGCAGGACACCAGGCTAAAGAAGGGATAAAAAAAAAACTCGACCTGAAGTTAAAGACATTTCAGGAAATGAAGAATGGTTTTATTTAGCTTGGCAGCTCATTAGCGGCAGAGATCTGCTAGGCATTTGCCACTGGGTGACACCTGCTCCTTGAATGGAAGGAACATGAGAATGTAAACTTTTGATGGGTGAAAAACCATTGCCAATTATTTGAGAATATTTTCAAGACTGGCCAGGCCTTGGAGCGCCTACTGATTTGACGTGGAAGCTCCTTTGGTACCAGCAGTACCAGTGATGATAAATAAAGGCAAACAGAATTTAGTAATATAGGCCGTTTCCACACTTTACCTGGATGTTAGCTATTTTCTCCTCAGAAACTCTCACATCCACATCCCTACAGAAGCATTCTGAGTGACAGGAACCTCCACTAGGAGCATGTTGGGGCGTCAATAAAATGCCCCGTTACACTTTGGTAGAGAACATTTTAGAGGGGTTTAAACTGTGGCAACAGGCTTGGACTGTATTGTAAGAAAGGGTGCTTGTGTAAATGAAGGGTCACAAAAGCATGAGAAGGTCCTAACAAGATTATTTGGGGTTCCTGTCTTTTTTCCATACCATGAGGGTTTAGTAAAAAAATAAATGTAATAATAGCTGTGCAGTTTGTAATAGTACACGAAAAAATGATATCGTTATTATTATTTGAATTCAAAGTGGTCGTTCGGCTGTATAGAGTATAGCAGGTTATTAGGGAGCAAGACTGAACTTGGAGGGCTTGTTCTCAGCCCCTCAGTCCGAGCTGCATGGTACTATGGCCACAGTAAATCACAAACTATTTGATGTTTACCATAATTTAAATCTGTCCCAGTACCATACAACTGCAATTTAATGACCATGGAATGGGGAATTACCATCTGGGATTGATTTTACCAATCATAAAACCACACTAGAATTCCCAATCCCGTGGGGTTTAACACATAAATTTACCATCGGCTCTGAGCAGGTGATGTATGTATGCCGGGAATCTCATGGTATTGTAGGAGGAGTGGGAGGAATAAGGGTTGGAAAGGAAAAGTGTTTTCTGGCAGAGGAAGCATTGTATGCTTCCTCTTGTTAGAAACAAATGGAGAATTAGGCTTGGCTGCTCCTGCGATTTTTGCCATGCAGAATTATTTCATAGTAAAATCGGGCCTGCTTCTTGCACATTCAGGACAACCTGGTGTGGAAAAACTGCCCACTTGGAATCAAATGCAGTGTCATTCCTTGAGGTAATCTGTCCCACCTGACTCATAAAGAGTGAGTTAGTGGGCACTTAATGTGACCATGTTGTGGTCAGTAGTTTCAAGCAAATAGTAGTTAATGTGTGATTGATATATATATTTTTTTTAGTACCAACCATGAATTCACCTATGTTTGTCCTCTAGGTTGACTTAGGGAAACAGTATCATGGGTATACCAACTAGCCTGTCTGTCAAGGGGCTGGAAGGATTGATGATAAGCACAAGATGACAATATCATAGTTAGGTAAAAGACTGAACAGCTTCTTGCAAAGATGGAAGCAAACATATTGAACATCTCAAGGTAAAATGTTTCCATGTCAGAGTGAATTTGCAGCTGTACTGCTTCCCCTCCGGTGTATAATATTTCTTGAACAATGACTGCACTTGAAATAAGGGCAACCGAAGGCTAAAACCGATTCTAGCAACACCCCTCTAAATCATATGTCAGAACATGTTTTTGGAAACTTTGTAAAGGAGGATAAAGGAATCCCTCATTTCTTTTTTACGTGGCAGCAAAGAAATCATAATCTTCAATGCCCAAAACATAGCAAACATTCCTCTATAAAGCACATCCTTAAAGCACGCCACCTTTTGTCATTTTTGCATGCAGTGTGTAGAATAGCACTTCCCTAAGAAGAAATGCAGCGTGTTGCTACTAGAAAATATGTAACAGCCCAAACATTTGTCACTTTCAAAAAAAGATTTGCAGTAGAAAAATCGAAATGTTCTCATAGGAAACAATTTATTTATTATTATTTGAAAGTTTTGTAATATGCTTAATGTAACTTGTAACATACTTCAGAGTGCAGAATTGGAAAGGGACATTATCTAGTACCTCTGAAAAGGTGAAGTTAGAGAGAAAAGTGCCCAGTCAGGTATGGTGGGGCTAGTAGGCTTGGCATCCTCAGTGTGGTTTTCCCCTAACGTTTTGGTCTTCAACCATCCTGATTTGCTGACTTAGCCTTTGCTGACTCTCCTTAAACATGGTAGACTTCGTTTACACCCAATTGGAACATTTACTTTACCTGTAAGTCTCTGGTAAATTGATACTGCCTTTACCAGTGCCTGTGAATTAAATGCTACTGGTGGGCCTGCAGCACTTACTGATTGTGCCACGAGCCCTCTAAACATGTACCAGGCTTGCCATTACAGACCGAGTGTGCAGTTTTCAACTGCCATTTCGACCTGACAAAATAAACCGTTTTACAGGCCCAAACCGTCTTGTTGTAGTACATATAAGTCACCCCTTGCGTAGTCATTAAACAGCCCAGAGAGCAGGATGCAATGTCTCAAAAACATAGGACACATACTTCTATGTGTCATGGTAGTGTAAAACTCCTAAATTTGTTTTTCACTATCACTAGGCCTAGCTCTCCCATAGGATAACATTTGAGTTACTGTATTACAAATAACAAGCTGTAACTTCCAATTAGGAGTAGGTGGACAAGTTGAGTTTGGTGTCAAACTAATCATAGTTAAAAGCCCTCTTTAATGGTAAAGTCAGGTTATTAAATACAATTCTGAAAATGCAACCTTTAGAAAGTTGGCATTTTCTTGTCCTAACAATTTGGTGCCTGCAGCCTGTTCCTTGGTCACATGACTTAGGCCTTCATTACGACCCTGGCAGTGGGTGATGAAGTGGCAGTAATGCCGCCAACAGTCTGGCGGTAATTACCTCCAAATTATGGCCATGGCGATGATACACCCAATAGACAGCCACTATAGCACTGCATCCACCAGGGCGCAAATAACAGCCACCACAGCGGTAGCTGACAACAGCCAGGCAGAAGACAAAGTACTGCCCACCATATTTTGACACAGGAACCCGCCACCTTTTCCGGGGCGGTACCAACGCCAACAAAAGCCTAGCAGAAACAGAGCTCAAAAGTGAAAGGACTCACCATTAGAGACACAGGGAAGAACCACGCCGCTATGGAACCTGAACTGCAAGTCTTCCCGATGATCTTCGACGTTATGCTCCACCTGGAACACCAACGCCGATGAAGACGACAACAGTAAGGGACAGCTGCCTAGCACACAAGGGAGGGAGGGAGGAAAATTACAGTGACGCACCCACGCACCACACGCACCTGACACACACACCCCATACACACAACCAGCTGCACAAGAAAAACAATTTGTCCCCGAAAATCAGCAGAATAATGCAAGGACAACAGGAATTGATGAAAGCTATTGTAATCAGGTCAACAACAAAATGTATAATTCCATTTGGCAATGAAACAGATATGTACACATGTACAAAAAAGGGACACTGCCCAGTCCAAAGTTCAAAGGCCCCACATGGCCACAGGGTACAGTATAATGCCCAACTCCAATCTGAGCACATCCGGATAGAACACTGCAGGGGCATAAGCTTGCAGGCACCTCAGGGGGGTGGGGAGGTATCTCAGTCAGATGTGGGAACAAGTCCACTGGTTCTAGAGGGGGTAACATGCCCATTGCTTTGTCCTGGGGAGTGCAAGGCCACAGTCTCTGGAGTTGGTGTCTTCCCCATTGGTTCTGGAGTGGGCAACATTCCCATAGCTTTGTCCTGGGGAGTGCAAAGACACAGTCTCTCAGGTGGATGATTTGCCCACTGCTTCTTGAGGAGTCAGCCCTCACAGTAGCATATCCAAGAACACGAACAGTGGCTGTGTATAAATGGAGCACACTTCCAAAGTGTACGCTAAATATTTTGCACAGGAACAATATAAAAGTGTCCTAAATGTTGGTCCGAGGAGTGACAAAGTGGTTAGACACCCAGCCACAGGGTGTGGTAACTGTACACCAAAGTGGTTAACAGTTGTTTAGACGACAAAGGAAAAACCACAGCACATCACATCTTCCATGTTTCTTGTCTTTTATTTTTCTGTGATAAGTTAATAGATATCCGAACAAGTGGAATTCAGAAAGTTTGATGAGGACCAAAACGTCAACCAGCCAAAACAATTGTGGCAATTAATGACCATCCACAGCCAACACGTGTTTCGTCAGTACTTGACTTTTTCAAGGCAAAACGAGTATGCTGTCAGAATATATGGTCAAGTATCGCAGATGCAGTATTGCCATCTGCTGCATGTGGAAACGGACTCCTTTTTTTTTTCACCAAGACGCCGACTCTGTTATTCGGACGGACCGTCGAACTGACTTATCATGGTCTGATCCACGCATACGGATAACCCAAAAATAGAGACTCAGGGCCTCATTCTGACCCTGGCCGGCGGTGGTAGCCGGCGGCCTGGCGGGGCCCGCCAGAATACCGCTGCGCGGTCAAAAGACCGCCGCAGGTATTCTGGGTTTCCCGCTGGGCTGCCGGGCGACCGCCAGAAGGCCGCCCGCCAGCCCAGCGGGAAACACCCTTCCATGAGGATGCCGGCTCCGAATGGAGCCGGCGGAGTGGAAGGGGTGCGACGGGTGCAGTTGCACCCGTCGCGATTTTCAGTGTCTGCATGGCAGACACTGAAAATCTTTGTGGGGCCCTTTTATGGGGGCCCCTGCAGTGCCCATGCCATTGCCATGGGCACTGCAGGGGCCCCCAGGGGCCCCACGACACCCCATACCGCCATTCTCTTCCTGGCGGCCAAAACCGCCAGGAACAGGATGGCGGTATGGGGCTCGGAATCCCCATGGCGGCGCAGCAAGCTGCGCCGCCATGGAGGATTCCCCAGGGCAGCGGGAAACCGGCGGTACACCGCCGGTTTCCCGTTTCTGACCGCGGCTGTACCACCGCGGTCAGAATGCCCATGGGAGCACCGCCAGCCTGTTGCCGGTGCTCCCGCGGTCGTTGGCCCTGGCGTTTTTTACCGCCAGGGTCAGAATGACCCCCTCAATGACTTACCATGGTCTTTCTATGAATTGGACAGCGCAGAAATAAGGAGTCTGTTTCCACTAGCAGCAGATGGGCTCTTTCACTCTGCCTGGTGGTGCAGGCTCCTTCTCCTTCCTCTAAGCTGGTGCAGGCTCCTTCTTCTTCCCCACAGCTGGTTCAGGCCCCTTCCCCTTCCTCACTGATGGTGCAGGATTCCTCCTGTTCATCCCTGGTGGTGCTGGCTCCTTCCCCTTCAGTGTTGTAGGTCTGATATCCTTACCACCACGAGTAGGTGGTGCTACCACTGTCCCCGTGGACTGTTTGGCTGAGGCGCTGGGCTGTGTCCTTGTTACCCTGCCCATACGTACAGAACGGGGGAGGGGTAGGGAAGAGGTCAAGTTGGGCAAAGAAAAGCCTTTTAGGGATGTTGGGGCAAGAGGAGGGAGGAGTAATGGGAGTGGAGTATGAGGAAGTAGTTGTCGGAGGTGTATGTCTGCTGGATTTGGGTGCAGGTGCATGGGCTGTATGCTGATGTGAGGTGGATGGCTGTTGGGTTTCTGAGTGCTTGGGTTTGTGTCCTTTAGGAAGGGAGTACAGCACAGTAGGAGAGGACACAGGGACACGTGCATGAATGTTGTGGAGGTGTCTGCCAGTCAGGTCTGTGTTCTGCTTGGTGAGGTGATGCTGGTAGTGGATGTTGATGTAGTGAATGCAGGTGTGAGTGTGGACGTAACAGGGAGAGAGGTGGAGGAGGAGGGGGAGACAGTGGAGGCTGTGGATGTTGTCATGTCTGCTATGGTATGTTGTTTGTGTGAGTGCCTGTGGGATGAAGTGTGGTGCTTGTGTTTGCCTGTGCCTCTCTTTGGTGTTGCCTTGTGTGCATTCTTGTCTGTTTCTGTGCTTGGGATGGGTTGGGGTTGAGGAGAATGGGACTGGGAAGTGGGAGTTAGAGGCGGGATGGTAGAAACAGGGACAATGGCTGCCATCAGAGAGGAGGCCAGAGCCTGAATCGATCTCTGTTGGGCCACCAAACCACCATGAATGCCCTCCAGGAATGCATTGCATTGCTGTATCTGGGATGCCAGACCCTGGATGGCATTCACAATAGTTGACTGCCCTACAGAGATGGATCTCAGGAGGTCAATAGCCTCCTCACTCAGGGCAGCAGGGCTCACTAGGGCAGGGCCTGAGGTGCCTGGGGCAAAGGAAATGCCCACCCTCCTGTGTGGCTACTGGGAGGGGAGTGGCGGCTGTACCTGCAGCTGAGGTGGTTACAGAGGTGTCCGCCACCACCAGGGAGCTCCCATCGGAGGCGGCATCTGAGTCTGTGTTGTCCCCTCCAGTCTCCACCGTGGTACTCCCTCTACTTCCGTCCCACTGGTTCCCTCGGCATCGGTGGAAGCTGCCTCCAGGGTCCTGTGGATGCAGCTCCCTCTGTCACCGGTGCCTCTGCTCCTCTGCCAAATGATGCTAATGCACACAAGGACAGGATGACAAAACAAGAAAGGGGGGAGAGAGAGACAAAGGATACACTGGGTCAATGACTGCACCAACACCACTGTTGGCGTACACAGCACCCTCACACACAGGGACCAGGCCTACGCACTATGCATTGCACTGCCAGTGATATGGCTAGCCACCAAGGCATGAGGAGGAGCACACACTGCCAACTGCAGCACACCTGACACTCACGCAGCCCTGCCTAGAAGTGAATACTAACAAGCTAGGTTACCTGTATTTGCCATGCAACCCTTACCCTTCAGAGAACCTATGCAGCTACGTGTGGCCTGGCCTTAGGGGCACCCACAAACACACAACCACCATCCAGATACCACTCCACTAGCCACAAGTTGTAACTATACCCACTGTACTCACCCCCTTGTGGCTGCTGTGATGCCCTCAAGTGCCCATCCAGCTCTTGGTAGGCCACCACCAGTATGCAGGCCATCAGCAGGGTCAGGGTCTGACAAGCACCCCTTCCTCGTTTGGAGGCCATCCACAGCTGGGAATCCACGGTCTTCCATGCCCAGCGTCTCAGGTCCTCCCACCATTTCTGACAGTGGGTGCTCTGCCTGCCATAGATCCACAGGGTCTGCACATTCTTGGCAATGGCATGCCATAATCCCTTCTTTTGATGGGCGCTGACCTGCAGAGGTAATACATACTGGAGAACTCCATTAAACAAACATTCCAGCTTATCACACACATGGCCCACCATATCTGATCCCATCTACATTGCAAAACACATAGGGCAGCTCACAACACGTACACCATCAAAAGAAAATCCCCCACCCACCCTTACATGATGCCTTCACACACATCTCTATGCATTCATGCCACATGCATCGTGCCCACAGTGTACTCACCTGTAGGTCTGGAGGTCCATACAGCAGTCCGTACTGGGGTAGGACCCCATCCACCAGTCACTCCAACTCCTCAGAAGTGAAGGCAGGTTCCAGACACAGGTCACAGCAGCACATGCAGTTAAGGTCTTCTCCTCTGGAAGGTCAGGAAACAAGTGAGGAATGAGATCTAAAATGGCCGTCACGTCTGCGGCGGTGTATACCGTCACCACTGGCGTACATCCCCATTGGCAACTGTTCACCATAGGGCCTAATAATATCCAATGGAGAATTGCACGTCGGTTCATGACCTCCTACCGCAACGGTGCACAACGTCATCGGATTTACCTCACTTCCACCTGTCCCTCCACACAGGACAGGCGGTCACCTTTTCGAGGGGGGGAACAGGCCTATCGAAAATTGCTGTGTCACAGGATAAAAAGCACATACTTTTAAATTCCACTGTCCCAAAACATGATTGCATGATGTGGACTGCTGTTGTGGTATGGTTGTTCAAATTGTGACAGCCTATTCACTTTTGTGTCCCTTAGATACCTACCTCTGCGAATGAATAGGAGATGGAGACATACTCCTGTGTACAGACCACTGGTGGACTTAGCTACACTGGAGGAAAGGCACACAATACTCACCTATAAACTGGACAGGGCTAAAATCAAAGAGCTGTGTGCCCAATTGGATCCTGACCTGATATCAGCTATCCGTCACCCGACTGGGATCCCCCCTCTTGTGCAAGTTCTATCAGGGCTCCATTTCCTGGCAACTGGTTCTTTCCAAATGTAGGAGGCTGGCCTGGCTTGTAGTGGGTACCAAGGGGTACTTACACTCTGTACCAGGTCCAGTTATCCCTTATTAGTGTAGAAGAGGTGTTTCTAGCAGCTTAGGCTGATAGAAGGTAGCTATAGCAGAGCAGCTTAGGCTGAACTAGGAGACATGCAAAGCTCCTACTATACCACTGGTGTCATATGCACAATATCATAAGAAAACACAATACACAGATATACTCAAAACAAAGGTACTTTATTTTTATGACAATATGCCAAAAGTATCTCAGTGAGTACCCTCAGTATGAGGATGCCAAATATACACAAGATATATGTACACAATACCAAAAATATGCAGTAATAGCAAAAGGAAGTAATGCAAGCAATGTAAAGTTACAGTAGATTGCAATAGGAGCACATAGGTATATGGGCAACACAAACCATATACTCCAAAAGTGGAATGCGAACCACGAATGGACCCCAAACCTATGTGAGCTTGTAGAGGGTCGCTGGGACTGTAAGAAAACAGTGAGGGTTAGAAAAATAGCCCACCCCAAGACCCTGAAAGGTAGGTGTAAAGTGCACTTACAACCCCAGAGAGCACAGAAGTCGTGTTAGGGGGATTCTGCAAGGAGGACCAACACCAGCAAAGCAACAACAGTGGATTTCCGGACCTGAGACAAGGGGACCAAGTCCAAGAGTCGCAACAGCATCGAGAGTGGGCAGATGCCCAGGAAATGCCAGCTGAGGGTGCAAGGAAGCTGCCACTGGGTGGAGGAAGCTTGGTGTTCTGCAAGAACGAAGAGGACTAGGAGCTTCCCCTTTGGAGGATGGATGTCCGACGTTGTGAAGAAGCTTGCAGAGGTGTTCCCACACAGAAAAAACGCAAACAAGCCTTGCTAGCTGCAAGGGTTGCGGTTAGGGTTTTTTGATGCTGCTGCGGCCCAGGAGGGACAAGGATGTCGCCACTTGCATGCGGAGACAGAGGGGGCGCCCAGCAAGTCAGGGAGCCCTCACAGAAGCAGGCAGCACCTACAGACGTAAAAAAGCAACTAGGAAGTAGGTCATAGACAAAGGGCGCTCACAGTGAGTCCATATAGTAAAGTCCACAGATCAAATATGTCACGGTGCTCCTGACAGGAGGATCTTCCTTACTCCTCCAATGTTTCAAGGGAAACTAACAGCAACAACAAACAGTTGTCAGGGCACTCATGAGGATAAATTTCGGAGTTTCAGCGATGTAACAAATCTTCAGTATAAAAGGCAATCACGCCAAGAATGGTTCAGGATAAATTTATTTCTTGGATCAGTTCATTCATAATTAGATAACGTCCTCGGAAATCATATACAATTAGCCATCACAGCCGATTAGTAGTACATTACTCCTGATTAAGACAATCTGTAAAAGTAACATGTACGAATACCTATTGAATGCCGTACAATAATGTGAAGTCTATCACACAACCCATGACAGCTTGTAAAATTGATCAATATTGTCTGAGACTAACCTTGTGTGATCCATGCATTAGTTTCACAAGTCAGAGTTAGTAATGTAGAAATCATTGTACGCAATCTGAAATGAAGAAAACGAGTGCCATAATTGCACCAATGTTCGTTCGGATAAACTGCAACAACACTAAAATTAACTTGATTGGAAGAAGCCCTCAACGTTAGACCCGAGTATATTACTATCTAGAACCATATCATCAGGGACGCTTACCTTAATTATAGTGTGCTAATAACAACACGGGAATACAGAACCCGTGTTCGAATCATCTCACGGCGTTCCCAGTCATTGAAAATGGTATCGTAGATCCCGCGTCTACAACAGACGCTTTTATTCGTGATCACGTTAGCGTAAAAAGCATAGAAGAGGGACTACGGAAAATGCCCTGGTTAGAAAGGCGGGCGCCATCTTGGAATGGAGTTATTCCACACCTGCCAATCACCCGACTAGAAGTCACTATCAGTGGTCTCAAAATTTAAGAAAGAACCACCTGTAATAATAAAAAAGGGAGGAAAGAAGAGAGAGATGATACATAACCACTAGCACCAACCCATAAGTAAGTAGAAGAGAATTTCTACTCACACGGATACCGATCAGTTCAGGACAAATTCACCGCTGATGCTTACTAAATAGCACAGCAGTAACACTGTATGCCTAGTTTAAAACCCAGTTGCTGATATCTTACGACCAATTACTTGGTCAAGTTGAGACCATATATGCTCATAAATTATCCGTTGCCTGTTATATCACAAGGATGATGATAGTATGAAAAAGAGAGAAGACAGTGAGGCGAACATAAATGTCAAGTCAGTAATCGTTATGTGTACAGGACACACATAACCATATATCCACAGATATATCTTCATGAAACACAGTTCTAGGCGTGTGAGTTACAAGTAGTCAACATACAACATTATTATTGATAATCGACAATGATGCATCAAAGCTGGCCCAAAATAAAACATAAGAAGAAAATTGTATATTGCCCATGAATCAATTGATTAAACTTATGTCAGGTATTGTACATACAGTGCGCTCCGTTTGGCAGAATGCAAGATATATAGTAGCATGTAAAACAATAAACAGGATAGTCAGCGTGAAGGTAAAACATCACTAAAGAACTTGATATGCAGAAAACATGAGTATATATATATGAGCATCCCCAATCATTATCCTATTCACCCAGAAAGTACTCCATTTCAAAATTAGTGTTAAGCCCATCTTCTACCGCTCTGAGTTTTAAGATCCAATGGCACTCTCTTTTTCTGAGGGCTAGCTCTCTGTTGCCACCTCTAGGATCCTTATCAATACAGTCAAACCCAAAAAATTTGAAGCCACATGTGTCATTTTGTTTGCGGCAATGTCGAATATGATTTACTATAGGGTATCTCTCGTCTCTTTGTCTAAGGGCTCTGTAATGTTCACTAGCCCTAATTCACAAAGGTCTGATGGTGCTACCTATATAATAGAGCCCACATTTACAAATGATCATATAGATAACAAAGTTGCTATCACATGTGATGTTGTCGTCAATATTGTATTGTATACCAGTAGAGCTTGTAAAGGTGGTAATCCCAGACCTGGCCCATCTACACATCCCACAATGCCCACATTTAAAGAAACCTTTCCCTCAGCTAGTGAGCCAATTAGATGGGATGGGTTTGTTGCGGTAGTTGGAACACAGAAAATTCTTGAGAGTTCTACCCCTTCTATATGTAAACACCGGGGTATCCGGAATCACTCTTTTGAGAACAGGATCTGCTGTTAGAATATACCAATGTCTGTACATACATTTTCGTAATAAGTTGGCAGTTTTCGTATAACTAGTAATACAGCGAACAATAGAATCCCTTGTTCTCGATTTGTTGCCTAAAGTGTCAGATCTTTTTAAACGCATGGCTCTTGTGCAGGCTCTATCTATCACTCGGGTAGAGTAACCACGTGCTTTAAATCTCGTGGCCATGTCTTTGATACACAAGTCAAAATCCTTATCCAGACTACAATTCCGCCTAGCTCTTACCATTTCGCCAAATGGTATAGAATTAATTTGATGGACTGGATGTGCACTCCTTGCATGTAAAATAGAGTTGCAAGAGGTGCTTTTTCTATAGAGTCTACTCTCAATTTTGTTGTTATAAATAAAAAGTTCTACGTCCAAGAATGGAATGCTGGTTACACTACGTTCTGAAGTGAATCGAATATTGTAATCATTATTATTCAGATAGTTTATGAAGTTGTCAAGTTCTTGTGAGTCACCTGTCCAGATCATGAGGCAGTCATCGATGTACCTACCCCAGTAAAGTATATCTGAGATCCATTTACTTCCCTCAATGTCATCAATCTTTCCAATTTAGAGAATTTAGAGACACTAAATAGCCAGAAAAGGAGGTTTGGCTACCTAGGAAGGAGGATAGGCTAGTAAGAAAGGTAAGAGCCTATCAGAAGGACTCTCTGACGTCACCTGCTGGCCCTGGCCAATCAGAGCAGTCCAGTATGCCAGCACACTTCTGAATCCAAGATGGCAGAGGTCTAGGGCACGCTGGAGGAGCTCTGGGCACCTCCCCTGGGAGTTGCAGGTCAGGGGAGTGGTCGCTCCCCTTTCCTATGTCCAGTTTCACGCCAGAGCGGCGGTCGGTGTGTTAAAGTGGCTGTCTTTGTTGGCGGTTTCCGCCACTGTCATGATTCCATTTTTTTTCCACCGGCCTGTTTGCGGTTTTACCGCCGCTTTAACACCGACCACCAGGGTTGTAATGACCACCTATATGTTATTCTGAGGCAGTGGCCTCTGATGAAACTTGACACATCCAACCGATGAGTGTCTCATAAAGGCACTGAGGCCTGGAGAACAGCAGCAGGATGTGAGGAGCAGTTGGTGACCTGCTATGAAATCCTCCAGTGTCACCAATGACCAGTCCAAAAACTGGAATCACTTTAAAGGTGTTAACACAATGTTATTCTGTTTATGCTCTTCATCAGTGGGAATGGCTGAGCCCTTCGTGTCTAGATTCAAACTATTGTCCTGCAGACTGCCCACATATATGTCTTCAGAGGTTCATTAATCTATTGAACTGTCTTACAGCAGTGTAGCATAATGTGTTGTGCTATCTTGTCTGTGTCTTGAAAATAAACTTATGAACTCTCTGTTTTTATCATCTACCAACCTTCCTTATCTGCCATTGTTAGACATACAATCCTAGAGCTGTAGTAGCCCAAACTATTTGGTTTCACCCCTTCTGTTTTGTTGAGGTCATTTTTGTTGACTTTAGGACTCTGTGCACTTTACCACTAGTAACCAGTGCTAAAAAGCTTGTATTCACTCCTCTCAACATCGTAAAATTGGCTCAAACCCAACTAGAACATTTAGGGGGTCATTCCGACCCCGGCGGTCGGCGGGCACCGCCCGCCGGGTGGAAACCGCCCTAACACCGTACCGCGGTCAAATGACCGCGGCGGTGATTCCAACTTTCCCGCTGGGCCGGCGGGCGATCTCAAGAAGATCGCCCGCCGGCCCAGCGGGAAAGCCCCTGCAAAGAGGAAGCCGGCTCCGAATGGAGCCGGCGGATTTGCAGGGGTGCGACGGGTGCAGTGGCACCCGTTGCGATTTTCAGTGTCTGCAAATCAGACACTGAAAATCATTATGGGGCCCTGTTAGGGGGCCCCTGCACTGCCCATGCCAGTGGCATGGGCAGTGCAGGGGCCCCACGACACCCGTTCCCGCCATCCTGTTCCTGGCGGTAAAAACCGCCAGGAACAGGATGGCGGGAAGGGGTTTGGAATCCCCATGGCTGCGCTGCAAGCAGCGCCGCCATGGAGGATTCCCTGGGCCAGGGGTAAACCGGCGGAAAACCGCCGGTTCCCCTTTTCTGACCGCGGCTTTACCGCCGCGGTCAGAATGGCCCAGGAAGCACCGCCAGCCTGTTGGCGGTGCTTCCGTGGTCGTTGACCCTGGCGGTCGGTGACCGCCAGGGTCAGAATGACCCCCTTAATTTACTTGTACGTCCCTACTAAAGTGACACCACATATTCCCTGGGCCTGTATATTAATTGATACTAGTGGGCCTGCAGCACTCAATGAGCAACCTACTAAAGTAGCCTTTTTAAACATCTCAGGCCTGCCATTGCAGCCAGTGTGCAGTTTTAAACGGCCATTTCGATCTGGTAAACCAACCCTTTTGCCAGGCCTGAACCTCCCTTTTTAATACATATAGCATGTAGTGTTGGGTCTCAAAGCAACTACAGTTTAAAACTCTCTTTCATGGTAAAGTCAAATTCAAAGTCACAGTTCTGAAAATTATACTTTTAGAAAGTTGGCATTTTCTTTTCCTAATCATTTGGTGTCTGCAGTCTGCATCTTGGGCCACATGTATCGGTTCATTTGGTATTTGGGCTTTGTGTATTCCTCCCAGACAGTATCACAAAGGGAAGACTAGCTGTAGACAGGATGGACTGTCCTGACATGATGGGCGGGTCATTGTTGTCACTTACCAAATCTACACTTCAAAGGAGTTTCCTCAGCACACACACAAATAATTTCAGACATGCCTTTTGCGACTCAAATCATCCTACGACCAGGGGAAGGAAATTACAGAGCAAGATGTGGGGAGAAGTCTAGAAAATTCTCCCGCTTCAAAGCTGGCATCAGATTAAATATTGGACACAGAGACCAACTAATCAGCACACTTCTGTACTGGTGGATACTACAGAAGAAGGACTGCCCAGCTGCCTGAGGCCTGCCCTGGTGTCTGAGAAGGAAGACTGGACTAGCTCCCTTCATCCCAGGCTACCTAAAGGGACTTCAAGAGTCAGCTGACTGACCTCCTGTTCAGAGCTACAGGGGCTAAACAAGCTCCAGAGGCCTGCCTGCAGCTGCTCAACTGACATGCTATAACTGGATCTGCCTGGACCTGCAACTGCCATTCCGGAGAACTGCTGGCCTCTGCAAGAGTGAGTCTGTGATCCTGAAAAAACACCCCGCCCAGGTTCTAGGCCCTTGGTTGGCATCAATATGCACTCCTATGCAGGAGAGCAAATCCTGCAGTTTTGGGCTGTTTGCGACTGTAAGCAGCTTGTTGGCACCTAGATTTTGCCACCAGTGATGCTCTCAAACACAAAGCTCCGGTGGACCCAACTCTTCGCACTATAGTGACCGCCAACGATAACTGGTGTTAGAAATTTGGTTTCTGGTTGGCAGAGGTATGCAGCCTGTGCAAGGGGAACTACAGTCCTAGAGCAAATCAGATACACACCACAAATTAACCTGTGTTCACCCTCTGGAAGCTTGGTACAGAGCAGGTAGGCTTAACTTAAAAGGCATTGTGTTAAGAGTTTGTGAAATACTTAAAACAGTCAAATAGTGGAAACACCACTCAGCAATAATCCACACCAAGTTAGATAATTGGATTTCACTTTAATGAACAAAATAAGCCTAAAATGAGACAAATCCAATCAGTAGAAGTCGAGATATGATTTTATTTTAAATCTGCAAATATAAGGGGTCATTATGACCTCAGCGGGAAAACCCGCTGAGTTTGGCACTGGCGGTCAACAAAAGACCGCCAGCGTGCAGAAGCACTGGCCAGCCACATAATGTACATTCAGCTGGGCCAGCAGGTGGAAACACTGTTTCAGCCAGCCAGCCCAGCTGAATGCAGGGTCTGAACATTGACGCCGGCTCCACATGGAGCCGGTGGAAATGTAGCCGTGCGGCGGGTGCAGCAGCACCTGTGGTGCATTTCACTGCCTGTAAATCGGGCAGTGAAATGCACGACTGAGCTGTGCAGGGGCCCCAAGGTGTTGCCCGAGGCACCCATTCCGCCAGCTTTTCCCTGGCGGGGTATACCGCCAGGGAAAGGCTGGTGGAAACTGGAACATTATCTTGCGGGCAGCGCTGCTTGCAGCACTGCCCTGTTATGTAACTCCGCCATCGCCAGGCTGCCTGGTGGCGGAAGTCTGGCCGTGGCTGAGTTACAATAGTGGTGGTTCTGTCACGTATATAATATGGCGGTCTGGGACGCCATGCCGATGGTGGTAATTACCCCCATAGTGCTTAGAAACTTAAAGTGCCAACCGGGGCTATCTGGTCACACTAGACAGGGGTAAATCCAAAAGTTCAGGCTGACCGCAAAGGAGCGCAAGCTGGCTACATGTCCCAACCTTGTCCTGCAAAAACAGTAGCTTGTGTGGAGCATTCCATTGGCGTTGATGATTCAATGTGAGGAGCAGAGGAGACGATGTAAAGGCAATGCATTGGTTCCAATACACACAGTCTGGGATGTGTCACCATTGAGTGGTTCAGTCATTGGTGCAAAGTCCTTGAGGTGCAGCGTCAAACCCTTTACAGTGAAGGCAATGTGTTGTTGTTGATGTTGGTGGTGATGCATCTATTCCACACCGTGCAGTGGGTGCTGAGATTTCCTTGTTGTCAGAGGCAGCAGTGATGCATAGGCATTGAGGAGTGATGTGGCAATTTGTATTTGGAAGGATGATAATGGATGAATGTCTGTAGACCATAGCTTCAGAACCCACTTCCAAGGGCCCAGGACTGGATTGGCACCACTTGGCAGAACAGGACTCAGAGCTGGGAGATTCCAGCAGCTGTAGAATAGGTGAATAACGTCTTTGCTGTCCCTGAGACTTCAGAACAGGAGACAGGCCCAAAAGCCCTTGGAGTCACTTTGTTTCTGGAGATGTAGTGATGCAGGTCCAGTCGTTCTCACTCCCAGGCAAGGAGGGCAGCAGGGGAGGCACATCAAAGCAGGATTCCAGCAAAGTATCTTATTTATCTCAATTGTCCATACTCCAACATTGATGCTGCAGAAGGGGTTGAAGCACCTTATTTGTATGGACCAAAGACAGTCACCCTTGTTCCCAATCAGGTTCCCTGTATCCAAAAATCAAGTTTAGAAATAAGGTGCTTCAAACTCATTATGATGGGCACAGTTCAGAAATGTATAGGTTTCCTTCATTCTCCTTTATTCAGTCAGTGCATTTTAACATATACATTGTATGGCTGTACGCAATGAAAAATCATCAGAAACTGGAGCAAAATTCACGGTTATGGGTACTGAATATTTTAGGACAACTAACAAATGCTATATATCTCTGCAACCAGAAAGGTAAGAGTGTATTACTTTTGCAAATTGACCATTAGTTTAACAAATTAAGGATGACAATGCCATCTATTTTTATTTATATTTTTCCTACTTATTTCTAGGACTGGGCAAAATGTTTTCTATGCCACAGTAATCTGAGTTATTTTGTACTTTTGTGTTACTCTTGTGAAGTAAAATAATAGAAAACGATGTGATTATGCCCTTTTGACAATTTGCCTACATCAAGAGCACAACAACAGAGTGCAAGCAGATGCTGATGTTCTTGTTTTGTTGCATACAGAACTATTTTCATAGCACAAAATACACCTGCAGGTCAATTTATGCTCCTCAGATAATTCCAATTACTCCTAGGTAAATTTACTGCAGTTTTGAATACACTACAGTAAATTTTGTGAGTTATGTCCATCCCTACCTATTTCCATTATTTTTTTTTATTCAAATGGTTTCTTTGGGAAAACCATGAGTGAGCTACACAAATGACCTTTTCCTGAAATACAGATTTTGTCTATGCTTCACCAATGTATAGCTTTCCAGGTTCACCCAGGGTTTCCACACTGTTTCCACCACAACGTGCAAGTAGGAAGAAACAACACAAAATAAGGTACATCAACTACTAGTTAGAAAATTGCAAAAACTGTTGTAAAAAACGATTTTTACAACCCTGCCAGTACCTGAAAAGCGGTGAGAAATTAAAGCATGATTTAAGCATGACAAACCTTTCGTGTAATAGCATTTCTAAACATAAATTCATACACTGTCTTGCTCAGCACTTTTTCACGTTTGGACCCAAAAAAACAACGTTTTACCACATTTTAGCTATTTTATTGATTCAATGCATAGAATAATCCTACAAATCGTCAATACTTTTAAAACCCCCTGTATGTAAGGAGCCCAGACTGAGCATAGACATCTTGTGTGGAAAACAGTTAAGCAAGCCAATTCAAAGTACCATGGCTGCCATGAGTGTGAGAGAGAAGGAGAGACACAAAAGATAAAATAAGTTTGCTCACAGTAATAACGTATTGGCAAACATGCAATTATCCTTGTAACAGAGTCGGCGGGCCAAGGCGGTAACAAAACTGTCCCAAGAAGGGACAAACCTAAAGCATGTATCAATGATAACACAGGATTTTTGAAAGGCAAGTCCATGAACCAGTGTTAGTGATGGGCATGCAGTGGGCGTGGTTAAAAGCCCACAGATAGAATACAGCACGTCAGAGGGCTTGCACACTCGACCTCAAAAAGGCTCAGCTTGTGGCTGAGGAGGGTGAGGTGGACAACTCAGCACTTAAGCGGTTAAATGTTAAAAATAAGAACAATTCTTATTCATCAACAGATGTTTTCTTGAATTAGGACTGGGGTGATTTCTATTTTGTAGATTCTAAAATATTTCATGAAAACAAAATAGCACTTAAATGGGACCAATATGCGGGTCACTTCAGCCATACACTCTTCTTTCATTCAGAAAAAAAAATGGTTAAAGAAAAAGTATGAAATGCAAAACTAAAATGATAATAACTGTGATATTTAGGCCTTCATTTTTTCTGTTAATATGATTGGAAAAGTTTGCACATACTCAGAGAAGTGAGAGGGTTGAAGAAAGATGTGTTGATCTCTTGTTATTTATGCTGGCGTCTAATTCCCAAACATTTCCAAGTGGAGAAAAGAAACACTTAGACTCTGGGGTAGAGTCCTGTGAACGGGAAATTAGAACCAGATGAAGCCCTTGGGTTCCAGCCTCTATTAGAGAAGCATATGTTTTATTGAATGCTGACATTCTGTATTTTACAATCGCATCAGTTTTATTAGTGGCATCAAGAAACCAGCTGAGATGAACATTTGCTAATATACAATAAATGTCAGAACCCCTTTCGGAGGTCCATGGGCAAGCAGGAGCTACTGAGCCCAACCTCTGTGGTTGATGCGTTTTACTCCTCATGTCCTGGTGCCCGGTCTACTATGGGCTTTGAGCAACTTGGCCAAGTAGTCCTTCCACAGTTGAATCTCAGGGGTACAGTGAGTCGAGCAGCCCAATGCATCTTTGGGAGGACCTAGGTGTAGGGCGATCACAGGCTCACAACTCAATGTACGTTCAGCAACCCCAATAAATGAGTGTCCATACAAATACTTGTTTTTATAAAAGTAGTATTTACGTACACACACAAACTGAAATGCATTACAAAATAAATAATAACACACTCTTCATAAGGTCTGTATTCTAGCACCGTCCAGATGGGCACCAGCACCCTGGTTTTCTAACTACAGACTGGCATTATTCCCCATTTACTTGAGACAACATCCAGGTTAGGACCTGCAAGGAAATACAAATCTTATAAGCCTCACAATGTTTATTCGAAGTCCAATGTGTCCAAATGCCTTTAGCATTTCAGTCAGAGCAAATTCCCCCTAAGGCTGTAAGACTCGAGGTGCAGTATACCTGCTCCCGCACCAGATAAGATTAGAGGCCACGGAGCGTTTAGTGGTCCTGATTCTGGTCGACTTCTGCTGGTGTCGGCAATGTGCTGTAGTCTCATCATGGCTGGCATAAGGTCTGGACCGCCATGGCCCTTCTCCATTGTCTTGGTAAATAAGGTCTGTCTCCATTTACAGACCTGGGGCTGCTATCGGAGTTTTGATGACAATGTAGCAGTTGTGAGTTCATAGTTGACTATTCATAGCCATCGGCTTCCTTTGTGGCCCCCCACCTGACACACAGTAGTTACACTCTGCCCACTCAAAGTACACAGGGTAGCAGTCTGTGACAGGCTAGACGGTATAAACCAGACTGGAAACGGCGTATTGTGGTGAGTAAATAGAGATTTATTGTTCTAGTTTCTTTTCTTATCTCTTATTTCTTTTCTATTCATTTTCCACAGTTTATAATTATCTATAAAGTCTATGGTTTAGGATTCTTCTCTTCATTAATCTTGTCGTTCTTCTTTCTCTCGTTCTTCAGGTCAGTGTTCTCTGGAAACGCGAGCGGCTCCCGGGACAAGACCGGCAAGAAAAACATGAGAACGCCAAGGTAAGTAAATTGGCTATTTCCTGGGGTTATCTTTCAGGTAGGAATAGGGGAAGGGCAAGTGGGGTATTGAGGTAGAGTGTAGAGACACCCGTGCACTATACTAAAGCGTGGTGCTGTGTTTTTGTTTTAGACACACTGTGCTCCCAGACCAAAGGTGACAGTCAGGCTCCTTCTTTAGTTAGGGAGTCTACCCCTTCTTCCTCCTCCCTCCTCCTCCCTCTCGCTCCTCCCAGTTCCCTTCCCCTGTGTGTTTTTCCCTTTTCGGTCTGTTCTCCCTAGTAAGGACCGTACCTTTGTAAGCCACGACCCTCCGGGGTCGTGGCTGGCTTCTGGGCTCCTCGACTCCGGTGCTCCGAGTTATGATCTCTCCTTCTCCTCTCCGTTGTCGTTGGACCCGTCTCCCGTCTTCGTCGCGATCTGCTCCTCTGCACTCTCTCTTGTCTCCGTCTCTCCTTCCTCCTGCTCGCCCTCCTGAACGTTCATTTCCTCCTTATCTCGGCCGGCGGCCCGGAAGAGGTTGGGTGTTTCCCTGGAAACAGGGAGACGCCCCCAGGACGCCGAGGCCGTTCCCATGGAAACGGCGGAACGCGGATCTGACGTGTCGGGGTTCTCCGACACGTAGTAGGTTGCTTTGCCTTGCGGCGTGATCGTGGCTGCCCGATCACACACCCCATCCCAAGAGCGATCCTGCTCGAGGATCGTGGAAGAGTTGGGAAACCACGATAAGTAATCCGCAGGGCCTTGTTGCGACCCCGGAACGTGGTGGACCTGGAAGGAAAAAGGCTGTAGTTCAAGGAACCAGCGTAAGATCCTGGAATTGGAATCCTTGTGAGAGGCTAACCAAGTAAGAGGAGCGTGATCTGTATATAGAATAAACGGTCTACCCAAAAGGTAATATTGCAGGTTCTCTATCGCCCATTTAATGGCCAAACACTCTTTCTCGATGATGGGGTAATGACACTCCCGGGGAAGCAGTTTCCTACTAATAAATACAATCGGGTGATCTCTACCCTCAGAATCAGGTTGGGCAAGCACCCCCCAAGGCCCACATTAGAAGCATCTGTATACAGATGGAAGGGCTTAGAAAAATCAGGGCATTGTAAAACCGGTTCAGATGTAAGAATGGATCGTAGATGGTCAAAACTATCCCTCTGAGCCCCGGTAAAAGGCACCAACTTGTTAGGATGACGTTTAGATAACAGATCTGTAAGAGGGGCTGCGATAGTGGAATAACCTGGAATGAATCTACGGTAGTAGCCCACTAAACTAAGGAAGGAACGCAGATCTTTTTTTGTTTTTGGGGTGTGGGCGTTATTGATGGCTTCAACAATTGTAGTTTGGGGTTGTAGCGTACCATTGCCTATCGTATAGCCTAAGTACGATATGTCCGTTTTCCCTAATATACACTTCTTAGGATTAGCAGTCAACCTTGCCTCTGCCAGAGTGGCCAAGATTTGGTGTAGATGGTGTAGATGGTCTACCCAGGTGTCGCTAAAAATAATGACATCGTCTAGATAAGCAGCGGAGAAGGTATGGAAGGGTTTAAGTAATCTATCCATTAATCTCTGAAAGGTGGCCGGGGCTCCATGGAGACCAAAGGGTAGTACCGTAAATTGATAAAGACCAGATTGAGTAGAGAAGGCTGTTTTTTCTTTGTCTTCGGGGAAAAGGGGAATCTGCCAATAACCTTTAGTGAGGTCCAGCGTAGACATATATTTAGCTTTACCTATCTTCTCCAGGACATCATCCACCCAGGGAATAGGGTAAGTGTCGAACAAAGATATCGAGTTGAGTTTTCGGAAGTCAATACAAAACCGAACTGATCCGTCGGGTTTCGGAACCAGGACTAATGGAGAGCACCAGGGACTAACAGAAGGTTCAATTACCCCTAAGTTTAACATCTTGCTTATTTCCTCCTCTATGAGGTGTTTCCTTGCCTCGGTGACGCGATACGGTCGTAGTCGGATAGTTTGTCCTGGAGGTGTTCTGATTTGGTGATAAATCAAGGACGTTCTTCCGGGTATGTCAGAGAAGACCTGTGGATATTGGTGTAATAGGGCGTGCAACTGCCGCTTCTCTGACGTTGTCAGAGAAGCGTTGATACAGGGCCTTGTCTCCTGTTGTGGTGTTTCAACGGGAAATAATTCGATGTCTAATTCTTTGCAGGGGATACAAAACGGCCTATCTCGACGGTGTCAGGACCCTCATCTACGGGTTCCCATTTTTTTAGGAGATTCATGTGATAAATTTGGGTTTTCATAGGGTTGACACTGAGTTCCATGAGATAGGTGACAGGGGAGACTGCTCTAATCACCTTATAGGGCCCTTGCCATCTGGCCAATAATTTCTGTTCAGACGTGGGCCGCATGATCAGGACTTGATCGTTCGGGAGAAATGTACGCAATTTACTTCCTTTATCATAATAATGCTTTTGAGTCTCTTGTGCCTTTTCCAGATGTTGTCGTACATTTTCCCATAGTTCCTGTAAGTGTGCTTTCAGTTTTTGGACATATTCTAACAGTGGTCGCCCCTCTTCTTCCTCCTCTTCTTCCCAGGTTTCAACCGTCATATCCAACAGAGAACGGGGTTGTCTGCCAAACACCAGTTCAAATGGGCTGTGGCCCGTTGAAGACTGTTCGTGGGTTCTAATGGCGTAAAGAACTAAGGGCAATTTCAGGTCCTAATCCCTCCCTGTCTCATCGACAATTTTTTTTAACAGTGATTTAATGGTCCTGTTATAGCGCTCTACTAGTCCGTCTGTCTGGGGATGATAAACTGCAGTTTTGATTTGTGTAATTCCTAATACCTTACATATTTGTTTCATGAGGTTGGACATGAATGGCGTACCCTGGTCAGTGAGTATCTCGCGGGGAAACCCGGTCCGAGTGAATACCGTTATCATGGCCTGTGCTACTGTTTTAGTGGTTATGCTTGAAAGGGGAAGGGCCTCGGGGTATCGGGTAGCATAGTCTACGATAACCAAGATTTAGGTGTGGCCTTTAGAGGAGGGAAGTAGGGGTCCGATCAAATCCATCCCCACCCTGCTAAAGGGAATGTCAATGATGGGAAGGGGTAGGAGGGGTGCTTTTCGGGGTCGACCTGGTTGGGTGAGTTGACATCTGGGACATTGCAAGCAATATTTTCTAATGTGGGCAAAAACACCTGGCCAGTAGAACTTCCTGAGGAGATATTCCTCAGTTTTTTCCCTGCCGAAATGACCCCCTCCTGGCTGATTATGTGCTAGGAGGAGTACTTGGTCCCTATGAGATTCTGGGACTACTAATTGATGCTTGCGTTCTTCTGCCCGTGTAGTGCTCACTCTATAGAGAAGGTTTCTTTGTACCAGGAAATAGGGACCCACCTCATTGGTTTCTTCTGTTTTTGCGTCTCTCCAGGCATGAGTGAGAGTAGGGTCTTCTCTCTGATATTGACGGAAACTGATAGGAGCGCTATAAGACTCTGCTATAACTCTTAGGGGGAGATTATTGTCCTTGCCTGACCAAAACTTGAATCTCTCGTCTCTTTTCTCCCGACGGGAAAGTTTCCTGCGGTATGGGGGACACTCAATGATACTATCACAGAAGGGAGCCTCGTTCAACCATTCGGGTTTCTCCCTCTGGGTCTGGACCCCATCTAGGAGTTGTTGAAAATGTATGTAGTCAGTACCTATAATACATTCTTCGATCAGTTGGTCCATTATTCCCATGGGAAGCAAGTCTCGGTGCGTATCCCACTCTATCTCTACTGTGCTAAGAGGGTATTGTTCCTTGTCGCCGTGTATACATCAGATGGTAACCCATCTGTTGGCGTTCTTGTCAGCCAGCTCTACCAGATCTTGTCGAATAACAGACTGACTACAGCCTGAATCTATAAGGGCAGAGAGAGGGCGCCCATTGATTTTTATGATCTGTTTAAATTTGGTGTCTCCCCCTCCTGTACACAAGACTCTGCGTCGGGTTACCCCTATCTCCATAGGCTCAACCCCCCCAGTTTTCCTGGGGCATACCCGAGCTATATGACCCCACTCTCCACAGTTAAAACATTGAGGTCCTTGCAAAGGAGGGGCCTCCCCATGTCTACGTTGAAAGGGTTCTTCTAAAGGAAATCTTGAGATGGGTTTTGATGGGGTAGTGAGTGTTTTTACGTTGGGTCGAGGTTGTAGTGCTCTCACATCGGTGGACCTATGATAGGCACACGCCAAATCTATGGCTAGGTCTGTATCTACATTAGGATGCTGCCTTATCCAGTTTTTAGTACTGGAAAGGAGGGACTCCAGGTATTGTTCGAGGATGATCGTTTTTATTATATCCTCTCTGCTAGTTCCTATCGGCCCCAGCCACTTTAGTGCCAGATCCTGGACCCTAAAGTAGAAGGTGCGGGGGTCTTCATTGTGTCCCCATTTTACTTTCCGGAATTTTACTCTATAGTACTCGGTATCGTGGCCCACCCGTTCCAAAATGCTCCTTTTTATGTCCTGGTAGGTGGTAGTTCCACCGGGATTAGCCGCCTGGTAAGCCGTCTGCATAAATCCTGTGAGTAGAGGAGCAATGTATTGTCCCCATCTGTCTTCCGGCCACTGAGCAGAGGAAGCTACCCTTTCAAAATTAGTAAAGAATGAGTCTGGGTCTTCCCCCTCCTGGTATTTTTGTAAGAACGAACTGGGGACATTCGGGTGCACTTTACTGGAGGCTATTGTCTCGGTTAACATTTTCATCGCAGTTTCATGTACAAGTTGATTGTTCGCCAGGATAGTGGCTTGACTTTTTAAGGCAGACTGCAAGGCCTCCCTATCCTCTTTGGCTTCTCGTTGGTGAGCTTCCCAAACCAACTGTAAATGGCGTTGGCCTTCGGCCAGCTGTTTAATCATGTCCTCCAAAGTAGGAGCTTCACTCATCGTCTATACCGTTTCTTAGCCTTTGTAGGGGGTATAGTATCCCACTTCTGACACCACTGTGACAGGCTAGACGGTATAAGCCAGACTGGAAACGGCGTATTGTGGTGAGTAAATAGAGATTTATTGTTCTTGTGTCTTTTCTTATCTCTTATTTCTTTTCTATTCGTTTTCCACAGTTTATAATTATCTATAAAGTCTATGGTTTAGGATTCTTCTCTTCATTAATCTTGTCGTTCTTCTTTCTCTCGTTCTTCAGGTCAGTGTTCTCTGGAAAGGCGAGCGGCTCCCGGGACAAGACCGGCAAGAAAAACATGAGAACGCCAAGGTAAGTAAATTGGCTATTTCCTGGGGTTATCTTTCAGGTAGGAATAGGGGAAGGGCAAGTGGGGTATAGAGGTAGAGTGTAGAGACACCTGTACACTATACTAAAGCGTGGTGCTGTGTTTTTGTTTTAGACACACTGTGCTCCCAGACCAAAGGTGACAGTCAGGCTCCTTCTTTAGTTAGGGAGTCTACCCCTTCTTCCTCTTCCTCCCTCTCGCTCCTCCCAGTTCCCTTCCCCTGTGTGTTTTTCCCTTTTCGGTCTGTTCTCCCTAGTAAGGACCGTACCTTTGCTTTGTAAGCCATGACCCTCCGGGGACATGGCTGGCTTCTGGGCTCCTCGAATCCGGTGCTCCGTGGTATGATCTCTCCTTCACCTCTCCGTTGTCATTGGACCCGTCTCCCGTTTTCCCATGGAAACGGCAGAACGCGGATCTGACGTGTCAGGGTTCTCCGACACGTAGTTGGTTGCTTCGCCTTGCGGCATGATCGTGGCTGCCCGATCACACAGTCATTCTCAGGTTATTCTGTGAACAGACTCTTTTTCGTGGTCTTGGTGTGAAGGAAAGGTTTGTGGTTCTGGATCTTAAGGGTTCTTGTCTTTACAAGGTAGGGGTGACCCTTTCTGGTAGCCACGGTGTTGCTGACAGTAAAATGCCTGAGCAGATGGTACCTTCCAGAAGGAGTCCCCAAGAGGTAAAAACCCAGAAGGGAAAAAACCTCTGATGGTAGCTAGAGACTCCAGGAAGTGGACGATGGCTGGGACAGATGAGGAATCCAAGGCAAGAGCAAGACTAAAGAATAGCAGACAAGGAAGACACAAGGAAGAATCTGGCCAGGACACAGGCATCAAAATCACTAATGGAGAGAGGGAACCGGAACGAAGAGTCAGTGAAGAGCCATCAAAAGAGTGAAGACACACCAGCAGAAGCAGGCAGTGTTGCAGTGCAAAGAGACAGGACAGTTCTGAGCCTTATCTACCCAAGGACAGAAAATGACGACAAAGGAAGTTTAAGCTACCATTTTGGATAGGGAAAAGCAGCAGAGAGAGCATGGTAGCACCTCCATGATGTATAGGTGCAACAAAACACTTCCTGAGGGATTCTGGGAGGAAGAACTACATGGAAGAAGAACCTGGACCCCAAGGAGAAAATGCCTTCAAGTCTGTCGCCCAGCAAAAACTAGATTGACACTATGAGGCTCTCCACATGGCCCCCCAGGCGGCAGGTGAGTGAAAGGAGCGTCCAGCCGTTCGACGCTGGATGCTAAGGAGACAAATGTGGGTCACTGTGCAGTCCCACAGACTGCATGGGAATGAGAACGGTGAGCAGCGGGCTGATTCCAAGCCTGTGGCATAACAATCCTAATTTCATCACAGTGCAGCACCAGGGCAACAGCCATTAGGATTCACAGAGGACTGCCCCTTGGGGATTGTGTCCCACGCACTCAAGGTGGTGTCTTTCTTCAGGTCACAAAACTGAACAGGGAGACAGCCCTACCTTCTCCACAGAACTGCACCATGGTGATGGCCCGTAAGATTCACTATGGCGCCCTGGTGGCATACATGGGTTGTGTTCGATTGCCACGGGGTGACAGCTCTCCCAACAGGCCAGAATCTCCCACCCAGCTCTCTAGAGCCACTTACCAGGAAAGCTTCTCCTTCTCCTCACATAGTCCTCTGCTCTCTTGTCAGGCAGAAGCTGGTTGTCCAGGATACAGGAAAGTGTTCTTTGCCCTCTTGGGTGATGTTCCTTCATCCATCCTTGGAGACTGGCAGGCCCTCAGCCCTCAGTCAAGGTCCCAACTGGCAGAACTCATGCTGAGTTTCTCCACACTGATGCACTGTTTCAAGCTTCCATTTTTATAATCCATTCCCAGCCACAAACGTGATTCAGTGTCTACATCTTCAAAGTTCATAAAAGACTGCAACGTATCCCATAAATTAGGGGCAGACTATAAGAGGTAATCCCTTCCTCTACTGATGAAGGAATTTGCTTACAAACATAACACTCTCTCGCATTCATCGTCTCAACATACTCATTTAATGAGCGGTAGACGACATTAGAAGAAAGGTATTCCTGTGCATTATTTGCATGTAAATATCTCTCATTTCTCTTCAACTTCTCTAATTCTGTAAGTGCATTAATCGTCTCTAAAGCAGTAGCATTATTAGCCATGACTCACACTCACAATCAGTATCAAGCATACTATCATGCACACAATTGCTAAGCCAATACCTATGTATGTACAATACCTACTCTTTCTAATTTGCTTGTTAGGCTTACTCATTGCCTGTAAAGAATTAGAAAGAACCCAAAAATTAGAGGTATGCAGCAAAACAAAAATCTTCTTTTGCAAATATTTACAGCTTTCAGTCTCTTTTCCCGGACTTTCAGCAAAAATAGGTAGCTTGTCAAAATCGGCACTTGTTGTCAAAAATTGGTTTAGCAACTTGTCAAATCAGTTTACTCAAAAAGTCTCTTCCGGTTAATTTCAAGTGTCTCTTTCCATTTCCTAATTTCACAACGTTTATAAAGTACAATTCATTGATTTCCTTCATGTGATAAAATATTGACCTGAAATTTCAGAATCAAAACACAAAGGGGGTTATTCTAACTTTGGAGGAGGTGTTAATCCGTCCCAAAAGTGACGGAAAAGTGACGGATTTACCACCAGCCGTATTACGAGTCCATTATATCCTATGGAACTCCTAATACGGCTGGTGGTATATCCGTCACTTTACCGTCACTTTTGGGACTGATTAACACTCCTCCAAAGTTAGAATAACCCCCAAAGACACAAATTCACTCTGCCATTCACTTGCCGTTGTATACACCATTTCAGGACCTGCATACTTTCTGCTTGCAATTCACTCTCTTTTCAACCTTCGATTTCCATTTAACTCTCCATCACTCAAATCTTCTCTTCTTGTTCTATCTATTTCCTCTTCAATTGTCAACACTGTAATTGATTCTTTTCTGTTAGCTTGTGATTTCGGCCACTTATCTCCTTTCAGTGGACCTTTTGTCAATGCTCTTTTCGGCGTTAAACTTACATCTTCTAGCTCTGCAGGATTTTGACTTGATGTACCTGCAACTTCTGTCGGAGTCAGATCATTTTGGCTTTGATCCGCCTCAACTCCTTCCACTTCAGGGTCTGTGGCGTGCTCTGTTTGTCTTTCAAGACCGTCTGCTTCTGGGATAGCCCTCCTCTGGTTAGACTCTCCTGTTGTCTCATTTGATGTTGTTCCCTGTTATCCTCCTCTATGTCTTCCACTTAGTCTCTCACAAGAGTGCCTGAACCACCTTCCGTCTGCTCAGATTCAGTCTCTGATTATCCTGTTTCCTTCTCCTTTTCTGGAGATTGTCCAGAAGTTTTTGGTACTCTTCATTGTCCATAGGACAGGGTACTTTCCGAATATGACTTGCATTAATCTAGTTCGGGACTCCTGTACACTTCACAGCTGTAGTAGCCAGTACTACTTGATACGGTCCTTTCCACTGAGGCTCTAAGCACATCTTTTCTGATCACAACCCAATTTCCAGCTCTTAGGTTGTGGCTTTGATCTTGAGAAGGTTACAGAGCGGTGGCTTCCACCTGATGAGAAAAAGAGCTAACCACATCAGCCAGACCCTTGCAGTAGTCCAACACCATATCATCTGTCATATTCACAAGAGCATTCGCAGGAACTTCTGCCAACCTCATTGCTCTGCCCATGAGGATTTCATGCGGTGACAGTCCAGCCTTCCTGTGGGGTGTATTTCTCATACTCATCAGTACAAGCGGTAGTGCGTCTGTCTATTTCAGATTAGTGGACGCACACATCTTTGCAAGTCTTGACTTCAAGGTACCATTCATTTGCTCACCAAGTCCTGATACTCCAGGGAGGTAGCTACAATGTAACTTCTGCTCAATGTTTAAAGCTGAACATAGCAATTTAATTACTTCATTGTTCAAGTGAATTCCTCTATCCGATTCTAAAGGACCGAAAACCCAAAATGAGGTATCAGTTCCCTAAGCAGTAATTTTGCTAATAAGACTATCATTTCTTCATGTGAGGTAAGCCTCAATCCAGTGACAAAAAATTCACATGATCGCCAGCACATATCTCAATCCTCCACACACAGGCATTTCAATTAAAATCCATCTGCATCCTGCTAAATGGACCTCTCACTCTTCCAATGTGGCTCAAATTGACCACAGTTCTCTTTCCCTCGTTCATCTGCTGACATTGATGCAACAGTGGCAAATTGCTTCGGCAACCAGTCTAAACTTTGGATTGAGCTAAAACTGTTTAAATATGCAAATCATGGCATCTCTCTCAATCTGTGATTTCCCATGATAATATCTAGCCATTTGAGTCAACAAATTATTTGGCAAAACCATGTGTCCCTTCCCGGGCACCCAAACATCATCTTCTTGCTGAACACATTTCAATTTGACCCACGTTTTCTTCTCATCTTTGTCAACATTATCCTGAAGAACTTTCCAATTGATGATCACATTTAGGGCAAAAGTGGTACATCTCTCTTCCTTCGGTAACAATTCCCATTTGTCATTGAAGGATATACAATTCAAGGCACGAAAACCTTGCGACTTGATTTGCATGCCCATTTCCTTGTGATTTCAGGTGTGCATTGCATTTCACCACACCAATCCTTTCAGACATTTGTAAAGCTTGTAACAAATCATGGATTCTTTTACCAATTCAAACTGGCGAACCAGAAGAAGTCAGGAAATCTCTTTGTGACCATAGCTGGCAAAAGTCATGGACTATTCCAAATCCTTACTGGCTATAATTATAAGTGGTAACTTTAAGCTGTGGAGAAACATGGCATGCTCTAGTAAGAGCCATTAATTCAGCCACCTGTGCGGAATTGCTCCTTGAAGCCAGGACACTTCGAGTATACCAGAAATTGTGCACACAGCATATCCTGTTTTCAATGTTCCCATGTTATCTCTTAAACAGGAAATATCAACAAAAATAATGTGGTCATTTTCTTCCAATTGAGTATCTTTAATTTCAGGTTTTGGTTTTGTGCACAAATCAGTTACCTCCTGACAGTCATGTTCAACTTCCTTCAATTTATCAATTTCAACATTTTCTTTTAGAAGCAAAGTTGCTGGGTTAAGCACTGTACAACTTTTCAGTGTGGCATTTGGAGAACCTAATATTACAGTTTATCTGATCAATCTAGCATTGGTCAGATGTTGGCTCTTGGTTCGGATAAGCAAAACTTCAATAGAGTGAGGGACCTTAACAGTTAAAGGATGTCCCATCACAATGCTCTCACTCTGAGTGAGGCTCAGTTCAACCGCTGCTATTGTGCGCAAACAGCCAGGTAGTGCTGCTGCATCTGGGTCCAAAGTAGCTAAAAAATACACCACCATAGACTTGTGACAGATCGCACAAAGAACATGCATCACTCTCATGACAAAACAACATGAAGGGTTTTGTGTAGTCAGGCATTCCCGAAGCCGGAGCTTTGAACAGACTTTCTCTCAGTTCAGTAAAGGCTTTCATGCAGGCTTGATCTAACACTAAGGAATCAGTAACTTCTTTGTGAGTCAGCTTCGTAAATGGCTTTGAAATGATTGAAAAGTTGGGAATCCACTGGTGACAATAGCTCACCATTCCCAGAAACATTCTGACATCTCTGTATAACAGGGGCATTAATTTCTAATATAGCTGTAATCCTCTCCCTGGAAAATTTCCTAGCACCCTACTCAATTTGGTGACCCAAATACTTTACTTCTTTCTGACAGTACTGTAATTTAGCCGGAGACACTTTGGCCCTCATTATGAAACCTGGCGGTGAGTGATAAAGTGGCAGTGATAACTCCCATAGACAGCCAATGTACCACACCAACTGCCAGGGCGGAAACAACACTAACCATAGCGGTAGCCGGCAACAGCCAGGCGGAAGACAAAGTACCACCCACCATATTTTGACCCTGCAATCCGCCACCGTTTCAGGGCCAGTACCAAAGCCATAAAAAGCCTGGCGGAAGCGCATCACAGAAGAGAAAGGACTCACCTTTGGAGACACAGGGAAGAACAACATGGAACCCGAACTGCAAGTTTTCCCGATGATCTTCTACATTATGCTCCACCTGGAACACCAACGCCGCCGACGACGGTGAGTACAGCTGCCTAGCACACAAGGGAGGGAGGGAGGAAAACAACAGTGACACACACACGCACGACACACACCATGTTCACACACACCATGCACACAACCAGCAGCACACAAAAAACAATCTGTCCCCGAAAAACTGCAGAATAATGCAAGGACAATAGGAATGGCCAAAAGTGAATGTAATGAGATCAACATCCAAAAAACGTAATCGATTTGTCAATGAAACAAGTATGTACACATGTTCACAAAGGGACACTGCCCAGTTCAATGTTCAAAGGGCCCACATGGCCACAGGGCACAGTCTAAGGCCAAACTCGAATCCTGACCTCATTCGGATAGTACTCTGCAGGGGCATCAGTTTGCAAATGGGCAGGCACCTCGGGGGGGGCACCTCAGCCGGATGCGGGAACAAGCCCACTGGTTCTGGATGGGGCTTCATGCCTATTGCTCTGTCCTGGGAAGTGCAAGGTCACAGTCTCTCAGGTGGGTGACTTGCCCTCTGGTTCTGGAGGGGGATCCATGCCCATTGCTCTGTCCTGGGGCGTGCAAGGCCACAGTCTATCAGGTGGGTGACTTGCCCACTGGTTCTGGAGGGGGCAACTTGCAAATTGCCCTGCCCTGGGGAGTGCAAGGCCACAGTCTCTCAGGTGGTTGACTTTCCCACTGGTTCTGGAGGGGGCAACTTGCCCATTGCTCTGACCTGGAGAGTGCAAGGCCACAGTCTCTGGAGTGGGTGACTTTCCCACTAGTTCTGGAGGGGGCAACTTAGCCATTGCTCTGTCCTGGGGAGTGCAAGGCTACAGTCTCTGGAGTGGGTGACTTTTCCACTGGTTCTGGAGGGGGCAACTTGGCCATTGCTCTGTCCTGGGGAGTGCAAGGACACAGTCTCTCAGGTGGGTAACTTACCCACTGGTTCTGTGGGGACAACTTGCTCATTGCTCTGTCCTGGGGAGTGCAAGGCCACAGTCTCTCAGGTGGGTGACTAAGGGGCAACTCGTACAGCAGACCCTGGAGGGTGGCCTACATGGCGTCCGCTGGGGGTGACAGCTGCAGTGTCGTGGCCTCCTGGGCAGCGTCTGCAGTTGCTGATGGCTGCAGTGTTGTGGTGGATGGAGGAGCCTCCTGGGCAGCCTCTGCAGTTGCTGATGGCTGCAATTCATCAGCTGGTGCTGGGGGCCCATGACAGCTGGTGGTGGTGGAGGTGTCACCCTGACAGCCTCCGCTGGAGTAGAGGGCTTCATCTCCTCCATTACATGGGGTGTGGATCCCTTACCCTTCCTGGCAGGGGTGGATGGCCTCTTTCCCTTCCTGGATGGAGGTGCAGGCTCCTTTCTCTTCTTGTCTGGTGGTGCAGGCTCATTCCCCTTCTTGCCTGGTGGTGCAGGCTCCTTCCCCTTCTTGCCTGTAGGTGCAGCCTCCTTCCCCTTCGTCGATGGAGGTGTGGTATCCTTACCACCACGAGTAGGTGGTGCTACCACTATCCCTGGACTGTTTTGCTGAGGTGCTGGGCTGGGTTTTTGGAACCCTGCTCATACGGCAGGACAGGGGAGGGAAGAGGTCAAGTTGGGAAAGGAAAAGCTTTTTAGGGAAGTTGGGGTGGGAGGAGGGAGGAGTAATGGGATTGGAGGTTGAGGGAGTGGTTGTAGGAGGTGTATTACTTCTGGATTTGGGTGCAGGTGCATGGGCTGAATCCTGCTGTGAGGTAGATGGCTGTTGGGTGTATGCGTGCTTGTGTCCTTTAGGAGGGGGGGACTGACAGGGTAGTAGAGGACAGAGGGGATGCGTGCATGGTTGTTGTGGAGGTGTCTGCCAGTGAGGTGCGTGTTCTGCTTGGTGTGGTGGTGCTGGTGGTGGATGCTGATGTGGTGCATGCAGGTGTGAGTGTGGAGGTGACTGGGAGGGAGGTGGAATAGGAGGAGGGAGAGCCAGTGGAGGCAGTGGATGTTGTTGTGTCTACAACTGTATGGTGTTTGTGTGAGTGCTTGTGGGATGAGGTGTGGTGCTTGTGTTTGCCTGTGACACTTTTGGGTGTTGTCTTGTGTGCATGCTCATTTTAATGTGTACCTGGATGGGTTGGGGTTGAGGAGAGTGGGACTGGAAAGTGGAAGTTGGAGGGGGGACGGTAGAAACAGGGACAATAGCTGCCATCAGAGAGAAGGACAGAGCCTGAATCGATCTCTGTTGGGCCACCAATCCACTGTGAATGCCCTTTAAGAATGCATGACATCGCTGCATCTGGTATGCCAGACCGTGAATGGCATTCACAATGGTTGACTGCCCTACAGAGATGAATCTCAGGAGGTCAATAGCCTCCACACTCAGGGCAGCAGGGCTCACTGGGGCACCTGAGGTGCCTGGGGCGAAGGAGATGATCACCCTCCTGGGTGAGCGGGCATGGGCAACTTGTTGAGGGGCTGCTGGGAGGGCAGTGCTGGTACGGGGGTGGCAGCTGTACCTGCAGCTGGGGTGGTCACAGAGGTGTCCGCCACCACCATGGAGCTTCCATCAGATGAGGTATCTGAGTATGTGTTGTCTCCTCTAGTCTCCGCTGTGGTGCCCCACTCCGTCCCACTGGTTCCATCAGCATCAGTGTACTCTGCCTCATGGGTCCTGTGGTATGCAGCTCTCTCTGTCACCGGTGCCCCTGCTCCTGCGCCAGATGATGCTAATGCACACAAGGACAGGATGACAAAACAAGAGAGGGGGGAGAGAGACAAAGGATACACTGGGTCAATGGCTGCACCAACACCACTATTGGCATACACATCACCGTCACACACAGAGAACAGGCTTAAGCACTATGCATTGCACTACCAGTGATATGGCTATTCACTAAGGCAAGATAAGGAGCACACACCACCAACTGCAGCACTCCTGGGACCCACTATGCCCTGGCTGAAAAGAACTGCTAACAAGCACCTGTATTTGCCATGCACCCATTACCCTTCAGATGGCCCACACTGCATGGTCTTGCCTGGCATTCTGGGCACCCACCGAACAGCCAAAATATGTATTGATATCCGCTGTACTCTCCCCCTTGTGGCTGCTGTGATTCACTCAAGCACTCATCCAGCTCAGGATAGGCCACCACCAGTATGCGGGCCATCAGGGGGGTCAGGGTCTGACAGGCAGCACTTCCTCATTGAGAGGCCATCCTAACCTGAGCCTCGCGGTCTTCCTTGGCCACTGTCTCAGGTCCTCCCACCATTTCCGACAGTGGGTGCTCTGCCTGACATAGACCCCCCCCAGGGTCTGCACGTCCTTGGCGATGGCACATCATATTCCCTTCTTTTGATAGGTTCTGACCTGCAGAGGCAATACAGACAGGAGAAAACCATTAAACAAACAGTATAGCCTGTCACACAAATGGCCCACCATACCGTTTCCATCGCCATTGGCCCTCATGTAGCCCAGTGCACGCCATGTACACCACCACAAGACATTTCCCCACCCCATCCCTAATGACACAATGCTTGCACACACATCTCCTTGCATTCTTCCCACATGCATCATGCCCAAAGTGTACTCACCTGTTGGTCTGGAGTCCCATACAGCTGTCCATACTGGGGTAGGACCCCATCCACCAGTCGCTTCAACTCCTCCGAAGTGAATGCTGGGGCCCTTCCTCCGGTCACAAGTGCCATGGTAGGTTCCAGACACAGGTCACAGCAGCACACGCAGTGTAGGTGTTCTCTTGTTGAAGGTCAGGAAACAAGTGAGGAATCAGATAGAAAATGGTAGTAACGTCTGTGGCGGTGTACACCGTCACCACCGACGCTGATCCCCATTGGCAACTGCACTCCATAGAGCTCCATATTATCCAATGAGGAATTGCACAGCGGTGCAAGACCGCCTTCCGCCACGACGTCCAACGTTGGCGGAGTTACCTCACTTCCACCTGTCCCTACATACAGGACAGGAGGTCGCCATTTCGGGGGGGGGGCAGGCATATCGACAATTATTGAGTCAAAGATTAGATTGGCAAGTACTTCGCGATTAACATTGTCCCAAAACATAAGTGCACCATGTGGACTGCAGTTGTGGTTTTGTTGTTCCAATTGTGACAGCCTACTCACTCATGTGTCCGTTAGATACTTACTACTGCGGATAATTAGGAGGTGGATACACACCGCCATGTACAGACCCCTGGTGGACTTAGCTACACTGGAGGACAGGCACATTATACTCCCCTATAGACTGGACAGGGCCACAATCACAGAGCTGTGTGCCCAGTTGGACCCTGACCTGATCTCATCTATCCGTCATCTGTCTGGGATCCCCCCTCTTGTGCAAGTGCTATCAGTGCTCCATTTCCTGGCAACAGGTTCTTTCCAAGTGACAGTTTGCTTGGCAGCAGGAATGTCACAGCCAATGTTCTCAATGGTGCTGGCAAGAGTGTTGTTTGCCCTGATAAAACACATGTTCAGCTACATTGCTTTCCCCCAGGTGGAAGATTTGGCCACTGTAAAGGCCGTATTCTATGCAATGGGACATAGCTCCAATATTATTGGGGTGATTGATGGGACACATAATGCGTTTGTTCCCATCACAAGAATGAACAGGTGTACAGGAATTGTTAGAGTTTCCACTCACTGAATGGGCAGATGATGTGCCTAGCAGACTAGTACATCTCCCACATCAATGCTAAGTATTTTGGGTCGGAGCATGATGCCTTTGTCCTGAGGGATAGCAGCATCCCAAATGTGATGGGCCAACTACAGAGGCACAGGGTGTGCTAATAGGTGAGCCTTGGTCCCCACCCACTCTGTGTTAATTTATGCCTCTTGTGTTGACCCTATGTGTGTGGCTAAATGTTGTCCCTCAATACCTGCAGGTGACTATGGCTATCCAAACCTATTGTGGCTCCTGACCCCTTTGAGGAATGCCAGGAAGAATGGCTGAAGAATGGTATTATGAGGCACATGGGCGAACCAGATGGATTATTGAGAGGACCTTTGGCCTCCTGAAGGCCAGGTTCAGGTGCCTCCATCTGACAGGAGGATCCCTGTGCTACTCCCCCGAGAAGGTCTGCCAGATAGTAGTTGCATGCTGCATGTTGCACGACCTGACCCTCGGACGCCATTTACCCTTTCTGCAAGAGGAGGAGACAGGAGATACCCCTGTGGCAACAGTAGACCCTGATGACAGTGAGGATGAAGAGGATGAGGGTGAGGACCACAGATCATCAGTTATCCATCAGTACTTCCATTGACACACAGGTGAGACAGTGCAAATTCACATCTCTATGACTATTGGTGTATTCTGTGTGGCTGTGGCCTGATGGCATTATCTTCCTTTTACCTTTACTTACTGTCACCTATGTTTTGTCATTTTACAGATGTTGGTGATATAACAACTGTGTATTGATGTGCCGACTACAGCCAGCTACAGGTCATTATTTCTATGCTCTCATAATGTATAATTCATTTCAAATGGATGTAACTGTTTCCATAAATATACATTTTCAACACATGACATACAATTAGTCGGGTTGTGTTCAAGGGTGTTTATTGTAGTGCTAAGAAATTTAGGGGAAGGTGCAATGGAATGGGGTGATGATGGAGGAAAGTGAGTACCATGAAATATGCATTCATACCTACAAATGCAGTATCCACACTCTCCCAGTACACAGCAGCAGGCACAACCAGACTAGCTCCATTCCAGACTAGCAACCACTAGAATGGTGCATTATGGGCAATGTAGTACAGTAGTCAGCATATAGGCAAATGTTTATTTTGAGGCATAAAACAGATGTGATAGACTGACAGTGTGTTCCCTATGTCCCACAGGTCTCCCACACGACACCCCCAGCAGCGACAACATCCAGGGAGGAGACAACAGGCCAGAGGCAGTGCAGGAGGCTGCAGCAGATATTCCTGGGCCCAGCATGACACCACCACAGTCCCCTCTGGAACAAGAGCAGGAAATGGTGGAAGCTCACACGACCCCTGGCCCCAGCCCCACAGTAAGACGTCCAGAGCCAGCAGCATGACCACGGCGCAGACACAGACGCCGAGTTCAGGCAGTGCCTCAGGAGGAGATAGGAGAGGCAGCAATGTCTGTATTAGAGGCATCCCTCCTTACCGGTCAGTGCCTGCAAACAAGACAATTGCGGTCAATATCAAGGGGGTCATTCTGACCCTGGCGGCCGCTGCCAGGGCCACCGACCACGGGAGCACCGCCAACAGGCTGGCGGTGCTCCCACGAGCATTCTGACCGCGGCGGTTCAGCCGCGGTCAGAAGCGGCAAGTCGGCGGGCTCCCGCCGACTTACCGCTGCTCGGGGGAATCCTTCATGCTCCGCCGCCATGAGGATTCTGACAGCCCCTACAGCCATCCTGTTCATGGCGGGAAACCCGCCATGAACAGGATGGCGGTAGGGGGTGCCGCGGGGCCCCTGGGGGCCCCTGCCGTGCCCATGCCAATGGCATGGGCATGGCAGGGGCCCCCGTAAGAGGGCCCCGCAAAGTATTTCAGTGTCTGCCATGCAGACACTGAAATACGCGACGGGTGCAAACTGCACCCGTCGCACCCCTGCAACTACGCCGGCTCAATTCTGACACAGAATTGTGTCTTTCGGAGAGCGCCCGCCGGCCCAGAGGAAATGTTAGAATGGCCGCCGCGGTCTTGTGACCGCGGTGCGGTCATTTGGCGGCGGAACCTTGGCGGACGGCCTCCGCCGTCCGCCAAGGTTAAAATCAGGGCCCAAGTGCTTTGCACAGACTTGAAAACAACATGACCCATGGCCTGGCTGATGTGAACTCGCAGTTCACTAGACTCAATGATAATGTGACCGATCTCACCCAGTCCATCCGCCAACTTGTGACAGAACTGGTGGCTGATAGACGCAGGGCAAGGCGCAGGGAGCACCACCTAGTCACACGCTTTGACCGTATGGCAGCGTCCATTGTGCGTCTTGCTACGAACACTACTGGCTTGTCAAGACGGACCGTGAGTCTACTGGTCGAACTTGTCCACTTTGCTGGGGGCGTGGCACAGGGACTAGGCCGCATCAGCCACGCAGTGGACTTGTTGGAAGCCAGGCAGGTGGCAAGGTGCACAGGTGAGACCCCTCAGGACAGTGAGGAGGGGTCCACAATAAGCAGTGTATCTGCAAGTGACTCATGTGTGCTGAGGAGTGCAAGTGCACGGCAGGGGTCAGCAGACCCACCTGGGATGAGCCATGCTGGGCAAACAAGGAGGAGGGTGTAGGCCATAAGACAGCATGACTCATGAGGCACATGATGTCAATGTGTCCTCACAACATTTGGACATGTACAGCCCCTTACGGACAGCAGTTTTCTTTCAACATTTAGTTCACAAATAAAAAGGTTTTGTTTGTTCCACTACACAACTGGGCTCTGTTTGTGTGACATCAGTTAGTGTGGTGACAGTTGCCACGTACCTGCCAAAGTACTGGGTTGCAATGTGGTCCTGTCTCTGTCTGCCTTGATTTGGAATGCTTCTATCCCCAGGCTGGCGATGTGGTAGCTCTTGCTCCTCATCCTCTGAATCAGTGTCTTCAGGGGTGAGATGTAGCCCATGTCTGGTGGCAATGTTGTGTAGGATTGCACATGCGCCAACGATCTTGAATGCTGTTACTGGGGCATACTGGAGCGCACCTCCACTTCTGTGAAGGCATCGGAATCTTGCCTTTAACAGTCCAAAGGTCCTCTCGATGACAGTTCTGGTACGCCGATGTGCACTGTTATATCGCCTCTCATTCTCATTGCCAGGTGTTAGGTACGGGGTAAGTATCCATGGTCTTAGCGCATAGGCACTGTCACCTGTTTGGCCAAACTAAGCAATGTTAGCAGGGAATGGATGGTTTCTACAGTGCCCTGTATGTATGGCTTCAGGGTGTAGTCAGCAACACCTAATAGATATCCATCTCCAAACTCCCCACGTTCTAGGCGTTGGTGTATTCCACTGTGCCTGAATATGTATGAGTCATGTGTACTCCCTGGAAATTTGGCTACAATGTCAGTGATAACATTATGGGCGTTGCATACCACCTGGATGTTCAGTGAGTGGGTACATTTCCTATTGCGGAAAACATATTCCAGATTTGCAGGAGGGCAGATTTGTATATGTGTCCCATCCACACACCCTATTACATGAGGGAAGTTGGCAATTCTTTAGAATTCTAACTTGGTGCTGTTAATTTCTGCCTCATTCCTGGGTAGGTATATGTATCTGGACATGTGTGTGAGTATGGCATCTAGGAAACATCTGAAGAATCATGAGAGTGCACTTTGGGATACCCCACCTGCCACTGCAATCACCCCCTGATAGCTACCCAAGGCCAAGAGGTGCAGTGAGCATAGCACTTGCACATGTGTGGGGATGGTGCTGCCGCCCATTGTCTGTCGTTGAAGCTGTAGATTGAGTAGTTCAATTAATTCTAATATTGCTGCACTGCTGAGTCTATATTTGTCATAAATCTCCTCCTCAGTTTGTTGGAAAAGTGTCTGCCTGGTTCTGTATATTCTCTCCTGTCATTGGCTCCTCCTCCTCCTCTGCTTGGCGGCGTGGACTCTCCTCCTCCTTGCTATCACATACAGTTCAGCCATTTTGAGTAGCACAGATGCCTTCTGGGTCTCTTTTTATACTTTGGCTCTGGTTACCACCTGCTCTGACTTAGTGGTAATTTGGGTGTGCAAAATTGGCTTTTTGCGACTAGTCGCAATTTGCGAGTGGCTTTTTCCAATGGTTTGCGACTCGCAAATTGCGACTTCCTGATTGCGGGTCGCACAATGAGGTCGCAATTTTTGCGAGTCGGTAATGGCTCGCATCGCAATTTGCACTTCGGAAATGGGATTTTTGCATCCCATTTCGGATTTTGCGAAGTCGCAAATTGCGATTTGGGTCATTTGCGACTCACAAAACTTTGCTACATCTGGCCCTTAATCACAATGTCATTTACTTTCCTCAAATCCTGAACACTTTGAAATTTCCCACAGGGTTTGTGTAAGCCCATTATTGGTGAGTTACATGGACTGCTTAGTACTTCTTTTAAAACACCTTGGCTTACGAATTCTGCAGTTATAGGCGCAATGCTTCAATTGCACCCTGTGTCAAGTGGTATTGGGGTCTCTGGGGAAAAATTGTGTTTGGCTTGACTGGGACTTTAACTGGCCCAACTTCTTTGTTTAGGCCAATGTTCTTTCCTGTAAAATCCCACACTTTCATTGTAACTGTTCCCTGGAAGTCAGAGGGAAGGTCTTGGATTGTAAAAACTGGAAAGAAACTGATCAAAGGGTACTCCTCATTCACTGAGTCACAATCTGTTCCTGCAGGCAAATCACCTTTATCATCACTATTTGTCTGGATGGCAATGTCATCGTTCGACCAAGTAATCATACATCTTGTTTTGCATAGCAAGACTCCACCTAGCAAGGAAACTGGACTTGAGTCACAAACTACGAATTTGTGTAATCCTTTAAAGTTACCAATTTTAACCTGAACTGGTTCTATAATTGGGTTTGTCAAATACTGCTTTGCAATTCCTACAATCTGTACAGTTTTCCATGAAAGAGGCAAATTTAGAACTTCTGCAGTCTTCACTGTAGAGCATGTAGCTCCTGTGTTGACTAGAAATGAGACTTTGTTACCAATCACTTTTCCCTTAACGTACAGACTCTTTTGATCTACTTCTAATGAAGCTGCTACCACGAATTCCTCCTCATCTGAACTCTCACTTACCCAGTCATCATTCGCTTCATCCTCACTGTGTAGTTGGTATTACTGTATTGTGTTATTAACCTGGTTAAGCCTTTGACACGTGACCTACTGAGAAAGCATCACCATCTTCTGTTCCATTGGGGCATGAGGTATCTGAATTTGCTGGCTCTGGACCATCTGTACTTGGGGTTGCATGTGCTACGACTAGGGCATCTACAAATATGGCATTTGCATCTGTTGCATAGGGTGAAAACCTTGCATCGGGTTCACATTACTTTGGAAGTTTGGATTTTGACCTCTCATTTTTGGTCCTCTCACATTTGGAAAAGAATTGATTTTGTTTGTCTGCTGAATAACACCTTCCTGAACTAACATTGGACACTCCAGTTTCCAATGTTTGAGGCCTCCGCAAGCGTGACAAGGTAACATCCTTTTCATCCATTGCACACCATTCTGAATAACTACAGTATTCAAATCAGGACCACGGTTCACATTTCCAATTCCACCACGACCTCTACTTCTTGCCAGGTTCTGCAACTGCTGTTGCAGAAAACTTCCTTGCATTCCTGATTGTGCCGCTTTTATCTGCATTACCATTGCCTTTTCTTTCAACTTTCTCTGTTTCAAGTCAATCTCATCACTTCAGTACTTTGCATATTGCAACACGTCATCAATCAGTTTTGCTTGCCAACAAATCAAATGATTCTTTATCATCTGGCTAATTCGGGTCTCACCCCTTCAACAAACCTGAACACAAAATGAATCTTGTCTTTCAGCTCAACTGTTTCTGTGCCACTGTAATGTTTGAATGCCTGAAACAATCTCTGATAGTACGCATGTATTGACTCTTTCCATTCCTGAGCTGTCCTGTCTATTCTCTGACAATCAATATTCTTGGGCGAAATTCTCATTTTCGAAAATTCAATCACCTTGTAGTAATATTTCATTGCATCAGGAGATGGTGCACCTATAGCTAGATCTCTCTGAGGTTCTCTTTTCGGCCAATCTACACTCCTCTTGAATGTGACCAATAAGTCTGCTGGAACTACTATTTCTAACATGGTGTTCAATCCTCCCACAAGCAATTTGCGAGTTTCACAAACCAGTTTTCTGGCACCATTCCACTGGCTTCTTTCTGAACCTGGCTTAATCATTGGTAAACCATAATATGTCACTTCTGCTCCAAGGGCCATTAATAAAGTTCCCTCCCGGAATTTCTCTAATTGGCAATATTTTCTCCTCTTTAAGTGCTTTGTTTTCTACATTTCTACGCTATATTCCTCTGACAGATCTGCTAATTTCTGATGGACTATTCCTGCTTTGTTGGTGATCAGTTTCCACAAAGAACGCAATTCCTCTTGAAAGTATGACTCAATTCTGTCTATCGCTATTGTTCCTTCAATTAAGTCTTCTGTTTCTAGTCTAAGCCTGGTCGAATTCAGCACACTTACTCCACTGGAATCTCCTTGTGTGCTACTCAACCTCTTCAACCATTCAGTTAACTGCTGAGCTGTCAAACCTTGTAGTGAAATGTTATAATTGCTTACACCAGGCATTTACTATAACGTTAGGCTCGAGGTCTCTGGTGTTACCATGCTTGGATTGGAAACTATGTCAAATCTCCCCTGATTATTTGGAGGAGTCCTAAAAGAACTCAAATCTATTAACCTACCCATTCCATCAAATGCCGGTCTTATGGGAGTCATCATTCCTATGTTTTCATTGAACTTCTCCCTTTCTACACTTGGATTCAGTATTTTCTGTTCACTGCTCTCATTATTTCCTTGGGCAAACAATGGTATACTGGACTCATGGTAACCTGTACTGACCCAGCATCTGGACTTGGTCAAACATTTGTATCTCTAGGGTACACTATTATTGTATTTGGACTTGCTGGCATTTCCATCTGTGACCCTGAAATGGGGGTGTATCTCGGGAGAGTCTGTGTCTGTATTAAGTACATTAAATTTGGGGTAGACTCTATCTGGATCAATATCAGCTTCTGATAAACCTGTCTCATGTGGGCAGCTTGTCCTGTCTGCACTACTAAGTTTGTTTCAGTATCTATTTTAGGTACATCAGGATAAATCCTCGGTATGCCAATCTGCGGCATAGGCATTTGAATAGCAGGAATGGTATGAACATTATGGCTAACTTTTATCTATTTCTGTGCATTTTCAATAGGCATCAGAGCTGTGGGGTCCACACTAGTGCTTGAACCTGACTAATGTGCTGCATACGGTGGGGATGATTCCTCAATAATTGCAAAATAAACTTGTCATCTACTGAGCCCTCATTAAAAGTCAAAGTCTTTCTAAACTCGGTCGGTCTCTGCTCTTTGTCATCAGAAGGATAGGAATCCCTCTTCTTAGTACTTTTTCTAGCCTTCTACTCATTCTTGTGTGTAATTGCAGGAAACAACTTAATTCCCTGTAAAGTCTCAGCTCTCCAAAATTTCTGCTCACATCCCATCTTGCTTCGGCTAAAGGCTTCTCAGCCTTTCTCATTCTCCTCTCAAATTTCTATTGCTGTCTGGCCACTAATTCCCAAATAGCTAATGCTTCAAATTGTGCAGGTCCTGGAGGAGGTTTCGAATCACACAGTACTCTCCTCAAATTCTCTAAAATTCTCAAATTAAATATTCCATGGGCTGGGAATGCTAATCTCCCATCTCTCTGTTTCTTTGCACCATTGGTTTAGCCAAAGACATGGAGCAGCACCTTGTTCTTTGAATACAATGTGAGCTGGTGTACCTTCTGGCAGTATAATTACTCCTGTTCTAGTTGGAATGCACACATCTCCCTCTTAGGGCACTCTTTAGAGCTTTGAAAAATGTCATTTTCTTTAATTTACGCTACTGCAATCAAATCAGGAAGTAATTTTCAATCGCAAAATGCTTTTCGACTACATTGGTTGTCCACCAATCTGTTTGTGACCTTTCTCATTAACCGACCTATCCCTGCGCAAATCTAGTGACATCACACTCACATGTACAGCGGCTGACAAAGCCTTTTGGCTTGCCCTCCTAAACTCAGATCCATGCCAAACAAGATACAAATATTGCGACCACTAAATAAAAATCAACACACAACTTGTCTGTTTACTACAGGCAGGGAACAGACTTGCTTCAGAAACCTTACTGAATTTTCTACTATGGCAATTTGCTCTAACAGATACTCCTTCTATCTCAGTTTACCTGATTCACAAGCACAATTCAACCAGCAAATTCTACTATCAACTGATCACTGGATCCTCCTGGTGCACAGAGGACTCACCAATTCTCTGTCAAAAACCTATCACTCACTTTAACACCCACTCTGAGTTTGTCAACCACGCCCGATTGACCCATCAAACAGACAAATCACAACATAAACCAAGTGTCTCATACACTTGTTCAATACTCCGGAGTCTTAGACCACGCTGGGCCCATATACCAAAAACTACGTGGGCAATTTTTCGAGCACAAATCAGCACACACATATGAAATTCAATGACTTCCCTACTCACACTCTTTGGTGTACGCAAAGTCCCTAAACAACTTCCTTTGGAGTACACAAACTCCTTATCCACTCACAAACATCACAATTCACCTGCAATTTGCTTAAGCTGTGCAAGCACAAAACCTATTTCACTCACTCTCTCACTAGAGCGCCAAGAACATCTTCAAACAAGCATTGGCAAACTCCAAGGTTTCGGGGGAATCATGTCAGGATCCTAGGGGGACATAGGCCCTCATTACATCCCTGCCGGTAAATCCCACTTAATGCCGTGCCGCCAGCCGCCACCATACCGTGCCCACGGCGTTAATCCGCCACAGGTATTATGACCCACACAGAGAATACTGCCACAATACAGACACCCACACAAGTCCGCCAAACCAAAGGTCAGTGACAAACTGGCGATAGCAAAACCCACACCGTCACGCCAACAGGAATACACTCACAGTATCACGACCCATGAATCAACGCAGTGGTCTTTCAACTGGGTAAACCATTGGCAGGAGGACTGGACTCTGGTAAGGCAAATCTTAACTACTTCATTCCCCCTAGCCTACCTGCATGCCATCACATATCTCCGCCCGTACCCTCACTCCCATCACTCCATCACCTCACATATACCCCACCATCACAACCCACACATCCCAATACCAACCCCTGCATGCAACACCAATGCATGGACACCCATCACAGCCTTGCATGGACACCCATCACCAGAGCATGCCCAGTAGAGAGACTCACCCAGCCCACACAATCAGCAATCACACAAGGCCAAGGTGACAGGGAAAGCACAATTATACAGGGAAACACACTAATTGCACAAGATGGCACACACAGGTACAATAACAATGCATTTGCATCCCAAGAGGACCCCTACCCAATGTCACCGGAGAGGAGGTGCCACCAATATCCAGTCCCCCCCAGAAGAGGCCCACAGTGATGACAGCAGCTCTGCACGCCTGGATCACAATGACCAACCTGACCCATCAGGGACATTTGGACAGTCGGTTCCCCTGTCACAGTCCCAACCCACCACAGAGCCTCCCCCCTGAGGAAACACCAACACAGCACCCACCCGGCGGGCCCATATCCTCTGTCCCCAGGACACATCAATCACAAGTGTGCCCACCACTTCAGGGACCCCAGGTAACCCCACTAACACAGGACTATCAGGGACCTGGGGTCAGTGGCAGTGGGCACACGGTTCAGGGGACAGAGGCACAGGACAACAGGGAAGCTGGGAGGACTGCTGTGTGGCAAGGGAAGGACAGGCCCAGGGAACCACTCTCCACAAGGCACTCTCCAACATCATGGGAGCATACCACCATTCCCAGGAGACCATGGGCACGGTACTGGCCAAGTTACAGGAGACCCAGCGGCTGCAGGAGGGACAGTACCTGGGGATCAGGGAGGAATTCACAAAAATCTACACCATCCTGGTCACCATGGCAGGGGTGCTGGCTGACATGGGCAAGACCATGAGGGAGGCAGTGGCACAACAAAGGGCCCCTGACACTAGCCAAACCGAGGAACAGCCTTCCACCTCCGCCGGAGCTAGTGGACACGAGGCACCGCCACAGGAACAACGGGCCACCAGCACCCTAACCCCTGCAGAAGGAGAACCACCCCGCAAACGGTCCCTGAGATCCAGGCAGAAGACAGAGAACATTGCCAAGACCCCGCCAGGAAATAAGACTCTCCTGATAGTCACCCTTCTGTCCCACTCTGTCACACTGTCCACCTTGAACTGCCATTACTCCCCTTCCTATGCCCCATTGGACAATGCACCTGCGACACCAAGAGACTGGACTCTACCCTGGACTTTCCTCCACCAACACCCCAGCTCCTTTGCACGTTTTAGGAGGTAGCTGGGTGGGGGATGTGGGCTGTTTGTGCCCATAGGCCAGGGCGATCATGACAGGGTAGGTCCCTTGTATGCAGGCTCTGAAGCACCCCTACCCCAATGGTACAAGGGGCCAACTACTACTGGGCAGGGTCCTGTGGGTGTCATGTGTGCAGATGCCTGCGTTAGGCATTGTAACCCATGGGCTGGTGACTACCTTAATGAGTGGTTGGGCATGGCCTAGTGCATAGGGCAGCTCAGTGTGTGTTGTGTACGCCAACGGTAGTGGTGTTGCTGGCATTGACCATGTGTATCCTCTGTCTATCCACCCCTTCTTGTTTTGTCATCCTGTCCTTATGTGCAATAGCATTATCCGGCAGAGGAGCAGAGGCACCAGCGACGGAGGGAGCTGCATCCCACGTGGCCCATGAGGGCGAATCCACTGATGGTGAAGGCACCAGTGGGACAGACGGCGAGGGGAGCTCCACAATGGGGACAGGAGGGGAGACCAGTGACAGCGACTCCTCCTCCGATGGAAGCTTCCTGGCGGTGGCAGACACCTCTGTGCCCACCCAAACAACAGGTATAGCCGCCACTCCCCTACCAGCACTGCCCTCCAAGCAACCCCTCAGCGTGTTTCCCATGTCTGCTCACCCAGGAGGGTGGGCATCTCCTTCGCCCCAGTCACCTCAGGCCCTGTCCCAGTCAGCCTTGCTGCCCTCAGTGAGGAGGCTATTGACCTCCTGAGACCCCTCACTGTTGGGCAGTCAACCATTCTGAATGCCATCCAGGGTGTCGAGAGGCATTTGCAACAAGCAAATGCACACCTGGAGGGCATTCAATCTGGCGTGGCAGCCCAACAGAGAGCATTTCAGGCTCTGGCCTCAGCGCTGATGGCAGCCATTGTCCCTGTGTCCAGCCTCCACCCTCCAACTTCCACTACCCAGACCCAATCCCCTCTACCTCACCCTATCCCAAGCACACCTTCAGACCAGCATGCACACATATCAACACACAAAAGTGGCTCAGGAAAACATTAGCACCACACATCATCACACAGGCACTCACACAAGCACCATACCCATGCACACATACCAACATCCACTTCCTCCACTGCATCCCCCTCCTCCTCTTCGTCCACCTCCCTTCCAGTAGCATTTCCACTCACACCTGCATGCCCTACATCATCAGCCACTACCTCTATCACCAGCACACCCATCACAACACACCCCTCATGAGCAATCACCACCCCCACAACCATGCACACGTCCCCTGTGTGCTCTCCCAGTGTGTCTGTGACCCCTCCTCCCAAAGTACACAAACGCAGGCACACACCCACTCAACAACCATCCACCTCACAACAGCCTCCAGCCCATGCACCTTCACCCAAACTCAGCAGACGTACATCTCCTACAGCCACTACCTCTTCCTCCACTCCCACACCCCCTCCATCTTCCCATCCCAGTGTGTCAAAAAACGTATCCTGGCTAACGTTGACCTCTTCCCTATGGCTCCCCCACCGTTGTTCCCCTAGGGCTAGGATGTCTAAATCCCAGGCCAGCACCTCAGCCACCAAGTCGGCATCCGCTGTGGCCCCTGCAAGTCCGAGATGATCGAAGGGGGCACCCGACAGAGTTGGCAGTGTGCCACCTACCGATACTAAAGACCACCCGGTTCTGCCACCTGCCAAGGTTAAGAAGGGGCCGTCATGCAGCACGGACAAGGTGCACCACCGACCCAGCAAGGCCTCATCCAAAACAAAAGAGGACAGTGCCAAGGTCCCAGCAGCATCTACCAAGGTGGAGAAGGGACACAAAAGCAAGGGCAAGTCACTTGAGGGCTCGGAGCCTCCAGGTGAGGGACTGGTGACCACCATTTGTACTGACAGGCCAACAACCTGTACCACAGTAATCACCGCCGCAACGACCACCACCTGCACCACCACCTGCCCCGCCGCTGCCACAATGACAGTCACCAGCATCATCCCCAGTGGGCAGCCGTCCAAGGCTGCTTGAGATGGCCTGGTGTCTCCCTCCATTACTGCAAGCACATTCACCACGGGCAGCACCGGCAGCATCTCCGCCGCAGACACTGCTGCAGGCACTGCCACCTGCACCACCATATGCACCGCCACATGCCCAGCCGGTGCCACTACATCGGACATCAGCAGCATCCCCAGTGGGCAGCCGTGCAAGGCTGGAGGAGAAGTCCTGGAACCTTCACACACCACTTGAGGCACCACGACCAGCACTGGCACTACCAGCAGTTTGCAGCCTAAATCGCCTCAGGATGGAATGTGGCTCTGCCTCCAAGGAGTGTCATGCTACCTGTTTCCTGCACATCTTGTGCCTCAGACACACAGGTGAGGGAATGTGAACTGCCACACCCCAGGTGCAGCATCACTGGGCACAATGCCCCCTCCAGAACCAGTCGAGAGATGCATCCACTCAACCAATCCTTGGCAGGATGAAGCACATTGGGCACAATGCCTCCTCCAGAACCAGTGGAGAGATGCATCCACTCACCCAAACCTTGGCAGGATGAAGCAGAAAGAGCACAAGGCTCCTCCAGAACCAGTGGAGGAATGCATCCACTCACACAATCCTTGGCAGGATGAAGCAGACTGGGCACGATGCCCCCTCCAGAAAGAGTGGAGAAATGCATCAACTCACCCAATCCTTGGCAGGATGAAGCAGACTGGGCACAATGCCCCCTCCAGAACTAGTGGAGAGATGCATCCACTCACCCAGTCCTTGGCAGGATGAAGCAGACTTGTCCACAATGCCCCCTCCAGAACCAGAGGAACATGTCACCCACTTGAGAGACTATGGGGGTCATTATGACCCTGGCGGAAGGCGGAGAAGCGGCGGTAAGACCGCCAACGGGCTGGCGGTCTTTCCTCAGCGTATAATGACCATGGCGGTTACCGCCATGGTCATCCGCCGGTTCTCCTTTCCGCCTGCCAGGGTGGAGATGACCGCCGGGCTGGAGACCTGGGTCTCCAGCCCGGCGGCCGTCACTATACCGCCGGCGGTAATTTGACCCGGCTTACCACCGTGGATTTCCAGCGGTTGGAACCGCCATGAAATCCATGGCGGTAAGCACTATCAGTGCCAGGGAATTCCTTCCCCGGCACTGATAGGGGTCTCCCCCGCCCCCCACCCCGACTCCCTCCCCTACACCCCACCACCACGGCCACCCCCCAAAGGTGGCAGGGCCCCCCTCCCCACCCCGACCCCAACATCACAGAACTCACACACACCTGACATGCACGCAGGCACCACCAACACACACATGCACACACACCGACATACGTGCCTACATCCACACACACAGTCAGACACGCACACCCACATACAGACATACCCACAGACATACACGCACTCATTCCAAATACACGCAACACCCCCGCAAGCATACATGCACTCACACACCCCCTCTACATACACTGACGCACACCCCCATGCACCCACACAACACACAACACCCACCCACCCCCCTCCCCTAACGGACGATCGACTTACCTGTTCCGTCGATCCTCCGGGAGGGGACGGGATCCATGGGGGTTGCTCCGCCAACACCACACCGCCAACAGAACACCGCCACACCGAATCACAGGACGTGATTCGGTGGGCAGTGTTCTGTTGGCGTGGCGGTGAAAGTGGAGCAACCACCACTTCCCCGCCGCCCGCCAGTATGGTTGTTGGTGGCTCTCCATCGGAAAAAGGATGGAGAGCAGCCAACAGTCATAATGCGCCGAGCGGCAAACCGCCACTACTGGCGGTCTTCCGCACGGCGGTCCTTCAGCGGTCTTGTAAAAAGACCGCCGAGGTTGTAATGACCCCCTATGTCTTTGCACTCCCCAGGACCAAGCAGTGGGCAAACCACCCACTTGAGAGACATGAGAGACTGTGGCTTTGCACTCCCCAGGACCAAGCAGTGGGCAAATCACCCACCTGAGAGACTTGAGAGACTGTGGCTTTGCACTCCCCAGGACCAAGCAGTGGGCAACCCACCCACTTGAGAAACTTGAGAGACTGTGACTTTGCACTTTCCAGGACCAATCATTGGGCAAACCGCCCACCTGAGAGACTTGAGAGACAGTGACTTTGCACTCCCCAGGACCAAGCAGTGAGCAAACCACCCACTTGATAGACTTGAGAGACTGTGGCTTTGCACTCCCCAGGACCAAGCAGTGGGCAACCCACCCACTTGAGAAACTTGAGAGACTGTGGCTTTGCACTCCCCAGGACATCACTGTGGGCATGTTGCCCCCTTGAGGAGCAGTGGCGTAGTACCATCTTCTGGCTGAGGTGCCCCCCTCCCCTTCCCCTGAGGTGCCTGTGTTTTTTCGACCGATGCCCCTGCAGTGTTCTCTCCGTTTTGAAGCAGGAGTCAAGTGTGGGCTTCGTTCATGATATTTTGGGCCACTGGTCCACGGACATTTGCAATGGACAGTGTACGGCTGTCTGTCATATTGTACATATTTGTAGAAATTGTTGTTTTAAATTGTTCACTTTATATGCAGTTTCAAAATATCACAGATTTGACTCAATTCCTTTTGTCCTTGCGTTCTTCCAGGGGGTTACAGGGTGTATCTGTAATGTTGTTGGATGTGTTAGTGCAGTGGTTCCCAACCTTTTGATTTATGTTGACCCCCATTTTAACATTAATGGAACCCAGGGACCCCCACTGAATCATCATTGGAATCCGGCGACCCCCTCCTGAGTCATTACTGGAAGCTAGGGACCTAATTTGTCAATATTTGTTAATATTGTTTAATTTTCTAAGCAGTTGCGGACCCCCTGAGAACGCTTCGCGGACCCCCATGGTTCCCCGGACCACAGGTTGGGAACCACTGTGTTAGTGTGTATGGTGTTGTGGGTGAGGGTAGAGGGTGGGGGTGTTGCGTGTGTTTGTCACTCTCTTTTTCCTCCCTCCTCCCCTGTGTGCTAGGTGCAGTACTCACCGTCGTCATCGCCTCCTTTGAAATTCCTGGTGTATTAGTAGATACACCAGCATGGGGAGGACCTGCAGTTCGGGCTCCATGGCGTCCTAGTTCTTCGTTGAGTGTCGAAAGCTGAGTGGTTCCCCATCAGTGTACTTTTTCCACCATGCTTTTGATGTTGTTGGTACCGCCCCGGAAAAGCTGGTGGATTGGCCTCTCATAATACAGTGGGCGTTACATTGTCTTCCGCCTTTCTGTTGGCAGTGACCGCCGCTGTGTTTGTTGCTACCGCCCTGGCGGTCGGAGTGTTAAAGTGGCTGTCTATGATGGCGTCCACTGTGGTCGTGATACAATTTTTTTGTCCTCCAGCCTGTTGGCGTTATTACCGCCGCATTACCTCCGACCGCCAGGGTTGTAATGAGGGCCATAATCTCTTGTTTCTTTTAAAAAAAAAAAACCATCCAACTCTTTTAACAGAAACTGGGAAATGCTGGTGTCTTCTTAGGGAGATGAACCATTTGACTGTCCAAAACTGAAAAATGACAAAGTGGAAAAATGATGTTTTTCTCTTAAGGAGACTAACCATCCGACTGTGCTACTAATAACTGTGAGTGCGAATGACCTCTTTTGGTGTTTTATAATCTATTCATAAGGGGACGCATTAGAGGTTCGATAGATCTTTTGACTGCGCTTAGAGGAATCTCACCATCATTACGCGCAACTCTTTCTACCACCAAATCTAGTGATAACAACATATGCAACAGTCTATTTGTCAAAACCTTGAGTCTGTAAACTTCACGGATCATGACCTATGTGGCCATTAATAACCAGTAATAGTTAGAAAGTTTATTTCCCTATATTGACAATGCTAACATCACGTATATTAGTCTCAATACCAAATGATAAACATATATGAACAACACTGGCTGACCAAATCTTATCAAAATATCAATTTAACTAGTGCATTTATGATTAAGCTTTCTAGAGTCACAGTCAAAGTCATTAGCAACAATAACTGGGCAAGAGAAATGACATACATCTAGATTCAACAGGTGAACAAGATCAATTCTCAGTTAATAGCAGTTGTCAGCATTAGGATTACTCACTAACCCTCCAATCAGAATGGCATGTTTGGACTTCATGCAAAAGTAATTTTAGTCAAAAGTTAATTTGGAAAACATCTAACTAGGGCTCTATAGAAATGGCGGTTGTACCTAGAACTAAAAGCACTAAAACCTACAACAAACAATAGTATTTTGTTGTACCTCTCCTCAATGGATCGGCAAGCTGTGATTCCCTTCATCAGTTGGACATCTGTCTGGTAAGCTTCAGCAATGGGTAGTGAAAGAGAATGGCTCAGACACGGTGGGCTCTAAGCTATCTGAACCATTTAAGACACGTTTTTTAGCATTCAACGTTAGCATTTTAAGCAATAAAGTTAAAGTTAGAAAATAAAGTCATCAGGAACTGTTCAGCTCCTCAAACGGAATAAGACAGTGCGCGGGGAAGAATGGGAGAAAGACAAATGAACCCAGAACACTCCCTGCAGTCAGGCTAAGTTAGAACTAAAGCCCAAATCTAAGATATAACCAAACTGTCTTTCACACGTTGATGATTGGCTCCTTTTCTCCTGTTGCCATCGTCAGGCTCGTCAGGTAACTCTTTTGTTTCAATCCATACTCCAGTCAGTGCATCCATAGTTGGATCCTGGGAACATTTCAGTCTCATGCATCAACTTTACATTTTAACGATCTTTAGTACAACATGGTGCTACAAGCAGTTCTCATGAGAAAGTTAGAGACATCTGCAAATCATTTGGTCAGCACAGTGTGAACAAAGAAAATATGAATTCTCTGGTCTTACAGCACATTTTCCACTATTTCTTAAACATTGCAGCTTGACATGAGGTTTGCAAACTAGGCCCAAACCTCGCCAACCTATGACCTAAAGTTAATAAAACAAATACATAACAGGAAATCGTTAATATAATGTACTAATACATTGTTCTTTACACGTGCACAATAATGAATAATAATATGCATTCTCTAAAACCATTTCGTAATAATGGCAGCCACTCAAGTGGGCACATCTTCCAAATCGCACATTATTTTCTATGTTAGCCTAATTCCATGCAAAATATTAACCCACAATAAATGAAAATCATTAGTAATTAATTCAGCTTTCACAGCAGCCCCAAACCTACCTGTGATTTGCCCTTAAGCCTACAATGTACACCCCTCCTCAGTTGTATGCCGCTTAGCCTCTCTGTGCATGGAATGGAGATAATGCAGTGCGATCTACCGAGCGTGTAGATTAAAGACAACATAGAATTGAACCCAGAAAACATATGGATAATACATCTATTTTTTGTATTTACTTGTAAAATGAATGCAAGGATCCATTTGCACCTACAGATAACACATAACCAAAGATGCATACTGAACAAAATCAATTCCACCATTCCAGACAGGATCAGACTGGCCTTTAAGGCAATCAGGCAGCGTTTAATGGGCTGGTCTCACAGATCAGTGTATGGCCCGGTATCTTAGCAGCTGGTGGGCCTGTTTTATGGCTAAGCGTGCATTTTTTACCTCTTGATTTCACTGATACTGCCACAAGTATTACCTGCAGCAAATGCATGCAGTCTCCCATACCTTTCAAAATACCCATAGAGAGTGTCTTTAGAAGTTCAAAACATGGACAATCAGCTATCTTGTTCATTAACGAAGGAGCACTGTTATTTTTGTGCTGATAGAAATGAGGTCTCTAGTTGGCAGAGGTTTGCACCTTGTCCAAGTAGGGACCCTCACTCTAGCCACTGTCGTAGAGCCACACAGCTAAGATAACTCGTGATGACCGTCTTGGTAGCTTGGCTCAAACAGTCAGGATTATCTCAGAGACAATGTGTATTTGTACACACACACAGAGTAACACAGTGAAAACACCACAAATGTACTCCACACCAGTGCAGAAAAATAGCCAATATTTATCTGAGTAAAACCAGAAATGACAAACATCCAACATACACAAGTAAAGATACACATGTTTAAAGATTAAGGGGGTCATTCCTACCCTGGCGGTCCGAGACCGCCAGGGTAGGGGACGGAGGAAGCACCGCCAACAGGCTGGCGGTGCTTCTGGGGCTATTCTGACCGCGGCGGTAAAGCCGCGGTCAGAAAAGGGAAGCCGGCGGTTTCCCGCCGGTTTCCCGCTGCCCCTGTGAATCCTCCAAGGCGGCGCTGCAAGCAGCACCGCCATGGGGATTCCGACCCCCTTCCCGCCAGCCTGGTTCTGGCGGTTTTCACCGCCAGAACCAGGCTGGCGGGAACGGGTGTCGTGGGGCCCCTGGGGGCCCCTGCAGTGCCCATGCCACTGGCATGGGCACTGCAGGGGCCCCCTAACAGGGCCCCGCATTGATTTTCAGTGTCTGCTTGGCAGACACTGAAAATCGCGACGGGTGCAACTGCACTCATCGCACACCAGCAACTCCGCCGGCTCCATTCGGAGCGGGCTTCCTCGTTGCTGGTGCTTTCCCGCTGGGCGGGCGGGCGGCCTTTTGGCGGTAGCTCGCCAGCCCAGCGGGAAAGTCAGAATGACCGCCGCGGTCTTTTGACCCCGGTACGGTCTTCTGGCGGTTCCCGCTTGGCGGGCGGCGACCGCCGCCCGCCAAAGTAGGAATGAGGGCCTAAATCTTAGTAAAGCACTTAGAAACACAATAGTTCCAATGGAGCCATTCCCATCAGTCGGATGCAACTCGTGAGAGAGTGTGGGCTTATGGTTGCAAGACAGATGATGCAGCATAGGTGGCGAGGCATCAGTTCCTTACAATCTGGTGGGGTTGATGAATCCAGCAGGTCAAGATGCAAAAAAAAAAAAAAGATGCAAGGTGTTGACTTTGTGGTGTTGTGACCACACCACGGGGCAACAGGTGCTGCAATAGAGTTGGAGTTGGATATCACAGACGTCGTTGACATGGCACTCAGGACTTACGCTATGGCAGAGCTTCAAAGGCATTGCGGCGTGTCGGTCCTGAGGCGTCAGTCGCAGTTGTTGCACTCAGCAGGGACCACGGCTCTGGTGCACGCAGCTCTGGGTGTCAATGCACTTAGGCCCTCATTACAACCCTGGCAGCTGCAGTAACAAAAATGGGATCACAACCACGGTGGAAACCGGCAACACAGACAGCCACTTTAACACACCGACCGCCACCGCGGTAGCAAAAAACACCACGGCGGTCACCGGCAACAGACAGGCGGAAGACAATGTACCGCCCACAACATTACAACCCGCCAATCTGCCAGCTTTTCCGGGGCGGTATCAATGCCACTAAAAGCACAGCAGAAACAGTCTTTGAAAGGGAAACCACTCACCTTCCGACAATCAACGAAGAACCAGGACGCCATGGAGCCCGAGCTGCAGGTCCTCCACACGCTGGCCTACCTCCTCAAACACGAGGAATATCACAGGTGGCGGCGGCAACGACCACTGTGGGTACTGCACCTAACACACAGGGGAGGAGGGAGGAAAATGAGAGTGACACACAAAAGCAACACGCAACACCCCCACCGCTACTTACAACACCATACACACAAACACATGCCTCAACATTACATTTACACCCTGTTACTCCCTGGAGCAACGCAAGGACAAAAGGAATTTAGTTAAATCAGTGATATTTTAGAAATAGGTAGATATACTTAACAAATTGGAAAACAGTATATACAATTATTTACAATATGTACAGAAGGCCGTACACTGTCCTTTGTAAATGTCCATGGCCCACTGGGCCAAAAATCATGGGCCAAGCCACACTTGACTCCTACTTCAATACAGAGAGAACACTGCAGGGGCATCAGGTTTAAAACACACGGGCACCTCAGGGGGATGGGGGAGGGGGGGCACCTCAGCCGGAAGATGGTAATATGCCACTACCCCTCGAGGGGGCACAGCACATCGATGTCCTGGCGAGTGCAAAGCCACAGTCTCTCAAGTGGGTGGGTTGCCCACTGCTTGGTCCTGGGGAGTGCAAAGCCAGAGTCTCTCAAGTCTCTCAGGCGGGTGGGTTGCCCACTGCTTGGTCCTGGGGAGTGCAAAGCCACAGTCTCTCAAGTCTCTCAAGTGAGTGGGTTGCCCACTGCTTAGTCCTGGGGAGTGCAAAGCCACAGTCTCTCAAGTGGGTGGGTTGCCCACTGCTTGGTCCTGGGGAGTGCAAAGCCACAGTCTCTCAAGTCTCTCAGGCGGGTGGGTTGCCCACTGCTTGGTCCTGGGGAGTGCAAAGCCACAGTCTCTCAAGTCTCTCAAGTGGGTGGGTTGCCCACTGCTTATTCCTGGGGAGTGCAAAGCCACAGTCTCTCAAGTGGGTGGGTTGCCCACTGCTTGCTCCTGGGGAGTGCAAAGCCACAACCTCTCAAGTCTCTCAAGTGGGTGGGTTGCCCACTGCTTGGTCCTCGGGAGTGCAAAGCCAAAGTCTCTCACGTCTCTCAGGTGGGTGGGTTGCCCACTGCTTGCTCCTGGGGAGTGCAAAGCCACAGTCTCTCAAGTGGGTGGGTTGCCCACTGCTTACTCCTGGGGAGTGCAAAGCCACAGTCTCTCAAGGGGGTGGCATCTCCACTGGTTCTGGAGGGTGCTTTGTGTCCAGTGTGATTCATCCTGCAAAGGATAGGGTGAGTGGATGCATTTCTCCACTGGTTGTGGAGAGGGCTTTGTGCCCAGTCTGCTTCATCCTGCCAAGGATAGGGGGAGTGGATGCATTTCTCCACTGGTTCTGGAGGGGGCTTTGTGCACAGTCTGCTTCATCCTGCCAAGGATAGGGGGAGTGGATGCATTTCTCCACTGGTTCTGGAAGGGGCTTTGTGCCAGGTGTGCTTCATCCTGGCAATGATAGGGGGAGTGGATACCTGGCCTGACAGGTGCCCCCTTTGATCCTCTGGGACTTGCAGTGACCTCAGCGGATGAGGACTTGGAGGCTGAGGTGCTGGCCTGAGATCTGGACACCCTGGCACGTGGGGAAGGACGTAGGGGGAGGAGTAGGGAAGAGGTCAACGTTAGCCAAGAAATGTTTTTTAGACACACTGGAACGGGAAGATGGAGCGGGTTTGGGAGTGGAGGAAGAAGGAGTGGTTGTAGGAGGTGTCTGTCTGCTGAGTTTGGGTGAAGGTGTTTGGGCTGGATGCTGTTGTGAGGTGGATGCCTGTTGGGCGGGTGGGTGCTTGCGTTTGTGTACTTTGGGAGGAGGGGTCACAGACACACTGGTAGAGGACACAGGGGACGTGTGCATGGTTGTGGGGGTGGTGACTGCTGTGACGCAGTTAGATGCCATGCACTGTGCCCCCCTGAAATGGTGTCTGCCTGACCTGTGAGGAGGGACAAGTGGAAATGAGGTAATTGCACTGGCGTTGTGCGCCGTTGCGGTAGGCAGTTGATGACCGCCACACAACTTCGCATTGGTTATTATTGGGCCCTATGGGTTCCAGGAGCCAAGGGCGATGTACGCCGGCGGTGACAGTACGCACTGCCGCAGACGTGACCGCCATTTTCTAACTATTCACTCACTTGCTACCTGACCTTCAACAGGAGAGGACCTACACTGCAAGTGCTGCTGTGATCTGTATCTGCAAGGGACAATGGCTCATGTGTCTGGGGAAAGGGCCCCTACCTTCTCTGCGGAGGAGTTGTAGAAACTGGTGGATGGGGTCCTAACCCAGTACACATTACTCTAAGGTCCTCCAGACAAACAGATGAGTAGACTGTGAGCATGATCTGTGGGCCATAAATGTATGGAGTGCTGTGGATGTTAGCCACATGTTGAGGGGTGCTGAGTCGTCCTGGCCAGAGTGCAGAATGTGATGTGGTCGGTGTATGTGCACCAGGGCATGGGTGGGAACTGGTGGGCAATGAGTATGACGGTCCAGACGGGAGAGTGATTTCCATTTCTGCTGTCTTTTTCCTCCACGTCAGCACCCCCCTGAAAAAAGGTATCTGGCGTGCCATCGCCAAGGAGGTGTGGACCCTGGGGGTCTTTCACTGGCAGAGCACCCGCTGCTGCAAGAGATGTGAGGACCTGCTCCGCTGGTCAAAGAAGATGGCGGAGACCCAGCTGGGGCTGACTTCCCAATATGGAAGGGGTGCTCATCGCACCATGATCCCCCTAATGTTCTGCATCCTGGTGTTGGCCTATCCGGAATTGGATGGGCGCTTGAGGGCACCACAGCAGCCACAAGGGGGTGAGTACAGATTCTGAATCATTACTTTGTGCGCATTAAGGTATTACCTGGGTGGGGGATGTGGGCTGTGGGTGCCCCTAGGCCATGGCGAATATGGAAGTGTAGGTCCCTTGTTGGGCAGGATCTGGAGCACTCCTACCCCAATATTGAAAGTGGCCATGTACTACTAGGCAGGGTCCTGTGGGTTTCTGGTGTTCAGATGCTGGCGTTAGGCATTGTACCCCATGGGCTGGTGACTAGCTGTGTAACTGGTAGTGAATGGCCTAGTGCATAGGGCAGCTCCCTGTGTGTAGTGTACGCCAACAGTGGTGTTGTTGCTGGCATTGACCAAGTGTATCCTCTGTCTCTCCCCCCCTTTTTGCTTTGTCACCCTGTCCTTGTGAACTTTAGCATCATCTGGCGGAGGAGCAGAGGCACCGGCGACGGAAGGATCTGCATTCCCACAATGGCCTGGAGGCCGAATCCACCGAGGGTGAAGGCACCAGTGGGACGGAGGGCGAGGGGAGCACCACAACGGGGACAGGAGGGGAGAACACAGACAGCGAATCCTCCTCTGATGGAAGCTCCCTGGCGGTGGCGTACACCTCTGTGCCCACCCCAACAACAGGTACAGCCACCACTCCCCACCAGCACCGCCCTCCCAGCAGCTCCTCAGCATGTTTCCCATGCCCGCTCACCCAGGAGAGTGGGCTTCTCCATCACCTCAGGTACCTCAGGCCCTGCCCCAGTCAGCCCTGCTGCCCTCAGTGAAGAGGCTATTGACCTCCTGAGATCCCTCTCTGTTGGGCAGTCAACCATTCTGAATGCCATCCAGGGTGTTGAGAGGCATTTGCAACAAACAAATGAATAACTGGAGGGCATTCACTCTGGTGTGGCAGCCTAACAGAGAGCATTTCAGGCTCTGGCCTCAGCACTGATGGCAGCCATTGTTCCTGTGTCTAACCTCCCCCCTCCAGCTTCCTCTACCCAAACCCAATCCCCTAAAACCTAGCCTGTCCCAAGCACACCTTCAGACCAGCATTCACCCAAATCAACACTCAAAGGTGGCACTCACACAAGCACCATACCCATGCAGACACACCAACATACACTGCCTCCACTGTGTCCCCCTCCTCCTCTTCATCCACCTAGCTCCCAGTATCGTCACCACTCACGAGCATGCCCATCACAACACACCCCTCACTGGCAATCACCACCCCCACAACCATGCACACGTCCCCTGTGTCCTCTCCCAGTGTGTCTGTGACCCCTCCTCCCAAAGTACACAAACGCAAGCACTCAACCACCCAACAGCCATCCACCTCACAACAGCATACAGCCCATGCACCTTCACCCAAACTCACCTCCTACAACCACTCCCTCTTCCTCCACTTTCAAACCCTCTCCATCTTCCCACCCCAATGTGTCTAAAAAACTTTTCCTGGCAAACTTTGAACTGTTCCCTACCCCTCCCCCCACCCGTCCTTCCCCTTGGGCCAGGGTGCCCAGAACCCAGCCCAGCACCTCAGCCACAAAGTCGCCATCCAATGTGGACCCTGCAACTCCCAGAGGCTCAAAGGGGGCACTTTTCAGGAAAGCCAGTGTACCCCCAACCCCTGCAAAGGATCAAACCATTCTACCACCTGCCAAGGTGAAAAAGGGTCCAGCATGCAGCAAGGGCAAGGAGCACGACCCACCCAGCAAGGCCTCCTCCAAACCTCCAGCTGACAGAGCAAAGGGCACAACAGCATCTGCAAAGGTGAGGAAGGGGAAGAAAATCGAAAGGCAAGGCACTTTCAGCCGACGGAGGATGCAGGTGAAGACCTGGTGCCCACCAGCAGAACCACCAGCCCCGCCACCTGCACTGCTGCTGCCACCACTACTGTCAGCAGCAGTGTCCCCAGTAGGCAGCTGCCCGGGGCTGCAGGAGAAGGGCTGGAGCCTCCCTCCACCACTGGCAGCACCAGCACCTGCACCACGGCCAGCGCCACCAGCATCCCCACTGCAAGCACCGCTACCTGCACCGCTGACAGTAGGACCATTACCAGCACCAGCAGCCCCAGTGGGTAGCTGCCCGAGGCTGCAGGAAACGAGCTGGAGCCTACCACCACCACTGGCAGCACCAGCACTACCACTACTTAGCAGCCTTAGCCGCCGCAGGATGGAGTCTAGCCCTGCCTCCACTAGCATGCTACCTGTTCCCTACACATGTCCTGTAGTTCCGTTGCTGCTTTAGTGGCCTAAAGGTCCGTAACCTGTTGCAGATCCTTGAGTGATTTCGCTCCAATGTTCTGTCCATGTGTAAATTTCTGTGTTCCTTTGTAGTCAACATCTTTACTACCAAGGGGGCTCCTCCATAAAAGCGAAGTAGCATCACCACCACCAGCAGCGGCAGCTGCAAACCTTTTCCCCAAAAATGATAATAAACTGTGTTTATTATCGTTTTTGGGGAAAAGGGTCAGGCCACAGGGTGATGAGCAACGAGGAGGAGTGCTCAGCACTCCTTCTCAGAATGCATGTGTGTTTGACCGGCTGTCTCTGGCCGGCTGAACACACATGCGCAGTGGGCGATGCAAAAGCAATGCAAGGACGTTGTAAATATGGCCCAAAAGTTTAATTTACTAACAGTAATTTTATGACCACAGAGACTCCGCAGTCAGGGCAAAGAACTCCGCACATAAAAAGAAGGACTGGTCTATCTTTTTATGTATGGAGTCTCCACAATTGTAAGGCTAGATGATACACACTAGTGCAAGTCTTACTGGTGTTGGTTAGTTCTCATTGCAAAATGTTGTAACAATGATTACTAAATTAACCATGGGAACTTTCACTTGACCTTCAGAAACCTTGCATCTGTCTTCCACTTGAGATCACACCATTCTATCTAAGAGCTTATAGCAATAGAACTTGCCTGTAAGGAGGCACCACATAAAGGTGGATTCACCATAATACCATCATTTTAACAACACTCACACAACTACTGAAATGCCTTGCTATGATCTTGGGTGTCTCAAGAAATTGCTGACAATGGTGTAATTACCATATATAAAATATATTGTAATAGACTCTGTCCTTTCCAAGTCCATAACTTCCATATGTTGTTCTTGAAAGATCTCCACCCTCTCCTTTTGCTAAAGCAGAGGATCCTCATGATAAACCACTTCTGTAGCAGGTCTGTGGCTTTGCTTCTATTCATAAACAAGTGACATGCACATATACCTGCAAATGATCAATCCACAGTGCTCCATTCACAAAAAGGAATGCATGAGGACCAACATACTTTAAAACAGAAGGGGCTCAAAATAGACTTGATGCTGCTGGGCACTGCTGTGTGCTTAAATGTTAGCCCTTGTTATCTTTACCGTCTTCCTTGGACTCACAGAGTCCATTCCAAATGCCCAACTGACCTGGATTTCTGAATGGAAAAATAACTTAGTCAGCTCAGTAATGGACACTGATGGGTACTGAAAGAACTCATGTATTTAGATGAGGGGGAGTACCATCTCAAATAATAAGCATCATCCTTGACTGACAGGGAGAACACTTAAATTCATCAAATTAACCTGAGCTCAATCCCCTGGTGGCTATGGCCATCTTTGGCCCAGTAGCACCTTCACTGGAATCAGCTTGGCAGTTTGGTCCTGGACCCACACTTCTTCTTAAGGCACAATCTTGACAAAAGGTTTCTGAATCCCAAGTTTCAGAATTTGTTAGAAGGGGTGTACTCTTCACCAACTAATGCTCCAGGACCTTGGGGACAACCCTGGGGGTCATGGCTGACGCCAGGAGAGACCAGCAGGTCAAGTTGGAACTGGTCAGCTTAGAATGCACAAAAAGGCCTCTTGAGTCTTGTATCCATGTTGCTCAAACAGGTCATCCTTATGAACTTTGGAGTCATTTTGGGGGGTACAAGGAAAGCATTTCCATCATTCTCAGATCTTCAGAAAGCAAGGCAGCCCTCTTCTGAATCTTCTCAGGTCTAGGAGGTACAGGAGTTGCCACCTTATTGCTTAGTGCTAGTCTGGGGTTAGGGGAAATTCCATAGCTAATGCGGTAAAAGTTCCCAGGGGTGACCCTACTATTTATGCAGCACATTTTGTGTGGTTTACTGTACAAAATGCCACAGTGTCCAACTCTGCCCAAAATCAAAATTTCAGAACCTGTCTTCCATTGTGGAGAGCTCTTGTGCCCACCTCAAAGGTGTGGACAGCAAAATGAGCAAATCCTCCTCTATAGTAATTCTACATTATTTCTGGTAGCTGCTCCCCTCCCACTGAGCCTGGTGCCTTACTGGGTAGGGCGACAAAGGAAGGGGGCAGGCCCAATGGTAGCTACATCTGCCTGTGACACGGTAGGCCCCCTTGAAATTAATTAACTTCCTGGACACAGCCAGGTAGATCAACAGGAAGGGAAACAGAACACCTAAAAGCGCTGAAGGCCTTTCTTTCAGCTTTGGAAGTAAGTTCACACCTCATCCATGGTGAGTAGTCAGCACCTGGGTGACAGTGGGAAGTTCATGCAAAAGGCTTCTAGAGACCTTAGGCAGTTACCAGGTAACTTTCTAAAAGTACCTGTTCTCAAATATGTTTCACAAATCTGACTTTACTAATAAATTGGGATTGTAATAAATACTTTAAAAATATCTGTATCTGATTCGTAGGCAGAAAGAACATTATTAAATGTAATATTGTATCCCAATACTTTCCTATGGAACAACCAACCCTGCTACATTTAATATATGGCCTTTGGTGCAGTAGGGACAGGTTTAGCATTGTACTTCTACAAGCCCTACCTTTAAATACCATGCACCCTGCCATATGGGCTGTAAAGCCTACATAGGAGCAACTTAATAATATTCAAAAGTAAGGAGTAGGCCTGTCAAAAGGGGTTATTTTAACAGGTTGGATTTACAGTTCAATTCTGCAGTCGGCCTGCTGGTGGCAGGCCTGCAGTCATGCTTTCATTGCAACTGTAGTGGATGGCACAACTGTTGCTGCAGTCTGCCTGTGACATTTAACATACAGGCCCAGTGTATACCGTAGTACCACATTCTAGTCTCTTATATGTAAGTTCAATATGGCAATCAGGGGACATGGCAACTTCATTGTGCTGAAAGGAAGAGCACAGGCACCCCTGGTTAGCAGGGTTAAAGTGCACCGAGTTATATTGCAAGCAAAATAGGTCAAATCAAAAAAATCTGGGATGGTACTCTGAAGAAAATGGTAATTTCCAACAGACACCCAGATCTGTGTAGTGAGAAAAGGATCCTTTTTCTATCAGAGAACACATTTATTTATGTATTCAGTTATGCATACAGTCATCTAATTTATAATCTCCTGTTGCATATCAAAAACATGTCTTGCATAAGGCTCCCCGTTGCCAGTTTATTCCATTGTCACCTGAATAAAGAATGCTGAGTATTTAGTGTTGAAATGCATGCTGAGATATCCCACTCTCCACTGGCAATAAGGTTTGAGTTCTACTTACAACCTTGCTTTGCATTTGTTTTGGTTCCTATATGCTTGTAAGGTCTGCTGGCCCTGAAGGAGAAGGTTACCCAAAATGCATTGGCTGTTGGCTAAAGTTTAGCCCTGGTCAGTTGTTGGACACTAAAACCACACTAGAATGATACAACATTATTTCTAGATGTATTCATAGGAGATAAACCATGAGCTCCTTAGAAATCCATACATAACCGGAAAGGGATCACCTGATTTATACAGGAAAGTTTGTTTCAGGACAGGGGAAAAGAGAGATTAAAGAAAAAAACAACCTGCCTAACCTAACTTTCTTCTGAAAACTAATTCTAACTAGATTATCAATTTTACAACAGGATTTGGTACCTGAAATGAACAACTGGCAGACATAAAATGCATACAAAATGGTTTATTTTATTGCAATTTTCCGTAATTTGTAATATGTGTATATATATATATATATATATATATATATATATATATATAAATATGAATATATATCTATATATATATATACACACACACACACACACACATATATACACACATATATATATATATAAAAGAAAAAGACACTGCGGAAGTGAAACTAATTAATAGCACTCAAGTTTGTAAAAAGGTGACAAAGACTCTGACTTTAAAGCCATGGTATAAATGATTGGTCAGCTTTATCATGTGATTATTTTCAAACCGGAGAAACCACATACCTATGATTAAGGCTGCTAGTGACATCCGAAACGCGTCAGGAAAGGAAAGCAAGAACATTTAATTTTGGAAATAAAGTGCCCCACATCACTGTTCACCGGAGTACGGCGTTTCTCTATTGTGGAGAAGTTTGATGGAATATATATATATATTTATATATAAACAGCCACACACACACAAATATATATGTATAGATATTCTGTTCTATAGTTAGGTTCAGAGCGTACTCGTACAAAACCATAGAAATTCAGCAGTTATAGGTATGGTTAACTCAAGTAACTATAACTCACGCCCCACCATGCACAGTTTTCTCATCAATAACTTTATTGCAAATGTTGCAGTAATAATATCAATGATTCAATAGATGTCATCAATTATGTAATATGTGGAGTAATTAGCTGTGCATGGCTGTGCAACCGCAGCAAAACTGGCCTCCAGTAACAAAACTGGCCCCCACTGATGCAAAACCGCCTCCACCCTTCCAGCCTCCTGGGGAAATGCCTGTTGCTTGCTGCAGCCAATCAGGCCTTATTAAAAATAATGGACTTTAACCTTCAGCATTGCTTTCTGCAGCTGCTCCCTTATACCTCTTCCCAGATTATTTTTCATTCAAGCATTTCCTGGCTAAGAGAAGTTATTAGTCACCATTGAGAATGTATTTTTCTGGACTCAAAGAATCGGAATTGGCTCTGTGAATGCTGATATTTCTGTCTGTGCCTGTTAATACCAATCCTTAATTGCTCTATTTTTCCAAATCTCTATGAATTTGCTAGTAGATTACCTTTTTGTTTTGTCAGGCAGCATTGAAACACAAAGCATACAGTAATTTTCTAGAGAGCAAAGGAAAATACATACATGCTAAGATAGACTGCAATCAGTATTTGTTTGGGTTTGCTAAACAAGTTGCAATTTAATGTGCCCAAATTAAATGTTCACACATTTTAGCCCATATTGGTCCTTGTTACCGAGTTACATGGTATTTGTGTGCGATAATTTCTCAATAGAAGTAGCCGTTACCACGTGGTAAATCTGTCAGAAGACCCGATAATTCCAAGTTTTTTCCCAGGTCTCAGAGTACCAGTTTTTACTGTGTGTGGCAGTGCTTGCAAATTATTCACGTGCACTTTTATCAGCAGATTAATCCACATGAGGATGATGTGGTGTGTTTTAGACTATAAACGCTCATAGTGCACAGGGGCACCTTCTTGGAGGTGAGGGCTCGTGCGCAGTTCTTCTTAAGCATGCTGTTCTTCCCTCTGCAAGGGACACCTGAGGGCACTGCTAAGTGTTTTGGACTACAACACTCATAGTGCCCAGGAGCACTTTGTTGGAGGTGGGCACATGCTAATTGTTCTTAGCACTGCACAGGACACCTGAGGACACTGCATAGTGTTTTAGACCTCAGCGCCCATACGCTTCTTAAGCATGCTGTTCTTCCTGCTGTGCAGGACACATAAGGATGCTGCAGAGTGTTTTGGAATACAAAGCCTTTGAAATGTTTCATCCATGGCGTGGTCTGCCACCAAATCTTTTGCCTTACTCCTCCTGTTTTTGCTGAATTCATTTTTGTTGGATTAGGACGTTGCACACTTTACGACTGCTAACCAGTGCTAAAATGCCTGCAATAGTTATTGTGCCTCCCACTTAAGTAGCTTTGTCAACCATGTCTCAGGTCTGCCATTCCAGCCTGGGTGTGCAGTTTTAATCTGCTATTTCGACCTTGCAAAATAAACCTTTTGCCAGGCTGAAACCTTCCTTCTGAATACAAAGGTCAACTCTAGGGTAGGCCATAAACAGCTCATAGGACAGAGTGCAGTATATTTAAAAAGGGAAACATGAACTCTTAACATTTACGTGTCTTGGCAGTGAAAACTCTTACATTCATTTTCACTACTGTAAGGCCTGTCTCTCCCATAGGGCAACATTGGGTTACATTATTACATTTAATAAAAGATAACTTTCAATTATGAGCAGGTAGGAATGTCAAGTTTGGTCTCTAAAAATTGTAATTTAAAACCCTCTTTAATGGTAAAGTTGGATTTTAAATCACAATTCTGAAAATGCCACTGTCAGAAAGTTAGCATATTCCCATCCCATTCATTTGGTGCCTGCAGCCTGTATCCTGGGTCCCATGACTAGTTGTAGCTGGCACTTGTTCTTTGTGTATTGCCCCCGGACAGTGAGACAAAGGGGGAATAGGTGTTGACAGTTTCACACTAGTGTTTTGTGCCCACTGACAAGCTGGGGCAAGGACAGGATGGCAGGAAATTCCAGACACATATATAGGGGAGAACTCTAGAAGCTTCTCCCACTTCAAAGGGAGCTCCTTGGATAAATTGTGACCCTCAGACCAAAATCTTCAGTACACATCTGGACCTGTGGAAGACTCAGAAGGACTATTGTGCTGCTCTGCTGCAAGAAGGACTGCTACTCTGCTGCCCTCCTACTCTACTGCCATGCTGCCTGAGTGAGAAAGACTGGACCTACACCTTGAACCCAGGACTCAGGGACAGAAAAGGCTCCAACCACCTTGATCCTTGCACATTGACTACGTTTGCTGTGAGTCTTGCCACCTCAGTCCTGGACGCCTGGAAGTGGGCCTGAAGGTGCTCTGCCAGCCCAGCTTTGGTCATTGAGGAGAACCGACACAGTGCAAACCCTCTCCTCGTGGATCCACATTAGAACCTCTGCTGCATGACTCATCCTCAATTTGAAATCTTGCAAACCTCTGCAACCAGGATTTTAAGACATTATTCAGGGGATCTAACTTGGTCCCTGTATCTGGCCCACGCTCCATCATGATCAACCTAAACTTGTGACTTTGTCCTGGTTCACACCACCAGATAAACACAGTTGGTGCATTGTGTTCTTAGGCTCTATTGTTACCTAAATCTTTAAAACTGCATGCTTCTGGTTGTACTAATTGAAATTTTGCTGTTTTGATGGCAAATAATGTATTAAGGGCCATATGTACCAACACATTTTCCCATAGACACAGAACGGGTAAAATCCTTTGATACATCTGGCCCTAAATGTCACTCTATGTTTCTAAATTGATGTGGGATGTTTCTTGTGTTGTGTTTTCACTGTACTGCTGTTTCAAGTGCTGCATTAATACTTATTGCCTCAATGTTAAGCCTGACTGCTTTTGTGGCAAGCTACCAGAGGGATAAGCACAGGTTAATTTGGGGTTTTCTTGTGTTTCACCCAACAGAGATTGTGATTGCTGCTTGACTAGGGTTTCACCCCTCTCAACCAGTAACCCAATTTTCTTCAACACCGATCGTGCACAGGGGCACTTTGTTAAAGGCGGGGGCTGGATCTCAGTGTATATTAAGTGTACTGTTCTTGCTGCTGCATGAGATGTATCCAGGTTTGTGCTCGAGTGAAGAGCGGGCCTACATGCACCTAGCAGTTGCTGGCAGTGGCTGGGACAGGCTCTCTCCCTTTCATCTGATAGCCTGCATTTTCCATTTTCCAGAACATTATGGGTAAGCATAAAGTTGTAAGTTCTATGCATAATACAAATAAAGGCACATCCATAGAACCATTATTTCTTGTTATTTGAAATTCCCTTAGGAGTTCTTTTGGCTGAGCCTGTTCTTACTACTTCCTCTTGTATCAGTCCCCCTAATTCCACTATTAGCTTGCCTGTATGGGCAGATGCCCCCTTGGCTCCTTCTCGCTCATCAAGCCTGCGGTTAAATACAAATTAAAAAAAAGGGGCAGCATGTTTCCCGCTCATTATAATCAAAGTAAAGAAATGTGTTGGATGTTCCTTTTCTACTTCAGATCTGCTGCCTTGATGACAGCTATAAAAAACGTTTTGGAAATATTGAAGGACATTTTAAATCCTTTGGTTGATAAGTTGGAGCACACTAATCCCAATTGGTGTTTTTGAAGTCACCAAAATGACTCTTCAGCTTCCCCTCTAACCTCTATTTCAGCATCTGGCAGTGCTTTTAGTAATTGCCCTTTGGCTAATTTAGTTTATCCACCTCCAATGTAACCATGCTACCTCCTGGGCCTCTTAGCCAGCCTTTGGCTATTTGACCTGGATCTAACTGCCCCATTGACGTTTCCAGTGAACCTTCCATAAAATAAAACTGTCTCAAAGTATGGTGCCAGGAGACATTGGTATAACAAGTGTACCTTAGCGGCAGCCTGCCTCCTTAAATTTGCCTCCCTCTGCTTGTCTGTGTGGGTTAATTTTAGCATTTGCCTTTGCATTTAGCAATTGTCCCTGTATTAGACAATAATGCTGCTGAACACTGTTTAACAAAGTATAAGAGATTAAATTTGTGTACTTTTAAGTAGAATACTTCTGTTTGAAAAGTCCCTTGAACTGATATGTCTCCTAAAACATTTGAAGGGAACTGTACTCGATTAACTTTATAAATCCGCTTTACATTTAAAATCTTTTGTTTAGCAAATTGTCTGTTAACACTGGGAGACAAGTCTTTTCTCTACCTCTTAGTTCTTTTTACAAGACACCTACCCTGAATATTTTCCATCTGCTCCACTCCAGAGTTCCATATCTAATTGTTATTCCCAAGTTTGTTCATCTTCTAATACCGACAACACTCTTGGAAATAGATACCAGGCCCAGGTTAATTTATCTGATATGGAATGACAAGTGCTTGAGGATATCCCAGTGTTATTGAGTGTCTCTCAGGGTTGTATGATGTTACAATACATACTTTTACCATGCATGCCTTTACCACACATTTATTACAATGCATGCATTTACCACTTCCCTAGGCCAATTTCAGCCCCAGGGACACCATCCCTAGGGGCCCGGACACATGTTTAAAAACGTATGGGTACTGCAAGGGGAGCCTCACGGCCCCCATGGTCTCAGTCAGCTCCCATCACCTGCTGGAGCCAGCATTGCACCCACACGCAGGGAGCTGCTGCAAATAGCAGTACGCTGTATGCTGGAGCAATGTTTTTATCTCTTTCCCTGCCCGCATGTTAGTGGGCAGGGAAAGAGATAAAAACTACACTTTCAGCAGGTGGGGGCATTTTAAAAACTCCTGCTTGCTGAAAGTGGACTGTTTGCTTTTGCTTGGCTGGAGTTGTCACCCACCACCAAGCAAAAGCAAACAGCTACCTTTCTAGGATGGGCACCTCAGGAGGTAGCAGGAGCTGGCCCTGGGGGGTGGTGGTTTGCAAGGCTATGTATGGCTCCAGGAGGGGGGCTGCACGCCCCACTCATTCTTTTCTATTTGGCTCTGCGGACGTGGTTGTCCCCATGGTCTGCAAGCACCTCCCTTCTTAAATCATCTTGTAGCCCCGGGGAGGTGGTGATGCCTGGGGCCCTTGGAGCACACAGGACCCCCCCTCTCTATTTTTATAATATGTAGCTCTGGGGAGTTGGTGGTTTGCTGAATGCAGGTAGGGGCTGCCTGCCCCCCCTGCATACTTTTTACAGATAGCCCTGGGGAGGTGGCGATACCCAGTGCCCAGGGGATCCTCATTACTATTTTTAATAATGTAGCACATGGGAGGTGGTAGTCCTCAGGATGCGAGTGCTGTATGATTCCCACATACACATAAAACATCACCTTGCGGAGGTGGTGGTCCCCGTAGCTTTTAAAAGTCTTAGGAGGGGAGCCCCATGAAACCCCTGCTATTGTTTGGCCCTTAATGCTCCCCAGGACCTGGCCCACCTAGGGGCCACCTAAATTAAGAGCATGGGAGAGAGCTTTAAAAAAAAAGAAAAATCTGAGGTTTTTTTCTCTACTTTTTAAACATGGTGTGGTCCCTGGGGGGCCCTGCGCCAAGGCTAGGTGTTCAGAGTGACCCTACCTGGTCCCTTTTCTTTTTTTGGCATTATTTCTTTGTGTTGGGACTCAGCTGAAGCCGGATCCCAAAATGGCTGCCAACACTTCCTTGTTGAAGTGTTGGCAGCCAATCAGATATCAGCACGGGGACAGTTGGATCCACTGATTCTCTGTGTCCCTAGATGGCTATATTTTATAACCTTTAATATCTCAGAAACTACTGAATGAATTTACACCAAACCAAAAAAAAGCACAATGTGCGTACCAAGTTCTAGCTTTGGTGTAATACCATTTAGTGGTTCAGGTTGAAGTAGTGTCTAAACACCATGTGGGAAAATGAAAGTGCAAAATGTGTGCTTGGCCCCCCCATGATGGATCTCTTCAAAACTTTCGAAACAGAAACTGAACCGACTGTCGTATAAGTTTTGAAAATTTTATGAGGATTCCTAAAGCGATGTCAAAGTTATTAGCAAAACCAAAAACAGTTTTCCTGTGGAAACTAGGTCCTAACTATAACTAGCTACTGGTGATATATATATATATATATATATATATATATATATAACATCTTTTGCAGGGATGATGCACAAATCCTCTCTTTACTAATTACTGTTACCGCTCAATATTCTTACCCACCCCTAAACCCTAAAAATATCCCTTCCACCTAATATCCTTACACACACCTATACCCTAAAAGTACAATTTCCACCCAATACCTTTGCCCACCCCTAAACCATAAGTATCCCCTATATTCAAATACTGCTACCCACCCCTAGCCCTTAAAATCACCCTTACAACCCAATACCCTTATCCACCCATAAACCCTAAAAATACCCTTACCACTAATACCCTTACCTTTATCTGTAAATAGCCATACCGCCCTATACCCCTACCTGCCACTAAACACTAAAAATACCCTTACCACCCTATGCCCCAACTCACACCTAAACTCAAAAATACCCTTATTACCCAATACCCACTCCTAAACCCTAAAAATACCCCTTTCCATCCAATACCCTTACCCTTCCCTAAATAATAAAAATACCTTTCCATCCAATACCCTTACCCATCCTCAAACACTAAAAATACCCTTACAACCCAATACACTTACCCACCCCAAAACGTTAAAATATCCATTCCACACGTAAACCCTAAAAATAAATTTTACACCCAAAACCCTTACCCACCCTAAAACACTAAAAATACTCTTCCCACCAAATACCCTTACCCCCCTAAATCCTAAAAATACGTTTCCAATCCAAAACGTCTGCGCATCGCTAAACCCTAAAAACACCGATATAGATACAAACACACTTATATACACACAAGTATATATACTTACTTTAACTAGACTTGAATTTTAAAAGTGCCATGAAAAGCATGCATGGTGAATGCTGTGTAGTGAACATTCTGCGTGGTAATAACTGTGTTGTAAAGGATGGGTCCTATCTCTCAATCTGCCCCCAGTTCCTCAAAACACTTGTCTTCTGCTTGTGATGCAGAATCCATTTTGGTATACTCAACATTAGTTAAATTAATTAGTTGGAATATTGCAGGCATCCCTTGGAAATTGAGATGTACTGCCTGGGTTTCCCTAATATAGAAAAAGGATGTGGTACTCTTACAGGAAACCTGGTCCCTAACTCTAGAAGTTAAAGATGGCTGTTAATGTTTTTCTATACCCCGCTTTTCTAGTTTGGGTAGAGAAAAGGGTGGCCGTACAGCCTGGCTTATGATGGCATTGTGCAGTGGAGTGTCATCTATCACTACCAATAGTAAGGAGTTTCAAGCATTTTTAATCAAGGTCTTGAACACACATTGTCTGCATTTATTTAACTGTTATGAGAATGATTCTTCTACCTCAGATAAGTTTGTCTATGAATGGCTTTTTGCATTTGTTGATTCATTACCTAGCTGTATTTATTCAAATGTTTTAATTTGTTGTGATCTTAATGCAAAATAACTGTCAATAATTTTTTTGTTAGCCCTCCAGGCCATGTTGAATATGATGCTGCTCTTCCTTGTCTTTCAGATTTCAGTGGGACTATATTAACTAATTTTGTTTTGGAGTAGGATTTACTTTAGATTCTGAGCAACACAGCATTATCCCTAAGTTTTTTGACAGTGGGTTCACTTCCATCATAGATTATGGCCCTCATTTCAAGCTTGGCGGGCGGCAACCACCGCCCACCAAGTTGAAACTGCTGGGCAGCCGCCAATGCAGCCCCACTCTCGCGGGGTCTATTTGGAGATCCCCGCCTGGCCGGCGGGTGGAAACCTGGTTTCCGCCTGCCGGCCCAGTAGGGATCTCGTCCGCAACACGGCTGTGCGGCTGTGCGACAGGTGCAGTTGCACCCGTCGCGCTTTTCACTGTCTGCTATGCAGACTGTGAAAAGCTGCATGGGGCCCCAAGGGGCCCCGCGATTTGCCTTTCCGCCAGCCTTTTCATGGCGGTTCAAACCGCCATGAAAAGGCTGGCGGGAGGGGGATTTGTAATGCCCTGGGCAGCACTGCCCAGGGGGATTTACACTGCCGGGACAAAAGTGGCGGAAAAATGCCAGTCCCGGCGGTGCGACCGCGGCGCTTATGCTGCGGTCGTAATTCCCAGGGAAGCACCGCCAGCCTGTTGGCAGTGCTTCCGACAAAACAGCCCTGGCGGTCAAAGACCGCCAGGGTTGTAATGAGGGCCTATATCTTCATTTAATGTAGATTTGCAGGTCATTATTTATGTAGTGATGTTTGGCCACTAATTATAGTGACCATACATGTCAGCCTTACGGTGGTATTCCCCAAAACCATTTAGCCTCAGTCCTCTTATTTTTGCTGATCTCATTTTTGCTGGATTTAGGTCTCTGTGCATTTACCATTGCTAACCAAGGCTAACTTGCTTGTGCCAGCTTCTCCTCTTGTTAACTCCGAGTGGCCCATCCTGCCAACACCTAGCTTCCCTGTATCTCACTCTCTGGGAGCAATGCACAGAGACCAATTGTCAACTACACCTAGTCGTGACCTAGGATACAGACAGCAGACACCAAATGGTTGGGACAGGACAATGCCATCTTTCTGAAAATGCCACTTCAAATCAAATTTTACCATTAAAGGGAGCTTTTAATTACATTCTTTAGAGACCAAACTCGGCCTGTCCATCTGCTTCCAGTTGGAATTTAGAACATATTAGATGTCACCCATAGTTATCCTATGGGAGAGGTAGACCTCATAGGAATGAAAAATAAATTTCCAAGTTTTTCCACTACCAGTGCATGTAAAAGTTAAAAGTACATGTCCGAGCTTTTAAATATACTGCACCGTACCCTATGGGCTATTGAGGGTCTACACTAGGGATGACCTATACGTATGAAAAAGGAAGGTTTGGCCCTTGAAAAAGGTTACTTTTGCCAAGTCAAAATGGCTTTTTAAAACTGCCCACACAAACTCCAATGACAGGCCTGAGACATGTTTACAGGGCTACATTGGTGGGTGACACAATCGATGCTGCAGGCCAACAAGTAGCATTTAATTTACAACCCGTAGGTACATGTAATACTGCTTCACTAGGTACTTGCAAGTTAATTAAATGTGCCAATTGAGAGTAAGCCAGTTTCATCATGTGTGAAGCACAGAGTATAAGAACTTTAGCACTGGTTAGCAGTCATAAAGTGTTCAAAGTCCTAAAAGTAAACAAAAACGGGTTCCCAAAACAGAAGGGTGAAGGCAAAAGGTTTGGGGATGACCCTGCTGAAAGGGCTAAATCCAACAGAAACCATTCAATAAATCTGACAAAAAAAGTATATGTATTATGAAGTCCTGCACAATGTACAAGCAGATCTGCGGATCCTATCTAATGTATTAACATGGTAATGTGGTTATGTCATATGGCTATTTTCAGTTTGGGTTGAATATCAGGTTGTTATTGAATTCCCATTGTGCTTCTATTTTATAGACAGCAATATTTTGTAGGTATTCGTGAATGAGGCAGATGCTTTTTTCTTTATGTTCTATATCAATGACGACTACAGAAGAAGCAAATCATTGAAAAAATTAGTCTTGGTAATTTGATGATTTTGATGGATTTGACAGTGCAATAGTTCTATATTTCTCCTTTTTTCAGCACATGTCAGTTAAATTCTGAATGTGGATCTGAAAGGAAAAATGTGACTCAGTTGTTTCCAACATCTTGTTGAAATGCAAGAAGCATAGCGATAAAGATTGTTCCCTTATTTTAGCTGGAATATTCTAAGCATTTATTGAAGTACTTTCATCCACCTCATAGGTAAGCATAATTCAAAAGATGCCTCATGTAGAGGTCAGGCCTATTTCTAGATTCTAGACATATTTTTTGCATTCCTTGCTATTGCCATATGAGTCAGTATTTTCTTCAGTACTTCTTATTTTGTTGAGTACTCACCCTTAACTAGTTCTACTGGTGTATCATCGTGCCTCTTAGTGTATGTTTTCATACATATACCATATGCCATTGTCTTATGTTAAACTGCGTTAAACTGCTCTCTACATTAATTGGAGTTGTCCATTACTTCATCAAGATTGGCCACCTGGTTTCTATTGTTTCATGCTTGAAAGACATTCATGCGTTTCATTAAAGAGCAATAAGCGGGTGCGGCTGCTTGTTCTGGCTAGGCTGTGTGACGGGAAATGTGGTATATGTCAGCCTACCTAAAAATAGTTAAGAAAACTACAAGGCATTCAGAAGATGACAGTTACTTGGTGACAGGTCCTTGTAAATACATATACATCAATACTTCACTGGCTCCCGATTAAGCAAAGTATCCAACATACTGCACTCAGCCTTAAGCATAGGGCTGTGTATCCAAGGGGCTCCAAATTCTCTGTTGGAAAGCATCGTTCCTTCCATTCCTGACAGCTCCATGGAGCATCCCCACTTTAGAACGCCCTTCCTCTATAACTGTGTTTGGTATTTTCAAGGTAACCTCTGAAAACATTTCTTTTCTGCTGACTGAACGTTTTCTTTTTTTGGAAAAAGGATTGTTGTACGGTGTTTACAGCCTATTTATATTGGCAAACAATCAGAGATTTATAAACAAAAACTCTATTTAACCACTTCGATGCCAGGCCTATTCCTCCTCAAGTGCCAAGCCTTTTTTTGGCTATTTGGGGCAGTTTGTGCTTAGGCCCTTATAACTTTTTGTCCACATAAGCTACCCACGCCAAATTTGCTTCCTTTTTTCCAACGTCGTAGGGATTCTAGAGGTACCCAGACTTTGGGGGTTCTCCTGAAGGAAACCAAGAAATTAGCCAAAATACAGCAAAAATTTAGTTTTTTTTTTTAAAAAAATGGGAATAAAGGGCTGCAGAAGAAGGCTTGTGGTTTTTCCCCTCAAAATGGCATCAACAAAGGGTTTGCGATGCTAAAATCTCTAGCTTCCCAGCTTTCAGGAAAAGGCAGACTTGAATCAGAAAACCCAATTTTTCAAAAAAATTTTGCATTTTACTGGGACATACCCCATTTTTACTATTTTTTGTGATTTCAGCCTCCTTCCAGTTAGTGACAGAAATGGGTGTGAAACCAATGCTGAATCCCAGAAAGATAAACATTTCTGAAAAGTAGACAAAATTCTGAATTCAGCAAGTGGTAACTTGTGTAGATCCTACAAGGTTTTCCTTCAAAAAATAACAGCTGAAATAAAATAAAAATGAAATTGAGGTGAAAAAAACAACAATTTTTCTCAACGGTTTACTCTGTAACGTTTTCCTGTGATGTCAGATTTTTTAAAGCAATATACCGTTACATCTGCTGCACTATTCTGGTTTTGGGAACATATAGGGCTTGCAGGTTCATCAAAAATCCTAGATACCCAGAGCCACTAAATGAGCTGCACCTTGCAATAGCTTTTTGTTCTATACCTGGTATACAGCAAATCATTTGCTGAACTATAAAGAGTGAAAAATAGGTATCAAGAAAACCTTTGTATTTCCAAAATGGGCACAAGATAAAGTGTTGAGAAACAGTGGTTATTTGCATATCTCTGAATTCTAAGATGCCCATACTCATGTGAATTACAGGACATTTCTCAAATAGGCGTCTTTTTTACACACTGTCTTACATTTGGAAGGAAAAAATGTAGAGAAAGACAAATTTCCTTTCACCCAGCATTCCTCCATGTCTCCTGATAAAAATGGTACCTCAATTGTGTGGGTAGGCCTTGCGCCCGTGACAGGAAATGCCCCAAAACACAATGTGGACATATCACATTTTCCGAAAGAAAACAGAGCTGTTTTTTGCAAAGTGCCAAGCTGTGGATTATGGCCTCTACCTCAGCCTGCACCTATGGCAATCTACCAAACCTGCACATTTTTGAAAACTAGACACCTAGGGGAATCCAAGACGGGGTGACTTGTGAGGCTCTCACCAGCTTCTGTTACCCAGAATCCTCTACAAACCTCAAAATGTGGCCAAAAAACAATGTTTCCTTACATTTCAGTGACAGAAAGTTCTGGAATCTGAGAGGAGCCACAAATTTCCTTCCACCCAGCATTCCCCTAAGTCTCCCAATAAAAATGGTACCTAACTTGTGTGGGTAAACCTAGTGCCCGCGAAAGGAAATGCCCCGAAACACTATGTGGACACATCAAAATTATCAAATATTAAACTACCCGTTTTTGCGTGGGGGGGACCTGCATTTTTGGTCCTGGGCTCGGCGGCCATATAGGGAAACCTACCAAACCCAAACATTTCTGAAAACTAGACACCTGAGGAAATCCAGGGAGGTGTGACTTGTGTTTCCGTTGTTCTCAATTGATGATGTTTTTTTTATTTACTCAATAATTTAGAGTGTCTGAGTGCACAGTTTTAGGAATAATGCACACAAGTTTAAGGGTACTTCTGGCTTCAATCCGCAGACAATTCAGAGGGAACATAATTGGGATTATATGCTGATACACATGAAAGCTTTGGTATTTCACAGATTCTGTTGGTCCAATAGTCTCTTCCGGAACAGGCAAGAGGCTGGAACAGTTGTTTAGAATCTTTGTCAAGAATTAAAGATTTCATTCTATGCAGCAGCCACATTTGAAATAGTGCTCCTTTTGCTAGGAGTTTTTTGTTGGTTTAGAGATTAAGATGCTTATCAAGCATACATTCTAGTGACAATCTAGGATGTTGAGCTCATTTATTCACATTAGTAACAGAGCAGATCAATTGGGAGGCAAGATAAGAAAGAATTCAGCTTTAGCAGGGTTTAACTTGTGGTGTTGCTGTGTCATCCAAAATTGAATTTTGTCCACAGCCTTTGTCTGGAAGTCAATATTCTGATGAGAGGATACCTTAAATTAGAACATTGGAATGTTGGGAGCTCCATTGAAAACAATCAAATCAAATCAAATCATTAACATTTATAAAGCGCGCTACTCACCCGTGCGGGTCTCAAGGCGCTAAATGAAGTGCTCCGGGCTTCTAATGGCCGGTGGAAGCCTGGAGCTCCAATACTCCAATGTTTTAGTTCACAGCTGTTGCTGTGAACAAAGGCCTCACAGACTCAAAGGGGATTTGTTTTATTTATTAGAACATTTTGCCCTCTAGTGGGATAATGTTCTAATGGCCTCATAGCCCTCCACAGCTGGCCTATACTGGCACTAAAGTCCTGCTCGACTGTTAAGGCCCTTGTCTTCAGCGCAGGCCTTTAACGCTGGAGCAGGCCTTTAATGACCTGTATAGACTGCTATTGCGGGCTATAAGGCTATAGTAGAGCTGTGTGTCATTAGCCTAGAAGTGGTAGAATATGTGGAGGGTTTTAGAAGAGAACCAATGAGTTCCATATATAGATTGAAAAGTGTCAGTGAGAGCCTGGAATCTGGGTTCACAGATCTTAATTTAACAGAGTCTGAAGACAATGCACTCCACTGCCTAGAACATAGCTCCACCTGTGCATGAGATGGGCATGAATAGTAGATAAAAACCCTGGAGAGAAGAGGGAATTGGAGTGACAGAAAGAAGAGATAGCTGAAATAGATTTACTCTCTAAATCACATCTCTCTTGTACTTCTGGGGATTAGCAATCAGGTATTAAAAGGTCAGTGCCAAATACATACGATTGGTAGAAAGAACCAACAAAGTTTTATTATGTTACATAAACATTAAAATGATCTTACAAAGATATTGGTGAGTAGGCTCATCAACTTCATAATTGTGGGTGGCAGGGAACCTAAAGCACAATTGAAGGAAGCACGTAACAGCAAAGGCTGAATACTAGGTTGATGGTGACTGGGGACTTGAAATTGACTTTTTCCAACCTACAAAGAAATGTAATTCAGTACTTAGAAATAAACTGAGCACATCTGCCCATGATTATCTCCAAAATCAATGCACATAGCCGTACTATTTCTCTCAAAAATATTACTCTTAGTTGAATGAAATGAGCACATTTTATAAAGTAATCCACCACAGCTAGCATTACTGCGTTTTTCTTTGAAGGGGGAGATCTGTGATAAAACCCATTGAGATCTTTTTCCAAGGTCTTATAGGATTGATTTGGGCACCAAAGGACCCACAGGTTTCTGATTAGAAGACTTTATTTGGGCACAAAAGGAGCATTGCTTGATATATTTGCTCCCATTTGACCTTAGAATGGCCAGAAGATGTCTAACAATCAAATCGTAGAGCTTATTTTCTTCAGGATGTCCTGCAAATAAGCACCAATACACCAGTATAGAACGTTTTCCTGTAATTCAGAGGAAGAAATGAACAGTTTATTTTCTGAAAGAATTGTCTGTTTACTATGGTACAATCTGTGGAGTTTTCCAGGACACAAGTTCTGCTTTCAGTTGTGCCAAAACTCCTTCTAAAGTGGGCCCAGTGACATTTTGTAAAGACAAGATGCAAGGATCATTTATATAAGGTTTATCAAGTTCCAAATAGTGTGGAATAGCATCCACCTTTCCATGCCCTTTCCCTGGACAGTACGTGATTTGGTATTGCAATCTGGAGAAGAATAAAAATCCCTTAGCAAGCTAGGAGTGAGTAGATTTCATCGACTTTTCAAGAACCATTAATTCTTATGATCTGTACAAATGGTTACTGGATGAAAGCCCCTTCTAGGTTGTGCCACACGTGAGAAAATGCTTTGATTGCAAGTAGTTGTGCATCATAGATTTTATGATTTTTGCTCTGCTGTTGTTAAGGTTCTTGATAAGAAAGCTACTGGATGTACCTCTTCGATCATTGGGTCTCTTTGCAACAGAATTGACCCAAGGTAAGGGAAGAGGTATCAGTTTCCGCAATAAACAGTAGATTTTGAACAGCATGCCTTGTGGTGGGAGCTATAGTGAAGGTGTTTTTCAACTGGTTGAATGTTTCTTGCTGAGCTGTCCCCCTCCACCCACTGAAATGAAAGTTATTCCTGGTCAGCTATACAATAGGCACAGCCACTGTAGAGAAGGATTTGATCAAGTGTCATTAAACATTTGTGAGCCCTAAGAATCACTGTAGCTCCTTCACCGTGTGTGGTGTTGGTGATTCTGCCACTGCAGCTACTTGGTTAGGATTCAAATTGATACCTTTTTCTGAGAAGACAACTGCAGAAAACATACTAATCGAAGATGAATTTCTCTAATTAGACATATAAGTGGTTTGTTCACAGGAGTCTGAATAATGTCACACTTTTGCCAATATTCGTTCAGACCTTGAGAAAAAATTACAATGTAATTTAAGTCGCTAATGACAAAAGTATCCAAAATGTCTCTGAAGATGTTGTTCAATAAATGTTGAAAAGAAGTATGAACATTGCGCAGACCAAATGGCTGTAGCATCACACAAACCAAATGGCATGACCCAATACTTGAAGCAATTGCACCTAGTGTTGAAGGCAGCCTGCCATTGATCACCTTTTTTAATCCTGATGAGATTATAAATATCCTTTAAATCTATTTTAAGGGAAATCTTCACAGTGCAGTCTTGCTCCAGCAAAACTGAAATCAAACACACCGGGTAACAGTTATTTCCTTTGATGTTATTTTGCTCTCAGTAGTCTACATTTCCATAGGTTCTTCTCAATATATTTCTTTAAATACTCATGTTTTTAATGGTCAGAAGATGTATCTGACCATGCAGAATCATGAGATTTGAAACTATTTTAATGGAACAGCTGTATTCCCTAGGCGCGGTTAAGGAATCAGTACCCTTCTCACTGAACCCATGTGGAAACTCTGCATAGAAATTGTGAACATTGTGTTTATCTTTGATTGTGTTCAAAATTGAACATTCTAATAGTGGATGTAAAGGTCTCACCTGCGAGGAAACAATGTCCTATGCAATAATCTGGGGTGAATTGTAGTTTAGAACATTTCCAATTAATCCCATGTCCTTGATCAGTAGCCATTACAAGTTCCAAATTGTCTTCACACACTACACCTGAAGTCAGTGATGTGCCAGCTATGCTTTTAATTAGTTCAGGGTTTTGTTTCTTTTCTTTATTGGGAATATCATGTAGATGAGCAACTCAAAGATCCACAAAATAACATGGTTCTCCTGAATTTAATAATTTCCAATGCTCCATTGGACCGGAAGCAGCAGCTAACATAACCTTGAGCAAAACATGTGCACTACTTTCAGCAGACACTTGGCAATTGCAACTACTCAAACTTGGTCTGCTTCTTAAGGCTGAGCCTTCGTGTTTCCCTCCAACTGAGGGCATTTCCTTACAAAGTGCCTTTTTAAGAAAATAGTGCATTGCTTGGGGTTGGTGACTGCTCACTTAAGGAATAATGACACTCCACTAGTCACAAAATTAACATGAGCTTAAACCCCCAGTAGAACCCAGTAGCTTTGGCATAGAACAGACAGGCTTAATTTAGGGCAATGAGGACAGTATTTAAACCAAATTAGAAACATAGAGTAATATTCAATAAACAAAATTGTATCAAAATGACAACAATCTAACAAGGGGAACAAGAGATATGAATGTATTAGGTTTTAAGTAGAAAGTGCCAAAAAGCGCTAAGTGCCAAGAATAGTCTATAGAAGCAGTAGATCGTGATCTTGGCAAAATTTGAGCGTGACCGAGATGGAGCCTAGGACATACACAACAATTGTACTGGTCCCAGTGAAAGTCTGAAAGTCAAGTAAGGCAGAACATGTTACTTACTAAGACACACTTCAGAAAGGGAATTTTCAGGTTTTTTAGGTTACTAAGTCACACTTCAGAAAGGGACTTTTTCAGTTTTTTGAAGGAAAGCATTGAAAGTTCTTCTAAGTCCCAACCCAGATTGTGACTTTGTTACTTTTTGAGAAATCCCCCCACGTCGGTTGCTGTTGAAATTGTAGCCATCGCCATGGAACCGAAGGATGGACACTTGAAGCAGGGTGGCCCCTATGGAGGTTTGGAGTTTTCCTGCTGAAAATGTTCCAAGTCTCAACACAGAAAGGGGTTTGGTAGTTATTTTTGTAAGTGCAGGAACCTTTGAGTGGGTCAAGGCTGAAATTCAATTTGATGCTGTAAAACTGCCCAGTTGTATACGTTTTCTGGCAGACCTCACTAAAGTTCTGGATGCAAAGTTTTCAAAAGTTTCCAAACTTTAATCTGGTGCCCAAACTATGTAAGTAGAGACCCAGAACAGAACCTGTGTAATACCCCAGACTCTTAAGGGAAGGCACTTAGAGACTCTCAGGATGTCACGAAGAGGCCAACAGTATGGACCAGTTCCCACTGATCAGCTGAGCTCTTCAGAGAAAAATCTTCTTGCAACTTATTTTGTCCCTGTAGCCACACAGATAATAGACCTTGAAGCCTAAAACACTCTCACCTAGCTCTGGTTCTTGGGGGCTCCCTGTTCACGATTGTCTGGATTTTGTGGTAGACAGGCTGTACATGCCCCCTACCAGCTTAGTGGTTTAGGTACACCCACCGAGCCCTGCCCTATCTGGCACTTACTTGCCTTGATAGTCGGGACTGTCTGTTCCATTGCCTGAAGCACTTCCTAAAGGTGGATCGGGTAGTCTTCCCAGCTGGAGCTGAAGTCTGAAATGTTGTCCAAGTAGGCAGCATTGAACTCCTTCAACCCTGCCAGTACTTGGTTGAGCAACCTCTGCAAGTTGGCAGTGGCGTTCTTTAATGGAAAGGGCATCATCAGGAATTGGCAATGCACTCTGCAGTAACAAATACTGCTATCATCATTGTACCCTTAATTAGGGGAACCTGCCAGTACCCTGACATCAAGTCAAAAGTGCTGAGAAACATGATAGACCTTAACCTGTTGATAAGCTCATCACCTCAAAGTAATGAATGTGCATCAGTCACGGTGACTGAGTTTGTGCCCTCTGGTGAGGCATACTTTGGTACCAAGACCACTGGGCTGGATTAGAGACTACTTGAGGGCTCACCCCATGGTTGAACGTCTTGGACGTCTCATTCTTGATGCTAGCCCTCTTTTATCTGATAGTTTGTAGATTTTGCTTGTAATAAGCATGCATTCTCTTGTGTTTATATCATGGGTGCACCAGTTGGTGAGGCCTGTGGTCAATGAGAACAAGGCAGAGAACTATCCCAGCACCTCATGGCATTCCCTGTGTTGCTCTTTTTGACAGAGTGGGAGAGAAGAAGTGGCAGAGAAATTCTTTAATGCAAAGGGCATCATCTGGAATTGGAAATGCAGCTTTGGAGTAAAGAATGCCAATATCATCTTTGTACCCTCAGTTAGGATAATCTGCCAGTACTCTAACATCAAGTCAAAAGTACTGATTAACATGACAGGCCCTAACCAGCTGATGAGCTCATCAGCTCAGGGTATGGGTGTGCATCAGTCTTAGTGACTGAGTTGAGTTTCCTGTAGTCTACAGAGAACTGGAGTTCTGGGTTGTCCTCTAGTGGACAAACTTTGGTACCAAGACCACTGTAGTGCACCACAGACTACTTGAGGGCTCACCCTCCGGCTCAGCAGCTTGGACATCTCATCCTTGATGCTAGCCCTCTTCTGACAGTCTATAGATTTTGTTTGTAGCAGACATACTGTCACCTGTGTCTATATTATCGGTGAACCACAGGAGCAGTCATTGTCCTCAGGAGTATGGCCTCATGGTACTGGGTGGCATGGTCACCTAACACTAGGATGAACTGGTTTCCTTGGACTTTCTTAGGGCCAAGCGGGCTGACCCTGTACAGCCATACCCTCTAAAAAGGAGTCCATACTACAGGGAAATTCTGGAGGGAAAACTTCCTCCTGACCAGTCACTGGCCTTGCAAATCAAACAGAACCTGTGTAATGCCTCTACCTTGTTCATAATCTGGTGTCAATAGAAATGGTGGTCAATTGTGCTGGCCTGCCCTAGATGTCCTACAGAGGGGATGTCATGAGTGAGCTCCAGAAAAAAGGCCCAATAGCACTGGTTGACCAGCAACACTGTAGTTGACCAATGGTCAGTCTCCCTATGCCGAAGGCCACCTTCCCAAAAGATGTGGTGATCACCAGAGGCGTTTCCATCTTTGTGGAATTCAACTTGTCACAAAAGACTCTAAAAGGTAGGGCACTGGCTCTGCACCTTGCAGAATTCTGCCTCAGACCATCCTCCTGCAGCTTGCTACCTGGTCAGCTCAGGGAGGTATCCCAGGGCAGCTGCCCCTGTAGCTACCAGGTCTCCCCTCTTAGGGATTGTACTCCTATGGGACCATGGCAGTTTTAAGGGCTGGTTGCCTACACTTCCTGCCCTCTCTCTATGTGGTGAGTACATGGACCACTGTTTCAGGATCCAAGTCCTTTTGACTCCCATGATGGACTGCCTTAGACTGTAGGATCATTAGTCCTCTCTAGACAATCACAACATTTTACAGTCATCCCAAAGCTCTACTTCCTTCTAGATTATATGCCCCCAGGTCATTCCCAAGCAGACAGCCCATAGCCCACTTCAAGGGAACCAGAGATGCCACCCCAATCTAGGGAAATCATCACTGAAGGATGGTGGCTGACCTGGTTTCAATATGTCAGAATTCAATACTTGGCAGAGAACATTTCAAATGACACCAGCTGACACCTATCAATAGTCAAGCTGGCTTCTCTGTCTTACAGAGCGTCCAGCTTCTTTCCATTGACAGAATGCCATTGCCTGTATTTATCATTGTCAGGCATGCAGGCCATGGGCTCCATCTCTTTTTCACCCATGGACCCTAGAATAGCCTCTGTCTACTCCCCATGTGCTTACAGAGGCCCCTTCCTCCCCAGCACTACACTACAGTCCCTGTGTCTGCCCACTGTGGAGTCTTGGAACATATGCCATGTCCGTAGACAGTCATGACATCAGGCCTGGTGATATAGCACCGTGGGCTTCTTCTCATCAAAATACCCCTTCCTTTACCCAATCAATCAACCAATCAATCAGGTGTTATTTCTATATAGCGTGACTTGTCACCCGAGTGGGTATCCAGGCATTTACTGCAGGTGTTTATTTGAAAAGTCAGGTTTTCAGTCCCTTTCTGCAGTGGGTCAGTGAGGGTATGGTGCGGAGATGGTGAGTTGGGACTTTCCAGGCTTTGCCGGCGAGGTGGGAGAAGGAGTGTCCTCTGGTGCAGCAGCTGCATATGTGTGGTATCTTTATGAGGGCGATGTGTGCCAAGCGGACGTTCCTGGTCGGTTGGTGGGGGTGAAGGCGATGGTTCATGTAGGAGGGTCCTTGGTTATGGACAGCTTTTTAGGCATCAGTCAGGAGCTTGAAGTGGAATCCTTACTGGATCAGGAGCCAATGGAGGTCCTTCAGGTGCTGGGTGATGTGAGTTCTCTTGGAGAGGTGGAGGATCAGCCTGGCAGCTGCATTCTGGATTGTCTGGGATCTTTGCATGAGTTTGGTGTGTTGCCATAGTCCAGTCAGATTGTGATGAGGGCCTGCTTCCATGTATTTCTCCTGCAGATGGTGAGCTACTTAAAGATCTTGCAGAACATATGGAAGTAAGCAGAGAAAACAGTGTTGACCTGGTGTTTCATTGAGAGTTCGCTGTTGAGAATTATGCTGAGGTTGCAGGCATGATCTTTTGGTGTAGGGGTGGGTCTGAACTCTGCTGGCCTCCAGGAGTCATTCCAGAGGGTTCAGTATCTGACGAAGATCAGAACCTTCATTTTGTCCATGTTGAGCTTCTGATAGTTTTCCTTTATCCAGGTGGACACATTCTTCACACAGTTGTAGAAGCTGGTATTTGTCTTAGTGGGGTTTATTGAGAACGAGATGATGAGCTCTATGTCATCATGATAGAAGATGATGTTGATGTTTTACAATCTCAGAATGACTGCGAGTGGTGTCATGTAGATGTTGAAGAGTGTTCAGCTTAGGGAGGAGCCTTGGGGATGCCACAGATGGTGTGCTTGACCTGTGAGGTGAAGGAGGGGAGGCAGACTCTCTGGGTGCGTCCCATGAGGAAGAATGCCATCTATCTGAGCAGATCATCAGTGATCCTAATCTGGCATAGTCAGCTGGTCAGTGTGTGGGGGAAGACGGTGTTGAAGGTGGGGTAGAGGTTGAGCAGGATCAGGGCAGTTGCTTCTCCTTTGTCAAGCAGAGTGCGGATGTCATCTGTTGCGGGAATCAGAGCTGTCTTATTGCTTTGATTGGCTCTGAAGTCTGACTGGGAGAGGTCTAGCAGGTTGTTTCTCTCCAGGTGTTTGGTGATTTGGAGGTTGATGGCCTTCTGCAGGACTTTGGTGGGGAAAAGTAGCAGAGAGATCATGTAGTAATTCTGGAGCTCACTGGGGTCTGCAGAGGGCTTCTTGAGGAGTCTGATCTTTGAATGTGTTTCTAGGCTTCTGGAAAAGTGGCTGTAGTTAACGATGCATCGAGGACAGATCTTGTTTCTTTTGAAGTTGAGGATCCTGCAGGGGCAGGAGGCAGTTGATGTTCCCAAGTGGATGGAGCTAATGACTGTGATCATGTTTCGTGTGCTGAGTTGTCCCCATGTGGTGAGCATGTGGCCAGCAGTGATGCTTGATGGGATTTTGGGGAGGTCACAGTGTTGGGGATCGAAGTTACTGTAGAAAGTTTCTCTCTTGTTGTGAAAGTGATCGGTGAGGGCATCGCAGAATTCTTGTGGGGGATGAAGGTTTTGATGGCTGATGGGCAGGCAAACTGTCTGTTGATGGTGAAGCGTTCCTTGGTTTAGTTGGTGCCGTTCTCGATTAGGTGGATCAGGGCCTCTTTTTTATGTCTTTAATCTGGCAGTGATAATCGTTGAAGGCCATTTTGAAAGTGGCTTGGTTGGCATGGTTCTTGCTGGTGCACCATCTTCAATCCAGTTGTTTGCACCTGTGTTTTGATTTGCTGAGTTTCAGGGTGTACCAGCTGGTTTTTTTGGTGGTTCTGTGGGCCTTGGCTGGTTTGGTCAGGATGACCAGATCAGCGGTGCTGATGATCCCTTTGTTAATGTTCTGTACTGCCTCAACCAAGTTGGTAGTAACATTGGACTGTGAGGTGCTGAGGCCTCGATCTATTGCTGCTGAGTGACCTTGGTTCAGCTGTGTGAGGGGGCGCTGTGACAGGTGGGGCTTGTGGGGGATTTGGTGAGGTTAAAGTGTATGATTTAGTTGTGAATCCTGTGGTGTGCCTGTAGCTGATTCTGTTGCTGGATGTGAAGATGAGGTCCAGTGTGTGTCGTGCTTTGTGCTTGGGGCCTGTGACCAGCTGCTTGAAGCTGATGTTGTCCAGTCTTTCCAGTAGGTTGGTGGAGTTGGTGTTGGTGGGCTTGTCCAGGTGGTAGTTGAGGTCTCCCAGGAAGACAAAGTGTTCAGATTCAATGACAAGTGGGTTGACGAATTCAGTGATGGGGTCTCTGAGGCTGGTTTTTGGTCCTGGTTGTCTGTATGCAGGGGTGCCTTTGATTTTGATGTTGTTGGCATGGAGCTGGAAATTCATGTGTTCCATGATGGGTGTGGTTGTCACTGGTGATGGTGCAGATGATTGATTCCTTGTTTATAATGGAGATGCCATTTGTTATGGTTGTGATGTTTCATTTTGTAGCCACAGGTTGTGGTGATGTCCGGGGTGGAGACAAGGGTCAGGCAGGTCTCTTTGAGGAAGGCTACATCAGGGGCAAGGTTGGAGATGGTATCCCAGACTTCGGTTGTGTGCTTGCAGAGCGATCTGGCATTGAACATAATGCACCCGAGTTGTTACAAGGCCATCTCTGTAAGAAAACTGGAAGGGGTTTTCTACAATAGCAGTCACACTTGGTTGTGATATTACAAAGACCAGGCAACAACCAGGCACATCACGGAGACAAAACAGAACGGGGCAACTAAGGGCCCAGAAAAACAGGACTATAATTTCATTTTACAAAAAAAACTTTACAAAAAACAATTACAGTGACAGCAATTACACAAGGTGGTGAGTCAGTCCAGGTGGACCGCGGGATTGAACTAATGGCTTTGTGTGCTACAGTTGTGCAGCAGACACAAGAAGCCAGACAGAGGCAGCGGGGGAACACGCTGACACCAAGGTAAGTGGCTACTCAGAAGTGGAAAGGGAATTTCTCCCATAAAACTAATTTGGAGCCCTTTGGAGAACTTGTTTGTGCTGTCCTTGCATCCAACTCCTTCTGCCGGTTGATACCTGATTTACCGCATATATCCATCCCCTAGGTACCTGGACACTTTGATGCCAAGCTAGAGGTCAGATCCTTTCCCAAGCTCTTTGGACATGGTGGGCTTGGAATCTATCAGCTGCTGGCATAACTCTAAAGCAATTACTCAGGACGTGCTCCATCATACTTAAATTATATAGCCCAATTATAATCCTTCGCCTTTCTGCCCTTCACACAACTATTCAGGCCCTAAGTGAAGCCTTCCCGTGCCTTACTAGATAAGTCTACAACATCTTTCCAAGAATGATGCAACTGTTTCTAGCTATCCTTGAACTTCAGGCAATACTTTTAGGGGTTAAACCAGATTTGCACAAGAGCCTCATTCATGAGATTACACTTGGTCAGCTGTGTCTAGAACTAATAGTGCAGCCCTCACAGCAATGGCCATTTGTCTCCCCAAGCTAACCCTCAATCCTCCTCTGTTACTCTATACATAGGAAAGGCCACCGCATAGGCTCCAAACCACTTATAAATGTCATCCCCCATGTTTGAAATTGGGTTTTTGGTTGGCAGTCAGGTTACCCTCTGTCCAAGCAAGAACCCTCACTCTAGTCAGGGTAAGTCACACACAATCCAAATGATCCTGTGCCCACCCTCTGTTAGCTTGGCACGAGCAGTCAGGCTTAACTTAGAAGGCAATGTGTAAAGTGTTTGTGCAATAAATAATACAATAACACAATATAGCACCACAAAAATACACCACACAGTGTTTAGAAAAATATATAATATTTATCTGGGTATTTGCAGGTCAAAACGATCAAAGATGCAATATGAATTTGTAAAGATATCACTAAAAGTGATATGAAGTGTCTTAAGTCTTTAAAAAGTAAACAAAGTCTCTTTCAAGCACAAAGTACCTGGTTTGGAGTGGAAAAACTCAGCAGAGGGCTGCAGAAGAGGAGATGTGTGGAAAAATGGTGTGTGCGTCGGTTACGCCCCTTCAGACACGGACTTGCGTCGTTATTTTTCACGTGGGGAGATGTGCGTTGGTTCCGGCACGCGGACCATCTCCTTCTGTGGATCGTGGGATTACCAGATGTCCCACGGTCTGTGCATGGATTCCTCGGCTTCTTATCCGGCGGTGCGTCGTTCCGGGGGGTTGTGCGTGGAATTTTCTTTGTCACGGCATGCGTCACGTCGATTTCCTCTCTGCAAGGCTGGTGGCGTTGACCATGCGAGGCTGTGCGTCAAAGTTCCGGTCGCACCGCAGGCGTCGCGTCGAGCGGCGTCTTTCTAGATCGGCATGCGGCGATTTTCTCACCGCCGAGCAAGCTGTGCGTCAAAATTTTCGCCGCACAGGGAGCCCAAATGAAAAAGAGAAGTCTTTTTGGCCCTGAGACTTCAGGGAACAGGAGGCAAGCTCTATCCAAGCCCTTGGAGAGCACTTTTGCAGCCCGACAAGAGTTCAGCAAGGCAGCAGGCCAACAGCAAGGCAGCAGTCCTTTGTAGAAAAGCAGACAGGTGAGTCCTTTGTGCAGCCAGGCAGTTCATCTTGGCAGGATGCAGGTTCTGGTTCAGGTTTCTTCTACAGCAAGTGTCTGATGAGGTAGGGCAGAGGCCCTGTTTTATACTAAATTGTGCCTTTGAAGTGGGGGTGACTTCAAAGAGTGGCTAAGAAATGCACCAGGCCCCCTTTCAGTTCAATCCTGTCTGCCAGGGTCCCAGTAGGGGGTGTGGCAGTCCTTTGTGTGAGGGCAGGCCCTCCACCCTCCCAGCCCAGGAAGACCCATTCAAAATGCAGATGTATGCAAGTGAGGCTGAGTACCCTGGGCTTGGGGTGTGTCTGAGTGAATGCACAAGGAGCTGTCAAGTAAACCTAGCCAGACGTGGATTGTAAGGCACAGAAAGATTTAAGTGCAAAGAAATGCTCACTTTCTAAAAGTGGCATTTCTAGAATAGTAATATTAAATCCGACTTCACCAGTCAGCAGGATTTTGTATTACCATTCTGGCCATACTAAATATGACCTTCCTGCTCCTTTCATATCAGCAGCTGCCAACTCAACAATGTATGAGGGCAGCCCCAATGTTAGCCTATGAAGGGAGCAGGCCTCACAGTAGTGTAAAAACGAATTTAGGAGTTTTAAACTAACAGGACATATAAACTACACAGGTACATGTCCTGCCTTTAACCCACACAGCACCCTGCTCTAGGGGTTACCTAGGGCACACATTAGGGGTGACTTATATGTAGAAAAAGGGGAGTTTTAGGCTTGGCAAGTACTTTTAAATGCCAAGTCGACGTGGCAGTGAAGCTGCACACACAGGCCTTGCAATGGCAGGCCTGAGACAAGGTGAAGTGGCTACTTAAGTGGGTGGCACAACCAGCGCTGCAGGCCCACTAGTAGCATTTAATCTACAGGCCCTAGGCACATATAGTGCACTCTACTAGGGTCTTACAAGTAAATCAAATAGCCAATCATGGATAAACCAATCAACAGTACAATTTACAAAGAGATCATATGCACTTTAGCACTGGTTAGCAGTGGTAAAGTGCCCAGAGTTCAAAAGCCAACAACAACAGGTCAGAAAAAATAGGAGGAAGGAGGCAAAAAGTTTGGGGATGACCCTGTCAAAAAGCCAGGTCCAACATGACCCCCCACCAGCCTAAAGCCAGGGGAGAACAATCACTATCCTGATGTACTATCCTGTTTGAGGTGATAGAACAAGGACCCAGGCCCACAACAGCAGGGGCATGCTCCAGTTCTTCGCCTTCCTGACTCCAATTGCATCCCTCTGTCCATACTCTCAGGGCCCACTAAGCCAACCCATGGGGAACCTTTCTCCTTACCTGCGGATACCATCTTTTAGGAAAGTACCATCTTGCCTGGCATGTTACCCCCATTTTTCACTGTATATATGTTGTTTTAGTTGTATGTGTCACTGGGACCCTGCCAGCCAGGGCCCCAGTGCTCATAAGTGTGCCTGAATGTGTTACCTGTGTTATGACTAACTGTCTCACTGAGGCTCTGCTAATCAGAACCTCAGTGGTTATGCTCTCTCATTTCTTTCAAATTGTCACTAGCAGGCTAGTGACCAATTTTACCAATTTACATTGGCATACTGGAACACCCTTATAATTCCCTAGTATATGGTACTGAGGTACCCAGGGTATTGGGGTTCCAGGAGATCCCTATGGGCTGAAGCATTTCTTTTGCCACCCATAGGGAGCTCTGACAATTCTTACACAGGCCTGCCACTGCAGCCTGAGTGAAATAACGTCCACGTTATTTCACAGCCATTTTACACTGCACTTAAGTAACTTATAAGTCACCTATATGTCTAACCTTTACCCGGTAAAGGTTGGGTGCTAAGTTACTTAGTGTGTGGGCACCCTGGCACTAGCCAAGGTGCCCCCACATTGTTCAGGGCCAATTCCCCGGACTTTGTGAGTGCGGGGACACCATTACACGTGTGCACTACATATAGGTCACTACCTATGTGTAGCTTCACAATGGTAACTCCGAATATGGCCATATAACATGTCTAAGATAATGGAATTGCCCCCTCTATGCCATCCTGGCATTGTTGGCACAATCCCATGATCCCACGGGTCTCTAGCACAGACCCTGGTACTGCCAAACTGCCTTTCCCGGGGTTTCACTGCAGCTGCTGCTGCCAACCCCTCAGACAGGTTTCTGCCCTCCTGGGGTCCAGCCAGGCTTGGCCCAGGAAGGCAGAACAAAGGACTTCCTCAGAGAGAGGGTGTTACACCCTCTCCCTTTGGAAAATGGTGTGAAGGCAGGGGAGGAGTAGCCTCCCCCAGCCTCTGGAAATGCTTTCATGGGCACACATGTTGCCCATTTCTGCATAAGCCAGTCTACACCGGTTCAGGGACCCCTCAGCCCTGCTCTGGCGCGAAACTGGACAAAGGAAAGGGGAGTGACCCCTCCCCTGACCTGCACCTCCCCTGGGAGGTGCCCAGAGCTCCTCCAGTGTGCTCCAGACCTCTGCCATCTTGGAAACAGAGGTGCTGCTGGCACACTGGACTGCTCTGAGTGGCCAGTGCCAGCAGGTGACGTCAGAGACTCCTTCTGATAGGCTCCTTCATGTGTTGCTAGCCTATCTTCTCTCCTAAGTAGCCAAACCCTCTTTTCTGGCTATTTAGGGTCTCTGCTTTGGGGAATTCCTTAGATAACGAATGCAAGAGCTCATCCGAGTTCCTCTGCATCTCTCTCTTCACCTTCTACCAAGGAATCGACTGCTGACCGCGCTGGAAGCCTGCAAAACTGCAACAAAGTAGCAAAGACGACTACTGCAACTCTGTAACGCTGATCCTGCCGCCTTCTCGACTGCTTTCCTGGTGGTGCATGCTGTGGGGGCAGTATGCCTCCTCTCTGCACTAGAACCTCCGAAGAAATCTCCTGTGGGTCGACGGAATCATCCCCCTGCAACCGCAGGCACCAAAGAACTGCATCACCGGTACCCTGGGTCTCCTCTCAGCATGACGAGCGAGGTCCCTTGAATCCAGCAACTCTGTCCAAGTGACTCCCACAGTCCAGTGACTCTTCAGTCCAAGTTTGGTGGAGGTAAGTCCTTGCCTCCCCACGCCAGACTGCATTGCTGGGAACCGCGACTTTTGCAGCTACTCCGGCCTCCGTGCACTTCCAGCGGAAAACCTTTGTGCACAGCCAAGCCTGGGTCCACGGCACTCTAACCTGCATTGCACGACCTCCTAAGTTGCCCTCCGGCGGCGTGGGACTCCTTTGTGCAACTTCGGGTGAGCACCATTTCACTCCTATTCGTAGTGCCGGTTCCGGCACTTCTGTGGGTGCTGCCTGCTTCTGAGAGGGCTCCTTGTCTTGCTCGATGCCCCCTCTGTCCCCAGACGCAATTGGCGACATCCTGATCCCTCCTGGGCTACAGCAGCATCCAAAAACCCTAACCGCACGACTTGCAGCTAGCAAGGCTTGTTTGCGTTCTTTCTTCAGGAAAACACTTCTGCACAACTCTCCACGGTGTGAGGGATCCGTCCTCCAAAGGGGAAGTCTCTAGCCCTTGTCGTTCCTGCAGAATCCTCAGCTTCTACTGTCCAGTAGCAGCTTATTTGCATCCACAGCTGGCATTTCCTGGGCATCTGCCCATCTCCGACTTGCTTGTGACTTTTGGACATGGTCCCCTTGTTCCACAGGTACCCTCGACTGGAAATCCATCATTGTTGCATTGCTGGTTTGTGTCTGTCCTGCAGAATTCCCCTATCACGACTTCTGTGTCCTTTGGGGAACTTTAGTGCACTTTGCACTCACTTTTCAGGGTCTTGGGGTATTTTTCTAACCCTCACTGTTTTCTTACAGTCCCAGCGACCCTCTAAAAGGTCACATAGGTTTGGGGTCCATTCGTGGTTCGCATCCCACTTTTGGAGTATATGGTTTGTGTTGCCCCTATCCCTATGCGTCCCCATTGCATCCTATTGTAACTATACATTGTTTGCACTGTTTTCTAATACTATACTGCATATTTGGTATTGTGTACATATATCTTGTGTATATTTGCTATCCTCATACTGAGGGTACTCACTGAGATACTTTTGGCATATTGTCATAAAAATAAAGTACCTTTATTTTTAGTATATCTGTGTATTGTGTTTTCTTATGATATTGTGCATATGACACTAGTGGTACTGTAGGAGCTTCACTCGTCTCCTAGTTCAGCCTAAGCTGCTCTGCTAAGCTATCATTATCTATCAGCCTAAGCTGCTAGACACCCTATACACTAATAAGGGATAACTGGGCCTGGTGCAAGGTGTAAGTACCCCTTGGTACTCACTACAAGCCAGTCCAGCCTCCTACATTGGTTGTGCAGTGGTGGGATAAGTGCTTTGTAACTACTTACCACTTTAGAGAAAAATATACAAAACAAGTTCAGTGTATGTACACCTAACCAAAAAGTTTTGCATTTCTTTTCTCACTCCTTTTCTAAAGTGCTAAAAAGTACCTCTAACTTTCTAAAAAGTTCTTTAAAAGTTTTTTCTCTGTCTTTTCAAAAGTTCTGAAAAACTTTTTCTTCCTTTTTCTATCACTTAAACACTTTCTAAAATGTCTGGCACAGGCCAAACTGTTGATCTGTCTAAACTTGCTTATGATAACCTTAGCTGGAAAGATGCAAGGAGTCTCTGCATAGAAAGAGGTTTAAGTGTAAGGAAGAATCCCTCTAGAGAACTGTTCGTGAATATGCTTATTGAACAGGATAAGGCCAAAGCTGGCACTCCTGCTGAAAAGTTTGCTGATGGTTCCCACTCTGATTCTGGGGCACCCCTAGCAAAAGATGTGGGAGGGAAACTTCCAAGCCTGCCCCCTAGCAAACCACCTAGCATAGCTGGTACTGATGTAGAGTCACACCATACTGATAGTGTTGTCTCACATCACAGTAAGAGTATTCCTTCTCATCATAGTAGAAGTGCTGTTTCTGTTAGTCAAGCTATTAGGGTGTCATCTGTAAGGGCCAGGTCTCCTTCTGTTCTATCTCAGCATACTTCTGTCTCTAGAGATGCCTCACCCTGATGTCAGAGTGTTAGAAAGGGAGCCTAATAGATTGAGAGTGGAACAAACCAGACTGAAGCTCAAGAAGCAACAGCTGGATTTGGATAGGCAGTCCTTAGAGGTGGAAAGGGAAAGACAGAAATTGGGTTTAGAAACCCATGGTGGCAGCAGCAGTATTCCCCATAGTCATCCTGCAAAAGAGCATGATTCTAGGAATCTGCACAAGATAGTTCCCCCTTATAAGGAGGGGGATGACATTAACAAGTGGTTTGCTGCACTTGAGAGGGCCTGTGTTGTACAGGATGTCCCTCAAAGGCAGTGGGCTGCTATCCTATGGCTATCATTTAGTGGAAAGGGTAGGGATAGGCTCCTTACTGTGAAAGCAAGTGATGCCAATAATTTTGCAGTTCTTAAGAATGCACTCCTAGATGGTTATGGCTTAACCACTGAACAGTACAGGATGAAGTTCAGAGAAACCAAAAAGGAGTCTTCACAAGACTGGGTAGACTTTGTTGACCATTCAGTGAAGGCCTTGGAGCGGTGGTTACATGGCAGTAAAGTTACTGATTATGAAAGCCTGTATAACTTAATCCTGAGAGAGCATATACTTAATAACTGTGTGTCTGATTTGTTGCACCAGTACCTGGTGGACTCTGATCTGACCTCTCCCCAAGAATTGGGAAAGAAGGCAGACAAATGGGTCAGAACAAGGGTGAACAGAAAGGTTCATACAGGGGTGACAAAGATGGCAATAAGAAGGATGGAAAGTCTTCTGACAAGGGTGGGGACAAATCTAAAAATGAGTCTTCATCAGGCCCACAAAAACACTCTGGTGGGGGTGGTGGGCCCAAATCCTCTTCAAATCAAAACAAAGAAAAGAAACCATGGTGCTATTTATGTAAAATAAAAGGCCATTGGACAACAGATCCCAGTTGTCCAAAGAAAAGCACCAAGCCTCCTACCACTACAACCCCTACTGCTACACCTAGTGTCCCTACTAATAGCAGTGGTGGTGGGAGCAAACCTACTAATAGCCAATCCAAGGGAGTAGCTGGGCTCACTTTTGGTAACTTAGTTGGGGTTGGTCTTGTTAGGGAGACCACAGAGGCTGTGTTAGTCTCTGAGGGGGCTATTGATTTAGCCACCTTAGTTGCTTGTTCCCTTAACATGGATAAGTACAAGCAACTACCCCTAATAAATGGTGTTGAGGTTCAGGCCTACAGGGACACAGGTGCCAGTGTTACAATGGTAATAGAGAAACTGTTCCACCCTGAACAACACCTACTTGGTCACCAGTACCAAGTAACCGATGCTCACAACAACACACTTAGCCACCCCATGGCTGTTGTAAATCTCAACTGGGGGGGGAGTTACTGGTCCAAAGAAAGTTGTGGTTGCCTCAGATTTACCTGTAGACTGTCTACTTGGAAATGATTTAGAGACATCAGCTTGGTCAGATGTGGAGTTGGAGGCCCATGCAGCAATGCTGGGCATCCCAGGGCATATTTGTGCTTTAACCAGGGCTCAGGCCAAAAAGCAAAAAGGACAGGGTGACTTGGATCCTGGAACAATGGACCAAGTGCTCCCTAAAGCTAGGGCTAGTAGAAGTAAAGCACTTCCTACTATCCCTCCCTCTAAAGTGGATTCTACTTCTGAGGAAGAAGAATTTCCACCCTGTGCAGAACCTACACCAGAGGAGCTGGAAGCAGACACTGCTGAGCTTTTGGGTGAAGGGGGGCCTGCCAGGGAGGAGCTGAGTGTGGCACAGCATACCTGTCCCACACTAGAGGGTCTAAGGCAGCAAGCTGTCAAACAAGCAAATGGGGATGTCAGTGACTCTCACAGAGTTTACTGGGAGGACAACCTCTTGTACACTGAAGCAAGGGATCCTAAACCTGGAACTGCCAGGAGATTGGTGATTCCTCAGGAGTACAGAAAGTTCCTCCTAACTCTAGCCAACGACATTATCTTAGCTGGACATTTGGGGCAAATGAAAACTTGGGATAGGCTTGTTCCCTTGTTTCATTGGCCTAGAATGTCAGAGGACACAAAGGAATTTTGTAAGTCCTGTGAAACCTGTCAAGCCAGTGGCAAGACAGGTGGCACTCCAAAGGCACCCCTTATTCCACTGCCTGTGGTTGGGGTTCCCTTTGAAAGGGTAGGGGTTGACATAGTTGGCCCCCTTGACCCTCCTACTGCTTCAGGCAATAGGTTTATCTTGGTGGTAGTGGACCATGCCACCAGATATCCTGAAGCAATTCCTCTAAGGACCACTACAGCACCTGCAGTGGCAAAGGCCCTCCTGGGAATATTTTCCAGGGTGGGCTTCCCAAAAGAGGTAGTATCAGACAGGGGAAGCAATTTCATGTCTGCTTACTTAAAGGCCATGTGGAAGGAGTGTGGTGTAACATACAAGTTCACTGCACCCTATCATCCACAAACAAATGGACTGGTGGAGAGATTTAACAAAACTCTCAAAGGCATGATTATGGGACTCCCTGAAAAACTCCGCAGGAGATGGGATATCCTTTTACCATGCCTCCTTTTTGCTTACAGGGAGGTACCCCAGAAAGGAGTGGGCTTCAGCCCCTTTGAACTCCTCTTTGGACACCCTGTGAGAGGTCCTCTAACACTTGTTAAGGAGGGTTGGGAACAACCTTTAAAAGCTCCAAAGCAAGACATAGTGGACTATGTACTTGGCCTCAGATCAAGGATGGCTGAGTACATGAAAAAGGCCAGTAAAAACCTTCAGGCCAGCCAAGAGCTCCAAAAGCAATGGCATGACCAGAAGGCTGTTTTGGTTCAGTACCAACCAGGGCAGAAAGTGTGGGTCTTGGAGCCTGTGGCCCCAAGAGCACTCCAAGATAAATGGAGTGGACCCCACACAATTGTTGAGAAAAAGGGTGAAGTCACCTACTTAGTTGACTTAGGCACTGCCAGGAGTCCCCTTAGGGTGCTCCATGCCAATCGCCTGAAACCCTACTATGACAGGGCTGATCTCACCCTGCTCATGGCAACTGATGAGGGACAGGAAGAAGAGAGTGACCCTCTCCCTGATCTCTTCTCTTCCACAGAACAAGATGCTCTAGTGGAAGGTGTAGTACTAGCAGATTGTCTTACTGCTGAGCAGAAAGACCACTGCATAAATCTCCTGGGTCAGTTTTCTGAACTCTTCTCTACTGTGCCAGGTACCACTTCTTGGTGTGAGCACACTATAGATACTGGAGACAGCTTGCCTGTCAAAAGTAAGATCTATAGGCAGCCTGACCATGTCAGAGACTGCATAAAGCAAGAGGTGCAGAAAATGTTAGAACTGGGAGTGGTTGAGCACTCTGAAAGTCCATGGGCCTCTCCTGTGGTACTTGTACCAAAACCTAATTACAAAGATGGAAAGAAGGAAATGCTGTTTTGTGTAGACTACAAAGGTCTCAACCAGGTAACCAAAACTGATGCTCACCCTATACCCAGGGCAGATGAGCTCATAGACACACTGGCATCTGCCAAGTATCTAAGCACTTTTGACTTGACTGCAGGGTATTGGCAGATCAAATTATCAGAAGATGCAAAAGCAAAAACTGCATTTTCAACCATTGGAGGCCATTACCAATTCACAGTAATGCCTTTTGGATTGAAAAATGCACCTGCCACTTTTCAGAGGTTGGTGAATACAGTCCTGCAAGGGCTGGAAGCTTTTAGTGCAGCATATCTGGACGATATAGCTGTATTTAGCTCCAGTTGGGATGATCACCTGGTCCACCTATGGAAAGTTTTGGAGGCCCTGCAAAAGGCAGGCCTCACTATCAAGGCTACAAAGTGCCAGATAGGGCAGGGGAAGGTGGTTTATCTGAGACACCTAGTTGGTGGGGAACAGATTGCACCACTTCAGGGGAAAATCCAAACTATTATAGATTGGGTTCCCCCTACTACTCAGACTCAGGTGAGAGCCTTTTTGGGCCTCACTGGGTATTACAGGAGGTTCATTAAGAACTATGGCTCCATTGCAGCCCCTCTTAATGACCTCACTTCAAAGAAAATGCCTAAGAAGGTATTATGGACAGCTAGCTGTCAGAAAGCTTTTGAGGAGCTGAAGCAGGCCATGTGCTCTGCACCTGTCCTGAAAAGTCCCTGTTACTCCAAAAAATTCATTGTCCAAACTGATGCATCTGAATTAGGGGTAGGGGCAGTCCTTTCACAACTTAATTCTGAGGGCCAGGATCAACCTGTTGCTTTTATTGGCAGGAGGTTGACCCCTAGAGAAAAGCGTTGGTCTGCCATGGAGAGGGAGGCCTTTGCTGTGGTCTGGGCACTGAAGAAGTTGAGGCCATACCTGTTTGGCACTCACTTCATTGTTCAGACAGACCACAAACCTCTACTTTGGCTAAAACAAATGAAAGGTGAAAATCCTAAATTGTTGAGGTGGTCTATATCCCTACAGGGAATGGACTATACAGTGGAACATAGACCTGGGAGTACCCACTCCAATGCAGATGGACTCTCCAGATATTTCCACTTAGACAATGAAGACTCATCAGGTCATGGCTAGTCTTATTGTCCTTCGTTTGGGGGGGGGAGTTGTGTAGGAAAGTACCATCTTGCCTGGCATGTTACCCCCATTTTTCACTGTATATATGTTGTTTTAGTTGTATGTGTCACTGGGACCCTGCCAGCCAGGGCCCAAGTGCTCATAAGTGTGCCTGAATGTGTTACCTGTGTTATGACTAACTGTCTCACTGAGGCTCTGCTAATCAGAACCTCAGTGCTTATGCTCTCTCATTTCTTTCAAATTGTCACTAGAAGGCTAGTGACCAATTTTACCAATTTACATTGGCATACTGGAACACCCTTATAATTCCCTAGTATATGGTACTGAGGTACCCAGGGTATTGGGGTTCCAGGAGATCCCTATGGGCTGAAGCATTTCTTTTGCCACCCATAGGGAGCTCTGACAATTCTTACACAGGCCTGCCACTGCAGCCTGAGGGAAATAACGTCCACGTTATTTCACAGCCATTTTACACTGCACTTAAGTAACTTATAAGTCACCTTTATGTCTAACCTTTACCTGGTAAAGGTTGGGTGCTAAGTTACTTAGTGTGTGGGCACCCTGGCACTAGCCAAGGTGCCCCCACATTGTTCAGGGCCAATTCCCCGGACTTTGTGAGTGCGGGGACACCATTACATGCGTGCACTACATATAGGTCACTACCTATGTGTAGCTTCACAATGGGAACTCCGAATATGGCCATGTAACATGTCTAAGATCATGGAATTGCCCCCTCTATGCCATCCTGGCATTGTTGGCACAATCCCATGATCCCACGGGTCTCTAGCACAGACCCTGGTACTGCCAAACTGCCTTTCCCGGGGTTTCACTGCAGCTGCTGCTGCTGCCAACCCCTCAGACAGGTTTCTGCCCTCCTGGGGTCCAGCCAGGCTTGGCCCAGGAAGGCAGAACAAAGGACTTCCTCAGAGAGAGAGTGTTACACCCTCTCCCTTTGGAAAATGGTGTGAAGGCAGGGGAGGAGTAGCCTCCCCCAGCCTCTGGAAATGCTTTCATGGGCACACATGTTGCCCATTTCTGCATAAGCCAGTCTACACCGGTTCAGGGACCCCTCAGCCCTGCTCTGGCGCGAAACTGGACAAAGGAAAGGGGAGTGACCACTCCCCTGACCTGCACCTCCCCTGGGAGGTGCCCAGAGCTCCTCCAGTGTGCTCCAGACCTCTGCCATCTTGGAAACAGAGGTGCTGCTGGCACACTGGACTGCTCGGAGTGGCCAGTGCCAGCAGGTGACGTCAGAGACTCCTTCTGATAGGCTCCTTCAGGTGTTGCTAGCCTATCTTCTCTCCTAAGTAGCCAAACCCTCTTTTCTGGCTATTTAGGGTCTCTGCTTTGGGGAATTCCTTAGATAACGAATGCAAGAGCTCATCCGAGTTCCTCTGCATCTCTCTCTTCACCTTCTGCCAAGGAATCGACTGCTGACCGCGCTAGAAGCCTGCAAAACTGCAACAAAGTAGCAAAGACGACTACTGCAACTCTGTAACGCTGATCCTGCCGCCTTCTCGACTGCTTTCCTAGTGGTGCATGCTGTGGGGGTAGTCTGCCTCCTCTCTGTACTAGAAGCTCCGAAGAAATCTCCCATGGGTCGACGGAATCGTCCCCCTGCAACCGCAGGCACCAAAGAACTGCATCACTGGAACCCTGGGTCTCCTCTCAGCATGACGAGCGAGGTCCCTTGAATCCAGCAACTCTGTCCAAGTGACTCCCAGAGTCCAGTGACTCTTCAGTCCAAGTTTGGTGGCGGTAAGTCCTTGCCTCCCCACGCCAGACTGCATTGCTGGGAACTGCGACTTTTGCAGCTACTCCGGCCTCCGTGCACTTCCGGCGGAAATCCTTTTTGCACAGCCAAGCCTGGGTCCACGGCACTCTAACCTGCATTGCACGACCTCCTAAGTTGTCCTCCGGCGGCGTGGGACTCCTTTGTGCAACTTCGGGTGAGCACCATTTCACTCCTCTTTGTAGTGCCTGTTCTGGCACCTCTGCGGGTGTTGCCTGCTTCTGAGAGGGTTCTTTGTCTTGCTCGACGCCCCCTCTGTCCCCAGACGCAATTGGCGACATCCTGGTCCCTCCTGGGCCACAGCAGCATCCAAAAACTCTAACCACACGACTTGCAGCTAGCAAGGTTTGTTTGTGGTCTTTCTTCAGGAAAACACTTCTGCACAACTTGCCACGGCGTGAAGGATCCTTCCTCCAAAGGGGAAGTCTCTAGCCCTTGTTGTTCCTGCAGAATCCTCAGCTTCTACTGTCCAGTAGCAGCTTCTTTGCATCCACAGCTGGCATTTCCTGGGCATCTGCCCATCTCCGACTTGCTTGTGACTTTTGGACTTGGTCCCCTTGTTCCACAGGTACCCTCGACTGGAAATCCATCGTTGTTGCATTGCTGGTTTGTGTCTTTCCTGCAGAATTCCCCTATCACGACTTCTGTGTCCTTTGGGGAACTTTAGTGCACTTTGCACTCACTTTTCAGGGTCTTGGGGTGGGCTATTTTTCTAACCCTCACTGTTTTCTTACAGTCCCAGCGACCCTCTACAAGGTCACATAGGTTTGGGGTCCATTCGTGGTTCGCATTCCACTTTTGGAGTATATGGTTTGTGTTGCCCCTATCCCTATGTGTCCCCATTGCATCCTATTGTAACTATACATTGTTTGCACTGTTTTCTAATACTATACTGCATATTTTTGGTATTGTGTACATATATCTTGTGTATATTTGCTATCCTCATACTGAGGGTACTCACTGAGATACTTTTGGCATATTGTCATAAAAATAAAGTACCTTTATCTTTAGTATATCTGTGTATTGTGTTTTCTTATGATATTGTGCATATGACACTAGTGGTACTGTAGGAGCTTCACTCGTCTCCTAGTTCAGCCTAAGCTGCTCTGCTAAGCTACCATTATCTATCAGCCTAAGATGCTAGACACCCCATACACTAATAAGGGATAACTGGGCCTGGTGCAAGGTGTAAGTACCCCTTGGTACTCACTACAAGCCAGTCCAGCCTCCTACACATCTGTGCAGCACCTAACCTTACTTTGCTCACAGACGTATCCCAGGAGCAGGATAGTACCACCAAGACAAGCACAGTGGTGTTGCCCGCTCTACCCCCGGGGTGTGACACTTGTCCCCTCCCCAGGGATAACTCTGTCCACCCGGACAGCAAGCCACAGTCCACCAGGTCAGGGATGACAGCCTGAACCTGGTCCTCCCCTCTGAGGCTCTGTACCCTCCCTCCTGGAGCGGTACCCCCAGAGTCCAACATGGTCAGGGTGCTTATAGAAGCCGCCCTGCACCATTCCTCCACCAGTGCAGGGCTGTTGACCTGCAACTGGCCCTCCAACCTGGGGTCTGTACCTTCAGGTTGGACTAGGGCCCGGGGTGAGGCTTCCCTCCCCCTGCCCTCCCTTCTGGGTTCCAGCACCCTCCAACTAGGAGTGGCCTCCTCAGAAGACAACATGGTAGGGGCATTGTTATCAGTAGCCCCTCTCTCCAGGTCCGGGGGGACACCCTGAACCTGGTCTTCCAGCCCAGGGTCTGTACCCTCAGACTGGATCAGTGCCTGGCAAACCAGGACTTTCTGGGGGGCACACCTACCCCCCACCAGGTCAGAGTTTAACCTCTGAACCTGGCCATCCAACCCAGAGTCACCACCCTGAGGTTGAACAGTTGCCTGGCACACCAGGACTTCTTGGGGGGCACACTGACCCCCAACCAGGCCAGAGTTTAACCCCTGAACTGGGTCATCCAACCCAGAGTCACCACCCTGAGGTTGAACAATTGCCTGGCACGCCAGGATTTCCTGGGGGGCACGCCCACCCCCCACAATGGACACACCGTCCCCAAAGGCTACACAAGAGTCTGGTTGGCGCAGGTCTCCTGACCTCTGCCCATCTGGCAGAGTCTGGATCTCCCCCAAACCAGAAACGTTTTCACCTGGGTCATACCTGGGGGGCTCTGCTCTCAGAGCTGACCCCTGACTCTCCAGGACCTCCACTGGGGTCCGCAACCCCTTCTCAACCCTCTGTCTGGACTTCTGCACACCCATCACTAGGAGTGGTACTGCCAGACACCAGAACTGGTGGGATGCTGGCTACATTCACCCCCCCCAAGTTCTTCTGACACTGCGGGGCCTCCCTCAACAGGTGGCCCTACGGTACAGGCTAGACTTCCCTCCTGGCGTTCCCTCATGGACCCCTTTGGACCTGGGACCTACCTGGGACACTACAATCCTCTCCCACCTCACTTGGTTGGTAAACACCTAGACCACTCCCTTCAGGAGCACCCCCAAATGCCTCGTCAGACTCTCTGGTACTCACCCAGAAGTCTGCCTCCATTGTAAGCTCCCTGGGGTCAGAGAACTCACACTCCACCTGGTGTTGGCGTAGCTCTGGAAAATAAGGACCAGACATATGCTCTCCAGTAATTACATCACTCTGCCCTTCACATGTATTAACCACAGTACCCTTCACCCAACCATCCAGTGACTCAGCCTTGAAAAATCACTCTACATCACCCTCCTGAGACTGGTGAGACACTCAACCCATACTCTTCTGGGATGTTTCCACACTCTATATCCAGGACGTCCACCGGGGGGAACCCTTTTCCCTCTCACTCTCTTCTAGAGCCAGTAAAGTGTCCCTCCCCCCAGTAGGAATATGACTCCCTGTGCCAGTTCCCCAATCCTTCTCAGGGACCCTGTGCATAACGGGAACTACCTCATACTCTTGAACCGCCTGGGGTGTGTCAACTCCCTTCTTCAAGTTGGGGACCACATCGCTGGGCTTGTGCCCTTCTTCAGCAGTACTGGATGCAAGATTTTTGCTGCCACCATCTGAACTGGACTCAGCCCTTCCAGCTTCCAGTTTCAGCTTTTCACAGCTCAGTTCCTGAGCTGCAATCCTTTCTTTTTCCAGGGCTAAGGCTCTTGCTGCCTCAGCCCTTTCAATAAAGTCATCTAGCTCCTCCAGCAACCGCTCTGCCTCTAGGAGCCAATCATCTCTCACTGGTTCTTTTTCTTCATCTGAGTAGTCCTCCTCCTCATCTGAGCAGTCCTCCTCCTCATCTGAGGAGTCCTTAGTCATTTGGTTTTTTGCTGCCTCTTCCACTGCCCATCTTTCTTCCCCCCAGGTTATGTAGATATCTAGCAGTTCCATCTTAGTGGATCTCCTTGACATAGGAAGTCCCCATTTTCTGCAAAGCCTCCTTAGGTCAGCCTTAGTGAGTGATTCAGTAGGCACAACGTATGACACACGGTAGATACCCATTCTCAATCTGATAAGGTATCACAGACAAAACCAAAATCCAAAGTCCAAAATATCAATAATATATCCAGGAGGACAACAGAGAACCAAAAGCAAAAAGATGAAAAATCAAGTTGACCTTCAACTGTGGGTAGGTAGTGAAATACTTAGCTACTGTATGTCACTGCACAAATGCAAGTCCTATCCTCACCGCTGATCACCAATGTTAGAAATTGGGTTTTTGGTTGGCAGTCAGGTTACCCTCTGTCCAAGCAAGAACCCTCACTCTAGTCAGGGTAAGTCACACACAATCCAAATTATCCTGTGCCCACCCTCTGGTAGCTTGGCACGAGCAGTCAGGCTTAACTTAGAAGGCAATGTGTAAAGCTTTTGTGCAATAAATCAAAAACTAACACAATATAGCACCACAAAAATACACCACACAGTGTTTAGAAAAATTTATAATATTTATCTGGGTATTTGCAGGTCAAAACGATCAAAGATGCAATATGAATTTGTAAAGATATCACTAAAAGTGATATGAAGTGTCTTAAGTCTTTAAAAAGTAAACAAAGTCTCTTTCAAGCACAAAGTACCTGGTTTGGAGTGGAAAAACTCCACAGAGGGCCGCAGAAGAGGAGATGCGTGGAAAAATGGTGTGTGCGTCGGTTACGCCCCTTCACACACGGACTTGCGTCGTTATTTTTCCCTCGGGGAAGACGTGCGTCGGTTTCCGGCATGCGGACCGTCTCCTTATGTGGATCGCAGGATTACCAGATGTCCCAGGCTCTGTGCGTGGACTCCTCGGCTTGTTATCCGGCTGCGTGTCGTTCCGGGGAGCTGTGCGTGGAATTTTCTTCATCACGGAAGGTGTCGCGTCGATTTCCTCTCTGGAAGGCGGGTGTCGTTGTCCATGCGAGGCCGTGAGTCGAAGTTCCGGTCGCACCGCAGGCGTCGAGTCGAGCGGCGTCTTTCTGGATTGGCATGCAGCGATTTTCTCACTGCCGAGCAAGCTGTGCGTCAAAATTTTTGGCGCACGAGGAGTCCAAATGAAAAAGAGAAGTATTTTTGGTCCTGAATCTTCAGGGCACAGGAGGCAAGCTCTATCCAAGCCCTTGGAGAGCACTTTTGCAGCCAGACAAGAGTTTAGCAAGGCAGCAGGCCAACAGCAAGGCAGCAGTCCTTTGTAGAAAGCAGACAGGTGAGTCCTTTGAGCAGCCAGGCAGTTCGTCTTGGCAGGATGCAGGTTCTGGTTCAGGTTTCTTCTCCGTCAAGTGTCTGATGAGGTAGGGCAGAGGCCCTGTTTTATACAAAATTGTGCCTTTGAAGTGGGGGTGACTTCAAAGAGTGGCTAAGAAATGTACCAGGTCCCCTTTCAGTTCAATCCTGTCTGCCAGGGTCCCAGTAGGGGGTGTGGCAGTCCTTTGTGTGAGGGCAGGCCCTCCACCCTCCCTGCCCAGGAAGACCCATTCAAAATGCAGATGTATGTAAGTGAGGCTGAGTACCCTGTGTTTGGGGTGTGTCTGAGTGAATGCACAAGGAGCTGTCAACTAAACCTAGCCAGACGTGGATGTTGAACTGTTCATTTCTAAAAACAAAATTCATAGTAAATTATATAGAAAACCCAATTCATGCAATGCTATACTTCATGCCACGATTGCACATCCAAAACACCAGATAAATGCCATTCCATATGGTGAAATAAGGGCAAGACGCAACTGTAGTAGAACTGAAGATTTTGATGCATGTATACAAGACATGGGGAAACGCTTTATTCAAAGAGGCTATCATACACGGGTGATTCAAAGTGCCACACGAAAGGATAGCAAAATTAGCAGGGACATGACATTACAATCATGGAGAAATAAAGACAAACATGGAGACAGGGTTGCCATAGTTATGGACTATTCGATATCCTCTAATATATTGAGGAGGTCTTTGACGCAACATTGGAATATCTTAAGACAGGATGAGACATTGGCTGACTTCATATCAAATAGGCCAGATATCACATTTCGTAAAGGGAAATCATTAATCAGTTTTTTATGTCTGAGTTATCCCCGACAAGCAAATACAGACAACTAGCTAACAGAAAGCAGTAGGGTATTTTATAAATGTGGCCAATGTGGGGTATGTAATTGGGCTTGGCATGCTAAGAAAGAGTTTATGGATCATGATGGTCACCAGTTCAAAATATTATCTAATATTACTTGTTTGACCTCATATGTTGTCTATATAATACTATGCAATTGTGAACGAATGTATGTGGGAAGTACAATTCGCCCCCTAAAAGTCAGAATTGGAGAACATCTGAGGGCCATCAGACAAGAGGATGTGAGATATCCTACAGTGCAACATTTACAGTTGTGTGATAAATCCAATGTGAAGAAAAATTTAAATTGTGTTGGAATTGAACATGTACCTGCAGACCCCAGGGGTGGGAACAGAGAATTGCAATTGAGGAGAAGGGAAGCAATGTGGATCATGAAATTACGGGCGGTTCAAAAGGGTCTTAACACTGACCCAGAACTGGAATATTTTTTTGTTTACTATTTATTTTCTAATTATTATAATATTCATTGATTATATTATAGCATGCAGCTGGTCCTCAGCACCAATGTGCAAGCATACATGTCCATAAACCTATATATTTAGTTGTGATGGGAAACATATGGTTAATTTTGTATGAGTGAAAGAGTGTAATACCACTGAATTTTCATTATAGCAGCTCTTTTCATTTTGATATCCTTAATTAGATTTTATCTCAATTATTAGGAACATCTAATAACGGTTGAAAAGTAAAAGCATTACAAAAGTATATTTATTTTTTATTGAGTTCATTCGGTCTAGAGATCTAGACCATTTTGAGTAACAAAGATAACAATCATACATGCTAAATAGTATTTGTTAAAAAAACAAAAAAACAAGATAACAATATAAAAACAGTAATAATCAGGACAGTATAACAATAAGATCAGCAAGACTAAGTATTTGATTGTAGTTAAAAAGTACAATAAATAAGACATGGCTAAAATGTTAAGAATAAAAAAGATAAAAGCAAGGATATAAATTTCTGTCTATCATACCAATGTGTGCAATTGTTTTCCCGTAAGACCTGGCCCTCATCAATCCTCATGTAGAGGGCAACAAGCTCCAGCTAAGAAATTCCTACTGATGCTACTAAAAAAAAAAAAAAACAGTTGAGACTCCTTCTGTCGACTAATGTCAGGATGGCTCACATGCCCTTTGAAACAATAAGCCTACGCCGGATGTAACAGGCCTCCGCTAAAAATTTGGTAACTGTAATAGCTACCACGGAGGATGAGTCGTATGTACAGATTCTGGTGGCGTTTGCTCTATCATATAATGACATATTTTTGCAGAGGGGAATGATCCACCTCCCTCTGGGACTCTTATACAAAGGGCAGAAAAATAGTAAATGCTCTATTGTTTCTTTGCAATTTTGGCAAGAGATACATCTATCATTTGAAGCGATGTTAGATGACCAGTGAGCCGTAAAACCATTAATAGGCAGTGTACCATATCTTAGTTGGAGATATAAAGCACGGGCGTACGGAGGCATGGGAAGGTTCAAGAAGTTCTCAGGCCAGGGCTCGTGCTTGAGTTGGAGAAATTCCATTGTTAGCCTGCCCGCCCCTTTTTGGTGCAAGGAGTCTTCATTAACTTTCTCCCAATATCTTTTTGTGACAGGTTTCCTTGCATTATCGGGGATTTGGTCCGGATATTTCCAGTAGGAAGGAAAACCTATTTTGACCCAGGCAGATTTCATTTCCTTCAGCCATGGAATTTTCTCCAGTGCCTGGGGGGTGGCTATGAGCTCTCTTATAGCCCACCTATATGGTTTGAGTTCAACAGATTTCCATAAACGAATCCAATAGGAGAGAGGCCTTAGGGCTGCTGTGGTTTTAATACTGTTTAGACCTAGGTCTAGCCTTAGAGGGGTCATTGGTGAGCCCATACCTAGCAGGGCAATCTGTCTAAGGAAATGGTTTTCCTTGATTTGCAGAGTATCGAGGTTTTTGTGGGACCCCCAAAGTTCCGCTCCATAAAGGGCCGCTGCTCTGATTTGGACATTGTAAATCTCTGCAAGTATGTACAAGGGGGGACTCGGAGCCTTTCTCGATCTACGGACAAGGGCCCCACCTCTCTGGCTTATAATGAGAGCCCCTTTGTCAATGGCTGCCATTCATTTGCCTGTGGTCGATAGTCTGAAACCCAAGTAGTCGAACTCTTCTACTTTCTCCAATGGAATCAAGTTCATTTCTATGCTGACGCGCGGTCGTTTCTTGGAGGTACTATATATCATGAGTTTTGTTTTCTTAATATTTACGTTCAGACCATAGTCACTACAAAAAACACAGAATTGGTTGATCAGGTTTTGGATACCCATTGGCGATTTAGATATCAAAATTGTATCATCTGCATATAGCAGACACGGGATTTTTTTCCCAACCAATTTAGGTGAATCATTTATACAGTTCTCTAAATAGTGGATGCAATTATTGATATATAGCAAAAAAAGGGTGGGTGCCAGAACACATCCCTGTCTAACTCCTTTTTTAATAGCTACGGGGTCAGTCAACTCGCCCCCCTGGCCACATCTAATTTGAGCGAAAGTATTTTCATGCAGTTGAGCAATGAGTTTCAGGAGACCAGATGGCACTCCCATGTTTGATAATGTTGACCACAGCAGGTTCCTGGGGATCAAATCAAATGCGGCTCTGAGGTCTATGAAGACCACATAGAGATTACCCCTCCCCAGGTCAACATTCTTCCATTTTATTGACATGAATCTTAGGGCTTGGTCAACTGTACTCACTGCAGGTCTAAATCCTGCTTGTAGGTCAGAAAGAGCTTCGGACTCCATAATCCATTCCTCAAGAGTATATCATAGTGAGCTAAGGTCCATATGTAGTCATATTACTGTTATAACATAGTTTTCGCAACATACAGCACCTTTAAGATGGCAGACATGCAATTGGGCTGAATTGTTTAGTCCTATCTTTATCTCCATAACCATGAGTGGAGATTTATAGGGGGAATAAAAAACAGACTAAAGAATAGCTGGACGAGCGTACTTGCAAATGATAGGCGTTAAGTTTTGTTTTGTTCGATAACTAGGACTACAAACGTGTGGCGCGTACAATACTTATTTATCGCCTAGGCAAAAGATAAGGCTGCTATTTTTCAAGATCAATAATTATACGTCTCGCATATATCGACAGAGCAGTGCTTTATCTATATATTTGCGGTAAGAACCGCAACGTATTTATGAGTTGTTTGCGGCGAGAGCCGTGTGTGCTGTACATATGTTGTGTCGGTCACTTTTTGGTAATAGTTACACAGCGTAACTTGATGAATCTGGTAGTTGGAGTCTCAATAGAGTATTGATTAATAGGATATTGGTCATTTAGAAATAGATGTTATTTATACATTTGCGGTAAGAGCCGCAATGTATTTATGAGTTGTTTGCGGCGAGAGCCGTTTGTGTGGTATACAGGGAACAGGTTCTTATCCCTGTCGCTGAGTAGTTAGTATGCAAATGGATAGATTTCAGTTAAGTAATTTGTTGGATATTACTTTAGCTACTACATGATGTGCTCAATGTTTTTCAAACAATTTTTTAAAATATGATATTGCAATCTTATAACTTACCCATGGTGCCTTTTGGTTAGAGTGTCTTTTTTGGCAATCACGGACATCGGTTACCTTTTTGCAATAGTTACATAGTGTGACTTAACTAATCTGGTAGTTGGAACCTTAATAGAGTATTGATCAAACAGGATACTGGTCATTTAGAAATATCTGGATTAATAGTGTGTCATGTGCCTTAAAATTATTATATTTATTTCTCAAGATATTTGATGTCATTATTCTTCATTGGTCTTATTGCAGGAGCTATTACCAATTGCAATAAAATAATAAGGATGTCTTCAAAATCTACATTTCGTGTAGACAGGTACCTTATGTTAGGTGGAGGGTTTATTATATTTCTATTTTTATTTTTATCAATTATATTTTTATTGCTTCCTATTGTTTTTATAGTTAATTAAGGGCATGGTTACAAACATGTATGCTTGCACAGTAGGTGGTTGAGGTTTGAACTGATAATTCAATAATGTAGTGCTTTTTCGCACATGGTTCTTCTTTTTACATAATTTGATCACCTCAAATGAATAATTTATATTAATGCTTAATTATTCAGTTCTTCACTTGTGGTTGCTCTTCTCTTTTCTTGTTTCTTATGTACAAGATTTGCTTACTTAGTTTGATTACCATAAATGAATCTATGTACATGCTATTTATAATGCAGAATTTCCCTTTATCTCACTTATTATGGCAAATGGTATTTACTATAAACACAGTGTGATCCCACTCTTTGCATGAGAAATATATACAACAAAAACTTTTTTTTGTTTTGTTATGGATTAATTTTGCATTTACCAGTACTGTATAGACAACATGTTATATACATATTATTACAGCCCTGATGAAGTCTTGGGGTACACTCCTGACGAAACACGTGTTGGCGAGTTTGAATGGCTACCGACAAGTCACAGTTGGAAATCTGAAGAATTGAAGAATTTGGAATTCAATATTTGTTTATGCAGGTGGAAAATAAAGACATGAACATTGAGTTCTAATGGACTTTGTGTTGGATGTGTACCTTATATAAACTAAAATTGTTATCAGTGATTCATCACTGAGTGTAAGGAGGTTAGGGTGACCTTCTTTTAAGTGCACCATCAATAATAATTGGAACATATTGATTTTTGACAAGTAGCGCCATATACTCCCTTTTGGTCATCCATCATTATCACTAACCTTTTAGTCAAACCTTGCGATAATTACAAGCACATGGAACATTCCAAACACAAAGATAATTTAAAGGTTTGGTATAGGCAACAGTGACATCAAACTTAGCACAATTACATAACCTAAGGTATGTGAGGTGGAGAAGCATCTACTCGATTTATGAAGCAATGAGTTGTAGAACATAAGGTACATGCTGGGCCTGGGTATTAGTGATCGTAATACTACTTAAGTGGGTGGCACAATATGTGCTGCAGGCCCCCTGGTAGCATTTAATTTACAAGCCCTGTGTTATACCACACTACAAGGGACGTAAATTAAATATGCCAATCAGATACATGCCAATAAAACCATGTTTTAGGGCAAGAGCACAAGCACATTAGCACTGGTTAGCAGAGGTAAAGTCTACAGAGTCCTAAGGCCAACAAGCAGAATAAAGCAAAAAGAAAGAGGAGGAAGGCAAAATGTTTGTGGGTAATCCTGTAAAGAGGGCCATTTCCTACACCCCATTCAGTTATTTGGGGCTTACCACCACAATCCCTAAACCCTCTTACGGAGCCCACATATGAGTTTATCCTTCTACTCTCTGTAAGGTAATTTTAGACAAAATGCTGCTTTTTTTAAAGGTTTATTTAAATTTTTTTTGCGGTGTGGGTCCTTGAGAATATTTCAAAGAAGGATAACTGAAAGATATACAAGTCTACTTGGCGATCTTTTGAACACTAACCCCTGTGCTAAATCCTAAGCAGGCGTTTTTAGTTTGTCCACTAATGATACCGATCCTATAAACTGCCTTTTAAATTGTATTACTTCTCCACAACTCACACAAAGGCCCTCATTATGACAGTGCGGTAAGTGCCACTTACCGCCATGCTGACTGCCGCCAACATACCGCAGTGGAATAACGCTATGCGTATTATGACCCACACATAGAAATCTGCCACTATACAGACACACACACAAGTCCGCCAGCCCAAAGGTCAGTGATTAAATCGCGGTACCAAAGCCCACACCGTTCCGCCAACAGAAATACGCCAACAGCATTATGACCCACGAATCGCCACAACGGACATTCAACCGCAGTAAACCATTGGCGGTACATACTGCTCTGCTCAAAATACACACACACATACAACACTACATTGGTCAATTTAAATAACACACACCTGACACACATAAACACACAACAACTACACACCCACACCACTATAAAAAACACCCACATTACCTATAACCCTTAATGACTTACATTTATTTTACAACTGAGAGAGAGAGACACACCAGGAGCACCCACTGAATCAGAGCCACAGAACACCATCACCCATACACCATCCACGCATCTAAGAACACACATCCCAACACATCACCCCACACACACTCACACACACCACTCATACTAGACCAATGGCACCACAAAGACACCCCAGGTTCTCAGAGGAGGAGCTAAGGGTCATAGTGGAGGAAATCATCCGGGTAGAGCCACAGCTATTCGGATCACAGATGCAGCAGACGTCCATTGCCAGGAAGATGGGGCTATGGCGGAGAGTCGTGGACAGGGTCAACGCCGTGGGACAGTACCCCAGAACAAGGGATGACATCAGGAAGAGGTGGAATGACCTATGGGGGAAGGTGCGTTCCGTGGTTGCAAGACACCAGATAGCTGTACAGAAGACTGACGGTGGACCCCCACCTCCTTCCCCACAACTAACAACATGGGAGGAGCAAGTCTTGGCGATCATGCATCCTGAGGGCCTGGAAGGAGTAGCAAGAGGAATGGACTCTGGTAAGTCAAATCTTTACTACTTCCCCCCACCTGCATGCTATCACAAACTCCTACCCCTACCCTCACCCCCATCACTCCACCACCTCACATATACCCCCCATCACAACCCACCCATTCCAATACCAATCCCTGCATGCAACACCAGTGCATGGACCTCCATCACAGACCTGCATGGACCACCATCACCACAGCATGCACACTAGTGACAATCACTTAGCCAACCAAATCACAACTCACACAAGCCAAAGCTGCCTTGGTAATAACAACCATAGTAGGGAACATACCCATGCACAAGATGTCACACAAAGAAACAATAAAACTGCATTTACATCCCCACAGGACCCCCACACAACGTCACCGGAGAGGAGGTGGCAGCAACATCCAGTTCCCCCCCCAGAAGAGGCCCACAGTAATGACAGCACCTCTGCATGCCTGGATCAGGATGACCAACCTGGCCCATCAGGGACCTCTGGACAATCGGTGACCCAGTCACAGTCCCAAACCACCACAGAGCCCCTCAGGAAACACCAGCACAGCACCCACCCAGGCGGCCCATCCCTCTGTCCCCAGGACACATCAACCAGCAGTGTGTCCACCACTACAGGGATCCCAGGCAACCCCACAAATACAGGACGATCAGGGACCTGCGGTCAGTGGCAGTGGGCCCACCGTTCAGGGGACAGAGGTACAGGACAACAGGGAAGCTGGGAGGACTGCTGTGCAACAGGGGGCGGACAGGCACAGGGAACTGACTCTCCACGAGACACTCACCAACATCCTGGGAGCATACCACCATTCCCAGGAGACCATGGGCCAGATACTGGCCAAGTTGCAGGAGACCCAGCGGCTGAAGGAGGGACAGTACCTGGGGATCAGGGAGGACATGAGGGACATACACACCACCCCGGTCACCATTGCAGGGGTGCTGGCAGGCATTGCCAACACCATGAGTGGGCAGGAGGCCCCACCACAGGAACAGCAGGTCACCAGCACCCCTCCCCCTGCAGAAGGAGAACCACCACGCAAAAGGTCCCTGCGATCCAGGCAGAAGCCAGAGAACATTGCCAAGACCCCCGCTAGGAAATAAGTCTTCCCTGAATGTCACCCTTGTGTCCCACTATGTCACCCTATCCACCTTGAACTGCCATTGCCCCAATCCCCATGCCCCCTTGGACAAAGTATCTGTGATACCAATAGACTGGGCTCCATCCTGGACATTCCTCCATCACTCAACTCAGCCCATTGCAATACCCCCTACACTTATTATCACAGAAATAAACACCCTTGGAACAAACACAAGTATGGAGTCTGTCAATTGATTAAAAAATGTATTTGTTTAACAGCTGTAAACATTGCAATCCAAATGTACAGTTACATATACATAGGTATGACCTGTAGTGGGCAGCAGTAAACACACCAGGAGCCAGAGTGGGGCACAGATATCTGAAAAAAGGGTACAGTAAGTAACCATAGATTTTAGAAAATCAGGTTGCCATGTACAATGTCCGACACAAAACTGCAATGGAAGATGAAGTTATAGTGTCTTACCTATGTGTCACTAGAAGTGCTGTTGAATTATAGTAGTTCTGTTGTCCACATCCTCTTCCTCTGCCTCCTTTTCGTCACTGTCCACAGGCTCCACTGCTGCCACACGACCATCTCCAGCCTCATCCTCCTGCAGAAAAGGCATCTGGCATCGTAAGGCCAGGTTGTGCAAAATGCTACAATGATCTGGCACACCTTCTTGGGTGAGTAGCACAGGGATCCACCTGTCAGATGGAGGCACCAGAATCTGGCCTTCAGGAGGCCAAAGGTGCGCTCAATGATCCTCCTTGTTCACCCATGTCCCTCATTGTAACGTTCCTCCGCCCTTGTCCTGGCATTCTTCACTGGGGTCAGTAGCCATGAGAGGTTGGGTTAACCAGAGTCACCTGTAAATATCGATGGATACCTGTTAGCCACACACTCACCCTTAGGGCCAACCCCACACCCATATACCAACATACACTGGGTGGGGATCATGGGCTCACCTACTAGCCACCCCTGTGCCTCTGGAGTTGAGACATCACATATGGGATGCTGCTATTCCTCAAGATAAAGGCATCATGCACAGAGCCAGGGTACGTTGCATTGACATGCGAGATGTACTGGTGTGCCAGACACACTATCTGCACATTCAGAGAATGGAAGCTCTTTCGATTTCTGAACACCTGTTCATTTCTCCGGGGTGGGACAAAGGCAATATGTGTACCATTAATAGCACCAATGATGTTGGGGATAAGTCCCATTGCATAGAAGTCAGCCTTCACTGTGGCCAAATCCTCCACCTGGGGAAATATGATGTAGCTGCGCTTGTGTTTCATCCGGGCAGACAGCACTTTGGTCAGCACGTTTGGGAACATAGGCTGTGACATCCCTGATGCCATGGCCACTGTCACTTGGAAGGAACCACTTGCCAAGAAACTGACAGGACCTGCACTAGTGGGGGGATACCTGTGGGTTGGCGGATAGCTGAGATCAGGTCTGGCTCTAATTGGGCACACAGCTCTTGGATGGTAGCCCTATCAAGTCTGTAGGTTAGGATAATGTGCCTGTCCTCCATTGTCGCCAGGCCCACCAGGGGTCTGTACACAGGGGTATGTCTTCATCCCCTATTCATCCTCAATGGTTGAACTCTAGGGTGAAAAACGGTGAGCAGATGGTCATATTCAAACATATCCTCAGATTAATATTCCTTGCATTTTTTTGCAGAAATTTAATGTGAACGTGTAGGTTCGTTGATGTGCCTATGTCTGCTGTGACGCAGTTAGGTGCCATGGCCTGTGCCCCCCTGAAATGACGGCCGTCTGACCTGTGAGGAGGGACAAGTGGAAATGAGGTAATTCCGCTGACATTGTGCGCCATTGCAGGAGGCGGTCGACGACCGCCATGCAGCACATCATTGGTTATCATTGGGGCCTAAGGATTCCAGGAACCAATGGTGATGTACGCCGGCGGTGATGGTACGCACTGCCGCGGACGTGACTGCCATTTTCTTTCTATTCACTCACTTGCTACCTGACCTTCAACAGGAGAGGACCTACACTGCAAGTGCTGCTGTGACCTGTGTCTGGAAGCGACCATGGCCCGAGTGTCTGGGGAAAGGGCCCCTGCCTTCACTTCCGAGGAGTTGGAGAGGCTAGTGGATGGGGTCCTACCCCAGTACCCTTTACTTTATGTCTTCCAGACTAACAGGTAAGTACAGTGTGAGCACGATGCGTGGGCCATGAATGTATGGTGCGCTGTGTGTGTAAGCCTCGTATAGGAGGGGGGCTGAGGGGTCCTGGGCAGAGTGCTGAATGTTTGGTGGGCAATGACTGTGCGTAAGGGGATCGGAGGGATATGTTGGGCCGTGAGTATAACAGCCCGGAAGGTATGTATTTGGCATGCCATCACCAACGAGGTGCAGACCCTGGGGGTCTTTGACTTTCGGAGCACCGACTATCGCAAACGGTGGGAGGACCTGCACCGCTGGGCAAGGAAGACGGCGGAGGCCCAGCTAGGGCTGGCCTCCCAATGAGGAAGGGGTTCCCATTGTACCCTGACCCCCCTGATGTTCCGCATCCTGGCAGTGGCTTATCCGGAGTTGGATGGGTGCCTGAAGGCATCACAGCAGCCACAAGGGGGTGAGTACAAATGCAGAATCATGAATGTGCGCACATTAAGGTGTTACCTAGGTGGGGGATGTGGGTCTGTGGGTGTCCCTAGGCCAGGGCAATCATGGCAGGGTAGGTTCCATGATGGGCAAGCTCAGATGCACTCCAACCCCAATAATGCTAGTGGGCATCTACTACTGGGCAAGGTGCTGTGGGTTTCAGGTGTGTAGATAATGGGGTTAGGCATTGTACCCCATGCCCTGGTGACTAGCATTGTAACTGGTAGTGCATGGCCTAGTGCATAGGGCTGTTCTCTGTGTGTTGTGTACGCCAACGGTAGTGTTGTTGCTGGCATTGACCAAGTGTATCCTCTGTCTCTCCCCCCTTTTTGTTTTGTCACCCTGTCCTTGTGTGCATTAGCATTATCTGGCGGAGGAGCAGAGGCACTGGTGACGGAGGGAGCTGCATCCCACATGGGCCTGGAGGCTGAATCCACCGACGGTGAGGGCACCAGTAGGCGGAGGGTAAGGGGAGCACCACGACAGAGACAGGGGGGGACAGTTCTGACAGCGCACCTCCTCCGATGGAAGCTCCCTGGCGGTGGTGGACACCTCTGTGCCCACCCCAACAACAGGTACAGCCGCCATCCCCATACCAACACCGCCCTCCCAGCAGCCCCTCAGCGAGTTTCCTGAACTCGCTTATCCAGGAGGGTGGGCATCTCCTTCACGCCAGGCACCTCAGGCCCTGCCCCAGTCACCCCTGCTGCCCACAGTGAAGTGGCTATTGACCTCCTGAATCCCTCTCTGTTGGGCAGTGAACCATACTGAATGCCATCCAGGGTCTAGCAGGGCATTTGCAACAAATAAATGCATACCTGGAGGGCATTCACTCTGGCGTGGTGGCCCAACAGAGAGCATTCCAGGCTCTGGCTAACTCATTGATGGCAGCCATTGTCCCTGTCTCTAGCCTCCGCCCACCAACTTCCTCTACCCAGTCCCATTCCCCTCAACCCCAGCTTATCCCAAGCACATCTTCAGACCTGCATGCACCCATATCAACACACAGAAGTGGCTCAGGCAAACACAAGCACCACACTTCGTCCCACAGGCACTCACACAAGCACCATCCAGATGCAGACACACCAACATCCACTGCATCCACTGTGTCCCCCTCCTCCTCGTTCACCTCCTTCCCAGGAGCGTCTCTACTCACACCTGCATGCACTACATCCTCATCCACTACCTCCATCACCAGCTCACCTATCACAACACACCCCTCACTGGCCGTCACCACCCCCACATCCATGCACACGTCCTCTGTGTCCTCTCCCACCGTGTTTGTGCCCCCTCCTCCCAAAGTACACAAACCCAAGCACTCAGACACCCGACAGCCATCTACCTCACAACAGCATCCAGCCCATGCACCTGCACCCAGACACAGCAGACAGACACCTCCTACAACCACTCCCTCTTCCTCCACTCCCAAACCTTCACCCTCTTCCAGCCCCAGTGTCCCTGAAAGGCTTTTCCTCTCCACCCTTGACCTATTCCCTGCCCCCGTCCTTCACTTCGGGCCAGGGTGGCCAGAACCCAGCCCAGCACCTCAGCCTCCCAGTCCACAGCCACTGTAGTTTCTGCAGCTACTGCAGGTGTGAGAGGCTCCAAGGAGGCACCATCAGCACAGCCAGTGTGCGTACACCACCAACGTGAGGGCACCAGTAGAACGGAGGGCGAGGGGAGCACTACAATGGGGACAGGATGGGAGACCAGTGACAGTGACTCCTCCTCTGATGGAAGGTCCCTGGTGGTGGTGGACACCTCTATGACCACCCCAACAACAGGTACAGCCACCACCCTCCTACCAGCACCACCCTCCCAGCAGCCCCTCAGCGTGTTTCCCTTTGCCCGCTCACCCAGGAGGGTGGGCATCTCCTTTGCCACAGCCACCTCAGGCCCTGCCCCAGTCAGCCCTTCTGCCCTCAGTGAGGAGGCTATTGACCGCCTCAGATCCCTCACTGTTGGGCAGTCAACCATGCTGAATGCCATCCAGAATGTCGAGAGACATTTGCAACAAACAAATGCATACCTGGAGGGCATTCATTCTGGTGTGGCGGCCCAACAGAGAGCATTTCAGGCTCTGGCCTCAGCACTGATGGCAGCCCTTGTTCCTGTGTCTAACCTCCCCCCTCCAGCTTCCTCTACCCAAACCCAAACCCAATCCCCTAAAACCTAGCCTATCCCAAGCACACCTTCAGACAAGCATTCACCCAAATCAACACACAACAGTGGCTCAGGCAAACATAAGCACCCCACTTCATCTCACAGGCACTCACACAAGCACCATACCCATGCAGACACACCAACATACACTGCCTCCACTGTGTCCCCCTCCTCCTCTTCATCCACCTCCCTCCCAGTATCGTCGCCACTCACCAGCATGCCCATCACAACACACCCCTCACTGGCAAACACCACACCCACAACCATGCACACGTCCCCTGTGTCCTCTCCCAGTGTGTCTGTGACCCCTCCTCCCAAAGTACACAAACACAAGCACCCACCCACCCAACAGCCATCCACCTCACAACAGCATCCAGCCCATGCACCTGCACCCAGACACAGCAGACAGACACCTCCTACAACTACTCCCTCTTCCTCACTCCCAAACCTTCACCCTCTTCCAGCCCCAGTGTCCCGGAAAGGCTTTTCCTCTCCACCCTTGGCCTATTCCCTGCCCCCGTCCTTCACTTTGGGACAGGGTGGCCAGAACCCAGCCCAGCACCTCAGCCACCCAGTCCACGGCCACTGTAGTTTCTGCAGCTACTGCAGGTGTGAGAGGCTCCAAGGAGGCACCGTCAACACAGCCAGTGTGCGTACACCACCTACCAAGGGCAAGAAGGGACCACCAGCTAGCATGGGCAGAAAGGGGACACCAGCCAGCAAGAGGAAGGAGGCACCACCAGCCAGCAAGGGGAAGGAGGCACCACCAACTAGCAAGGGGAAGGAGGCACCACCAGCCAGCAAGGGGAAGGAGGCATCACCAGCCAGCAAGGGGAAGGAGGGAACACCAGCCAGCAAGAGCAGGAAGGGAACACCAGCTGGCAGAAGCAAGGAGGCACCACCATCTGCCAAGGGCAGGAAGGGGACAACAGCTGCCAAGGCCAATGGAAAATGAACTGACGCCACAGGCAGGATGGATCTGGTGCCTGGGGCTGCAGCAGCATCTGGCCAAACAACACCAGCCATGACACTTCAGCTGTCTGAGGCTGCAGGGGAAGGGCTGGAGCCCCCTCCCACCACTGACAACACCGCCACCTGCACCGCCGCCAGCACCGCCAGCTGCACCGCCAGCAGCAGCAGCCCCAGTGGGCTGCCTTCCAAGGCTGCAGGGGAAGGGCTGGAGCCTCCCACCACCACTGACAGAACCGCCACGTGCACCGCCGCCAGAACCTCCATATGCACCGCCAGCAGCACCACTGCCAGCAGCAGCAGCCCCAGTGGGTAGCCGTCCGAAGCTGCAGGGGAAGGGCTGGAGCCTCCCCCCCACCATTGACAGCACTGCCACCTGCACCGCCATCAGCACTGCCAGCAGCACCACTGCCAGCAGCAGCAGACCCAGTGGGCAGCCGACCGAGGCTGCAGGGGAAGGGGTGGAGCCTCCCCCCACCACTGACAGCACCGCCACCTGCATCGCAACTGCCATCTACTGAGCAGCCGTCACCGCCAGCGAGCAGTGTGTAGTCGTGCCTACATGGGCTGTAGTGTGTCCTGGCCCCTGCAACACCTGTAGGTGTGACACCCAGGTGAGAGACAGTGACCTTGCACCATCCAGGATCAGCATCACAAGGCACACGGCCCCTTCCAGAACCAGTGGAAGAAGGCATCCACTCACCCCCTCTTTGCCAGGATGAAGCACACTGGCACAAGGACCCCTCCAGAACCAGTGGAAGAATGCATCCACTCACCCCCTCCTTGACAGGATGAAGCACACTAGGCACAAGGCCCCCTCCAGAACCAGTGGAAGAAGGCATCCACTTACCCCCTCCTTGCCAGGATAAAGCACACTGGGCACAAGGCCCCCTCCAGAACCAGTAGAGAAGCCATCCACTAGAGAGACTCTCGCTTTGCACTCCCCAGGACCAAGCAGTAGTCAAACCACCCACTTGAGAGACTGTAGCCTTGCACTCCCCAGGACATCGCAGAGGGCATGTAGCCCCTCCAGGAGCAGTGGTGTTGTACCATCTTCTGGCTGAGGTGCCTCCCATTCCCTGTCCCCCTGAAGGGCCTGTGTGTTTTCGACCTGATGTCCCTGCAGTGTTCTCTCCATATTGAGGCAGGAGTCAAGTGTGGCCTTTGCCTATGTGTTATAGCCCTGTGGGCCACAGACGTTTTGGAGTGGGCATTGTCCCTCCATTTGTATATATTGTACATACTGTTTAGTGCTCTATGGACATATTTACCTCAATTTGTAATATTACACTCACTTTAATCAATTTCTTTTGTCCTTGCGTTATTCCTGAGGCTTACGGGGTGTATATGTGATGTTGTTGCATCTGTTTGTGTGTATAGTGTTAGGGGTGGGGGTGTTGTGTGTTGCGTGTGTGTGTCACTCTCTTTTTCTTCCCCCCCCTTGTGTGCTAGGTGCGATACTCACTGTGGTCGTCTTCACCGCCGTTCATGTTCCTGGTGTAGGAGGAGGTAGACCAGCATTGGAAATATGTGCAATTCGGGCTCCATGGTGTTGTGGTTCTTCCTTGAGTGTCAAGAGGTGAGTTGTTTCCCTTCTGTGTACTGTTTACGCCGTGCTTTTGATGGCATTGGTACTGCCGCAGAAAAGGTGGCGGATTGGTGTGTCATAATACAGTCGGCGGTATATTGTCTTCCGCCTTGCTGTTGGCGGCTACCTCCGCGGTGTTTGTTGCTACCGCCGTTGCGGTCGGAGTGTTAAAGTGGCTGTATGTGTTGGCGGTTTCCACCGTGGTCGTAATTCCATTTTTCTTACCACTGGCCTGTTGGTGGTATTACCACCGCTTTATCACCGACCGCCATTGTTGTAATGAGGGCCAATGTGTCCTTTTGTCTTTTTCTTCTAATAAAACTTCCTAATTGAAAGTTAAACTGTAAGGGTGTCCTTGAATAAGAGAGAAAACAAAGACAAGAGGCACTCAGCTAGTACACTATCCCGAAGTCCATATATTGTGCTGAAGTAGGAGAGGGAGGCATGGTGGTGCTGGCTGAATGACCAGGTTCCAGGGTTCAAGATTGTAGAAAGTTGTTTTGAAGGGACAGGATTCCAAGATAGGTTGCAAGCCCACAGCTTCCAGGAGAAGGTGTCTGGGTTGTTTTTTTGGTAGGCATGAGGGCTTGGAACCCAGGGACGGTGCTGACTAGAGACATAGGGGCTCATTCCGACCCCGGCGGTCAAGGACCGCCGGGGCCGGGGATGCGGGAGCACCGCCAACAGGCTGGCGGTGCCCCGCAGGGCATTCTGACCGCGGCAGTTTGGCCGCGGTCAGACCAGGAAAACCGGCGGTCTCCCGCCGGTTTTCCGCTGCCCTGGGAATCCCCCATGGCGGCGCAGCTTGCTGCGCCGCCATGGGGGATTCCGACCCCCTCACTGCCATCCTGTTCCTGGCGGTTCCGACCGCGGAGCGGCCATATGGCGGTTCCCTCCAGGCGGGCGGCTCCCGCCGCCCGCCGGGGTCTGAATGACCCCCATAGTCCATTCCACAGATAGATTGACAGAGCCAAGCAGGGCACAACACTTTTGATTGTGGTATTTATAATCCATCATGTAAGTGTTATTCTTGAACCATCTTGAATATTTGACAATGTTTACAGAATGCTACTTGCCAATCAGAAGATAGTCTGTGGTAGGAACAAGGGGTAGGAAACAGAGATCCTTAATTAGTCAGCAGATGTTGCAAAAATAAACAAAAAATATCAAACACTCCTGCAGGAAATTAGGGCAGCAGGAAACAGGGGTACTCAGCATGTGTACCAGAGTACCAGATGTTCGGGCAAGAAACAAGAATAGCAGGAAACAGGCTACAAACTGATTTCTCAGCAGTGCATGTTGTTCTAAGAAAAATGCCAGGCCTTTGGGTTTCATTAAACTTACTTATTTGTAGTACACACAAACTAAAGTGCACAACATGTCTTTCAAATTAATCACTGAGCAGATCATGTGTAATAAAGTGCATAGCAGAGTACATAATACCTTCATAATTCAAAAATAATGATGACAATGGGGGAGATACTGCACAGGCAGGCAGACCCGGGTATGATAAGTCACAGGCACCTCCTCAATGTTATCCTCATTTACTCCTTCAACTTCCTCATTGTTCTCCTCTGGGGTGGATTGTAAATGACAGAACAGTAATAAAGTCAAAATAACACGCAATAAAAAAGCCTAACTAAATTAGAAAAACTGAGTAAAAATGAATAACCAAAATGGCAGAAACCCAATAAGGAGAACCAGAGGTATGATTTATTAAATTTTTAAGTAGAAATAGATCCAAAAAGTTCAAAGCACAAATAGTAGTTCATTAAAGTAGTAGACCAGGACCTAGACAAAATTTAAAGCTGACCGCGATGGAGCCCAGGTCCGATACACCAAGTGGATTGGTCCTAGTGAAAGTCTAAATGTCAAGACGTTTTAAATATGTTCCTAATTCCCACTCAAGAACGGGCCTTTTTCAGTTTTCTGCAGAAAAATGTGGACATTTCTTCAAAGTCCCAAGGCAGAATGTGAATTTTTCACTATTTGAGAATAAACATACCTCCCTCCCATATGTGCTGCTATTGACATTGTATCTGCCGCCATGGAACTAAAAGCCAAATACCTGAACCAGGTTTGTTCATCTAGAGATCTGGAGTTTGGGGGATTTCTCACAGAATTTTTTTAAGTCACAAAGCAGAATAAAACGTATTTGTTTTTTTGGGAGTTGCAAATTTATTTGAGTGGGAACTAGCTGAAATTCAATCTGACCATGTGAAACTGACAATTGGACACTTTTCAAAAGTTTTCAAATTATTTTTGGTACCCATACAACCATGTGTGTATATTTCTAAGGCTCCCAGGACTCCAGGGGAAGGCACTAGGAAACTCTTAGGGTACCTGACAGAAGCCAAAAATTAAGTCCAATACAGGTCCAGTTGCTACTAGTGTGCTGAGCACTTTAGGAAAAAGGTGTCTTGCAGCATATTGTGCTTCTGTAGTCACACAGAAGGTCAGTCAACTGACCCTCTTAGTTCACTTCTTTGTCTTAGATGTAGGAGGGAGCAGAGCCAGTCCTTTATGGGTCCTCTCAGCTCAGAGACAGCAGGTTCAGTCTTTGGATCTTCCACAGGCCCAGGAAATGTTCTAGGGCTGGTGTTATGGGGTGCTGGATTTATGCTTGGGCACTCACCGATTAATGAGGCAAAAATCCCAGCAGTTCCTGTTTGCCACACTGCAAACAATTTCACAGTGCTTCTCACTCTCAAAATCCTAGCTGGGGAAACTATTCTCCACTTGGGGAGAACATGAGACATTGCAAGTGTAATGAGTAGTCTTCTCCTCTGTGGTCACTCAAAACCAGTTCTGGCAGTACCTTTTCTCTCACAGGGTTTGGTGCTAGTGTGGCTATGGGGACAAAGGCTTGGCCTTTTCAGGTGTCCCCTATGATTTGCTTATGATGAGACAGGGCCTTTAGAAATTAATGCAATTCCTGGGTCTACCCTAACTGGTGTTCCTGCAAGGGGAAGGACCCCAGGCCACTGTCCCTACGCTCTGAGCAGTTTTCACACCTCTTTCACACCTCCTTTAGGCCAATTACAATCTAAGCAGTAGCCGGAGAGCTAATGCAAATTAGCCTCCAGCAGCTTCAGGCCGGGTAAAGGTAACTTTTAAAATTTAATGCAAATTTGACTGCACAATTTGATTTATATGAAATATAAAAATAGGTCTTCAAATGCAGTCTGTGGTTGGCACAGGTCAAAAGTATAACATATATAATCTATACATTGGCTATTCCTATGTGCCAGTTACAGCCTGACCAGTGACAATGTAATTATGGATTTTGTCACAGGGGGAGAAACATGCCACTTCTAGTATCACACATGTTCCACTGTTATAAATTATACATTCTACCTTGTGGGCAATAAAGTGTGATTAGGGTTGACTTATTTAAGATTTAAAACTGGATTTCCATACATACAAAGGAATTATTTTGACTGGTCTGTGCACCAGGGTTCAAGAAATTGCTGTTGAAGCCATGTTTTCACTGCCACTGTAGGTGATGGCACAACAGGTACTGCAGTCCACAGGTGGCATTTAATTGTCAATACCAGAGGGTATTTCCGAAACATGTATCATGGCTCCAAAGAAAAGTTAATTGTGCCAATCAGGTTGGAGCCAATTTTGACAAGTTTAAAGCGGAAGAACAGATACTTTACTCCTGTTTAACAGGGGTGCAGTGCACTGAGTTCAAATGGCTGCAACCAGATAGAGCAAACAATTGGAAGAACATCGCACAAATGATGGTCATCTCCTACAGTCCTGCTTTTGCACAGTAGATACTTATACATTTATTTTACTCTGATCCTTTCCCGCTACAGACAATGGCTCATGTAAGTTGCCAATCTGCATAAATTCTTCTGCAGATATAGGGTCTGATTACGACCTTGGCGGATGGGATATCCTGTCCGCCATATTACAAGTTCCATTACATCCTATGCAATTTGTAAAACAACCAGCGGGATATTCAACACGTTTGTGACGGAATATCCTATTCACCAAAGTCATAATCAGGCCCTCAGTTTGTACTGGGTCAGCCAGAATTAATAGAATCACTTGATGACTGGATCCTCATCTTTGAGCACCCCATAATTTCTGCTGATGATCAGTTGATTAACAATAAGGTTAGATCCTTGTTGAGCAGAGAAGGGACAGGACCTCAGGAGCAACAGGAAAACAAAAATGCATCTTCAACTCTACTTTAAGTAATACTCATCAAACAACACACACAAATCTGTTGTATGAAGTAAAAACATCACAACGTAATTTTGCAGTTATACATGAAATTCCATTCTTTCTACTCAGAGAACACATACGATAATGTTTTAATACATTGAAATGTCAATGACAAACTAATAGGCTCCAAATCTAAAATAATATTTAGATTGTCACCAATGACCAAATAATGAGTCATCATAGAAAAAAAATAGTCAATACATCATACATTCGAATTCATGAGTGAAGCGCTTGTATCATTTTCTGTAGTTAACTATTCCAATTGTTTTTTTAGAGTATTGTAAAAGACCAGCCCAATTTGTAAATAATGGTGCAAGTGGGGATATGTTATAAATATAATTGTCTTTATAGGAAAATCTTTACATCCCACAAGGAATGCTTTGTGTCAAGGGAAGAAACCATATTGATTCTTACAGCCAGTCTCCAATTTTTTAACTGGATTGGAAGGATGAACTGACCACTTTTCAGGGTCCATTTTTCTTCAGGTGAAATATTGATGGGTTCGACCCATTTCAATACCAGAGTTTCTGGAGGACGGGTAATTCATGAAATAGATTTAGCCAAGGCTAATCTTTTAATAAACATTTGGGGTCTCATATAGTGTTTGTTGTGGACTGTTGCACAAAGCAGGGACTGATTGATGTAAGTGTGAGATTTGAGGTGAGCTGGTTTGAGGTTTTGGGCAAAAATGTCTGGAGGCTTGCCTGGTGTCTGGGTACTTGTGTGCTTTTTAAGGGTCAAGCCTCAGGTACACATGCTAGCGCGTACATTTCCCTTGTGAGACTCTGTTGTGTAGAGTAAAGGGCTTGGAGCCTACCCGTTACTTAACATTTGTTGACATGCGTGGCACTCTTCTCTACAGCCTCGTAATTTGGCACTGTAGGCCAAGCACTGATTGATTCAACGTAATCAGTGCTTGTACGCTGCTCTTGACATGATTGTGGTAATAATTGTTCTTTTTAACTTCTGGTGCCCTCTAAACAGAAGGCTTGTGACCGTCAAACACATGCCCAGCAGGATAAACAAAATTGTTACGTTTTATTTTCTATAGCTAGCTTTCTTTTGTTTTTCAAAGTCATCTTTTCTCATTTTACACTCATGTTTTTTTTGTTTTGCCCATGGGCACTGTTCTTAAAATATGATGATTATCTTGTTCTTAATATTGCAAATGACAGTGTTTCTTTCTTATGGTAATTTCTAAAATGATGCTTTAAACATAATCCTGCCATACACCACAATCCACTCCAATACAATCCACCCTAATCCACCTGCCTCACCCAACAACAGTCTCCCCCACTCCAATCTAAACCATTTTCCCCAATTCAATCCACTCCAACTCACCTCGTTCCAATCCTCCAAACCCACCCCACTCTAATCTGCCTTTCTCCAGTCTGCCCCACTCCTATTTGCCCCACCCCATTCCAAAAATATCTGCACCACTCCAAAACAATATGCCACACTCCAATACAAAACAATCCTCTGCACTCCAGTCTGCCTCTCTCCAATCCAAAGCAATATTCTCCATTCCAATCCAAAACAATATTCCCCAGTCTCATCTACTCCACTCCAATCTGCCTCACTTCAATCATAAACAATCTATCACACTCCATTCCAAAATAATCTGGACCACAATAATCTTCTCAATCCAAAACAATCTGTCCCACTGCAATCTGCTGCACTCCAATCCAAAACAATTCACCCCACTCCAATCTGCTCCACCATATTACAATACAATCTGCCTCACTCCAATTCAAAACTATTTTCCCTACTCCAGTCTGCTACACTCCAGTCTTCCCCACTCCAATTCAAAACAATCTCCCTCACTCAAATTCGCCTGACTCCAATCTGCCCCACTTCAATTCAAAACAATCTGCCCCACTCCAAACCTCCCCATTCCAATCAAAAACAATCTGCCCCACTCCAATCTGCCCCACTTCAGTCTGCCCCACTCCAATCTAAAATGATCTGTCCCACTCCAATCTGCCCTACTCAATGCAAAACAATCTGCACCACTTCAATATGCACTACTCTGATCCAATCCACTTCTCATCCCAATTCAATCCACCCCAGGCTATCTCAATTCATCCCACTCCAATCCACCACACTCTGTCCCAATTCATCTCACTCCAATTCATCCCACACCCTCCAATTGACCCCACACCAGTCCACCCCTATACAGTCTACCCCACTCCAATCTGTCCTACTACAATCCAAAACAACCTGTTCCACTCCAATTTGCCCCATTTCAATCCAAAACAAACTGTCCTATTCCAATCCAAAACAATCTGCCCCATTCCAATCTGCCCCACTCCAATCTAAAACAATCTGCCCGCTCCAATCTGCCTCAGTTTAATAAAAAACAATGTGCTCCACTCTAATAAATTTCAATCGACCCCACTACAATCTGCCCCAGTCCAAAACAATCTGCCCCACTACAATCCAAAACAACCTGCCCCACTCCAATCTCAAACAACCCACTACAATCCAAAAAGATCTTCCCCAACCCAATCCACCCTACTTCATCCCAGTTCACCCCACTCCAATCCACCCTGCTCCAATCCAATCCAATCCACCCCACACCAACCCAGTCCACCCTAATCCAGCCGGTTCCATTCAAATTTAATACACCTCACCCCAGTCTGCTCCACCGCACCCAAATCCACTCCAGTCCAATCCACTCCTCTCCAGTCCAATCCAATCCAACCCACCCCACTCCAATCCACCTCAATCTAGTCTGATCTACTCCACTCCACTCATCTCCGCCCCACTCCAATCTGATCCACCCCTTACCAATCCATTCCACCCAAATCCAGCCGCCCAATCTATTCCTGTCCAATCCAATACACCTCACCCCAATCCAATCCACCCAATACACTCCAGTCCAATCCATCCCACTCCAATCCAATCCACCCCAACACACTCCAATCCACCCCACCCCAGTTGAGTCACCTTACTCCAATCGAATCCATCCATCCCACCCTACTCCAACCTACCCCAATCCAGTCTAATCTAATCCACCCCATCAAACTCCAGTCCAATCCACCCACTTCAATCCAGTGAATCCAATCTACCCCACTCCAATCCAATCCACCCCACTCCAGCCCAATCTAATCCACCCCATTCCACTCCACCTCACCTCACCCCAATCCATTCCACCCCAGCCCTATCACTCCAGTTTAGACCACCCACCCCAATCCAATCTAATTCACCCCACTGGAATCCACCCCAGTCTAATTCACCTCATCCCATTTCAATCCACCACACTCCAATTCAATCCACTCCACTCAATCCACCTCACTCTACCCCATCCAATCATCCCACTGTACTCCACTCCAGTCCACCCCACTCTACGCCAATCCAATTCACACCACTACCTCAATCTACTCCAACCCACTCCACTCTATTCCACCCAACTCCATTTCACTCTACAATACTCCCTGCCACTGAACCACAGTACTCTACTCCCAGCTCTGCTCAACTCTACAACACTGTGCTCCCCTTACTCCACTCTAACGCTTGCTAGCAAATCCACTCAATGACACTCCACTCTGACATCCCACGCCACTAACTTTTATCCATGTTGAACTGCAGCCACACTGGTGTACAAGATGGGAAAACATATTGCCAAAGCCAATAACTTTTTCTGTGTAGGGAGACCTATTGCATTTGCCAATGCTTCTTTTTTACAGTGGCTCTGTGGGGAAAAACATGGTTTAATTGTTGTTTCCTGGTCACCTATGCACAGGGCCATTGGAATTATTTTCACATAACTACAGATTTGCTGCATTTACCACATAATCCAACATGTCACGCACAATCTGCAGATTTTAACAAAATAAATAGTTTCTATCTCAAATGGTTCAAAAGTTAGAAAAAATGCATCAACGTGTTTCCGTGCAGTGAAAGTCCCTCTACAAAGCTGGAGTGGTCACCTTTATGTTGCTTGTAAATTGGAGTTTTAAAATGGTACTATTGAGGTGCAACTAGTGCCCAGAAAGTGTTACAAATTTTAACAAGCATGTGCAATACAATAGGTCTGGCATTTTCTTGAGTTAGAGCTGTTGGCACTGAAAATTCATAACTGGACGTTTCTTGCCACATAAATTGGTCAACCTTGCCTCATAATTTTGTGTTTTCTTACCATATAATTCCAGTGGCCCAGCATGTAAGTAAAGCACTTCCATTTAATTTCTTCCTCTAACTTAAAACACATTCAATTATCATATAAATCTCTATCAGAAATACAATTTTGGCAGTAGAGTGTAATGCTCAAAACACCATAACAAAAATATCATTTGGGACAGATTGGAGGATGAAAGGAAAGAGTCTGGAGTAAAGATGAGAGGACAAGTGGCATAGTAAGAGTGTCATGGGCCCTGGAGTAAGAGAGAAAAATGGTTGACTGCGATTTCGGTGGGAAAATAAATCAGTAATAAGAGTTGAGTGAGGTCCATATGTCTCTGGGCCCCAGTTCCACTGCACCTGTTGCTCCATTGATATCCAGGCCTCAGAAGAGAAAGCGAATGGGACAGAAAAAGAGAAGCAAAAGGCATACAACAGACCGGAAGAAAGAGAAGGGGTCGCAAAGAAATAAAAGAAAGAAGGGAAATAAAGAAAGAACAAGAGATTGAAAACACAACTAAGATAATAAATACGGCAAACATGTGAGACAATAGAGAAAATGGAAGGAAGCTAGCGAAAAAAGAAAAGGAGGAAAAAATATAGTATGAAAAGAAAGAGAAAAATGAACATTAGAGCAATAAAGAGAAATGTTGAGAGAAACAAGCAGCGAAGAACCAGGACATGTATGTAATGACACATTTCCCACAGACACAGAATGAGAAAAAACATTTTGACGAATGTATGTCGGAACAACGCATGCTAGAACAACGCATGCCTTAACAACGAGGTCGGAACAATGACCCCATTGTTATAACTAATGCCTTTACCACGAATGCCTTAACAACGATTCCTGGTAAAGGCATTAGTGATAGGCATGCACGGTTTCAGCATGCATCCCCACTGGCCCCCAACGCCTAAAAATTACCGCGACCCCCCCACCCCCTCCCCTAAAACCACGCCAACCTCCCACCCTTGCTTCTAAAACTACCCCAACCCCCACCTCGTCCCTAAAATTACCGCGACCCCCACCCTGCCCCTAAAACAACCCCAACCCCATCCCTGAAACCTAAAGTACCCCAACCCCCACCCCTTAAACCTAAAACCACCCCACCCCTAAAACTACCCCAAGCCCCCCACCCCACCCTTAAAACCTAAACCCCTCCAACCCCCAACCCGCCCCTAAAATTACTCAACCCCCAACCCACCCCTAAAACCTAAAACAACCCCAACCCCCACCCCTAAAACAACCCCAACCCCCACCCTATCCCTAAAACCTAAATTACCCCAACACCCACCCCTAAAACCTAAAACCACCCCGCCCCTAAAACTACCCCGAGCCCCCACCCCGCTCCTAAAACCTAAAAACCCCCAACCCCCACCCCGCCCCTAAAATTACCCGACCCCCCCAACTCACCCCCAAAACCTAAACCACCTGACCCCCCAAATACAAAAAATACCCGACCCCCCACCCTGCCACTAAAACTAAAAATACGCCCCCCCAAACCGAAACCGCCTGACCCCCACCTCTAAAACTAAAAATACCCGACCCCCACCCTCGCCCCTAAAACTAAAAATACTCCTCCCCTCCCTCCCCCGCGCCTAAACCTAAACCGCCCTGATGCCCCCTCCCCTAAAGCTAAAACCCCAACCCCCTGCCCCTAAAACTAAAACTCAAACCTCCCACCCCCGCCCCTAAAACTACCCCGACCCCCCCATCCCCGCCCCTAAAACTAAAACCACCCGACTCCCCACCCCACCCCTAAAACAAAAAATACCCCGACCCCCCAAACCGCCCCTAAAACTAAAACCCCCCGACCTCCCACCCCCGCCCCTAGAACTAAAAATACCCCCCCCTCGTCCCCCGCCCCTAAACCGCCCGACACCCCCTCCCCTAAAACTAAAACCCCAACCCCCCACCCCGGCCCTAAAACTAAAAATAACCCGACCCCCCACCCCTAAAACTAAAACCCCAAACCCCCACCCTGCCCCTAAAACAAAAAATACCCCTACCCCCCCACCCCTAAAACTAAAACCCCAACCCCCCACCCCCCCCACTTACCTGACTCATTGCGTCGGCCACCTCAGCCGACTCCCTTGTTATGTGCCTTAATCACGCATGTGCGTTGTTCAGCACATGCGTTGTTAATGCACAAAACAACAAAGTTGTGGTTAATGAAAGCGTTGTTCCGCTTTCGTTGTCCACAACTTCGTTGTTACGGAGTTGTGGTTCAGAGCGTTTCCCCATTTTGACACTTCTGGTCCCGACAAGTAACTTCTGGCTTCCACGTGCAGACGGGAAAAAGAGGGATTTACAGTAAAACATGAATTGACACATAAAGCTAAGAAAAACACCAGAGAAAGGAAGGAAGGAAGATCTGGTAAAAAAGTGAAAGAATGCATACCGAGTCAAATGAAAGAGCAAATAAAAAAAGAAAACAAAAGAATGAAAGGAAGAGAAAAAAATTGTGAAAGAATGAACGCCTGATGAAAAAAAAAGAGGAACGAAACAAGGAAAGAAATAAACAAGTTTTTGAGAGGTTGAAATAGGAGGTAGCAAGAGGAAGAGTGAAATACTAAAAAGGGAGAAGAGTAGAAATAAACAGTTGAAACAAAGAGAGAAACCGTTAATGTGTGGATTTTAAGAGCTGGAAAGAGAAAAGTGGGAGAGAAAGAAAACCTTGAGAGTAAACAGAGTAAAGGAAAGAACAGAGTGAGATAGGTGAAACAGACTCTCCCAAATAAAGATGGCTGCTAAGAATAGATTTAATTGGCTTACCAGCGTCCTCAAACAGAAGTCAGAGTGTGGAGCAGCAGAGGGCACTGCAGAACAGCAGGAGGTGCATTAGCAGAGATGGATGTGAACCCCAATACAGCAATATGGGGGTGTTGCAGACAAGGGTTGGCAGTATAAACAGAGCTGTGTCCCTGCCTAGTGCTGGAATAACAGAAAGGTAGCGAGTGAGGAATTAGAAATGGAGGGCTATGTAATTCCTGGTATTGGAATAATGGTGCGCTGCAGGTTAGGGCTGAGGTGCACTGACAGCTGTATTGAGTGCTGCAGAACTGAAAAAGTAACGGGCACACAAAGTCAGATGTGTGGTATGTTCATGGGGCTATGTGTGGAACCTCATATTGGCGTGCCAGTGTTGCCTTGTGTTAGCCTGGATCAGCCCTGATAAAACTGCGAGTGGGGGCAGTATGGAATGGCATTATCTCTGAACCACAGAAGCGAGGAGTCCTGAAGAGGATGTGTGTGAGCCTTAGTACTGAGAAGAAATGTGCATTGAATGTTAGATTTGATGGATTCTGACAGAGCTTTGGTGGTTCCCATCAACAGTGGTGTTGGATGTTAGACTTGAGGTACCTTGGCTAAGCTGTTTTTTGCTCTTTTGGATCCAGTATCGGCTTGGCAGTGGGGCTGAATATTAGAACTGAACTTCTCTAATGGAACTGTATGTGAGTGGGCTCCCAGTATAGGAAAGGAAGTGACCTCGCTGAGGTAGAACTGAGGTGCACTGATGGAGCCATTCCGATGGTCCTAGTACTGGAACAGTCGAGTGCACTGACTGTAAGAACTGTGGTGCTCTGGCAGACAGTGTGTGTGGGAGTTCCTGCAGTGGCACAGCCAAGGGCTTGGAGTGTGTGAACTGAGGTGCAGTGAGCGGAGCTGCACTCGAGGTCCCAGTACTGGAGCAACTGAGGTGCTCTGGTAGACAGTGTGTGTGTGGGGTTCCTGGCACAGCTGAGGGATTGGAGGGTGTGAACTGCGGTGCACTGATGGCATTGCGCCCAAAGTCCCAGTACTGGAGCAGCAGACTGTTCTGATTGCAAGAACTGAGGTGCTCTGGCAGATAGCATGAGTGGGGTTTGAGGCACTGACACAGCTGAGGACTTGTAGTGTGTGAACTGAGGTGCACTGAAGGAGCTGCGAGTGGGATCCCAGTATGAAGCAGGAGTGGGCACAGTCTCTAAGGATTGCAGAGCCCTGGTAGAGCTGGGTACCTAGGCTATAAGCAACTACAAGCGATCCTCTGCCCTTGCTCTCAGCACACAGGCAGGCACACTTGGTGCCTGTCCTGTCATGACATGTCAATTTCCCTAATGTTTCATTACATTGTCATTCAAAATTGAGAATGAGCGCTCTGGCAATGGATTGTGCATATCAGGTTACCCCTTTCGTCCACTGTTCAGCTAGAACCCGATCTTCGCTGTAAAAGAACGTTTTTCATTTTACCTTAATCAAGGTTCTTTTCATGTTTAGCGTCAAATCTGCTGTGCAGATGTTTTCAATTGGGGTACAAAAAAATCTATTTTGCCCATTTGTCCCCATTTCTCTCTAAGTCCGTTTGCCTGTGACATATTTACAAACTTACCTCGATCAACCTGCTGCCTGGTCCTGTTTAGAAGAAAGCTAAATTAATTGCTGCTCTACAGTTTCGTTAGTTGTCAATGTTATTCAATATCCACAGAGTGATGGCAATGTAGTTCCAATCTTCCTCTTCCCTGCACAGATGCTCCTACTTTCCTATATTTCAGATTCCACAGTTACATGATTTGATTATTCTTTCGTAGGCTATGCTTTCTTCTGTCTTCTTTTACAACGTAAACAGTATTTTCTCTTGAAACTAAGAAGACATTTCCTCACTTTACATAACGGCTCTCTTTACAATGTTGTTTTAATTATTGCATCAGATTTTCATTTTAGAATCCCATCATTGTTCTGAAGTTGTATTTTACTACTTTGTGAGGTTCCTTGGTAACGTTCAAAACAATCCGAGTTCTCGGCACCATTACCCACTCAAGCTCCAGTGCCCACCTCTAGTTGCCATGTTCACAGCTCTTTGAAGTGCACCTTAAGCATGCAGCACACCGATGTTAGCCCTCTGCAATTTGCTAATCATAAAGCCATGGAGATTGGGCTTGACGGTAAATGACATGGTCATGTACTAACCCACATTATTTCCTGGTATTGGTCATGGACATAGTTGTGTTCCTACTAAAGGTAGTTAGAATTTACAAAATTGCAAGCGCTGCCCCATCAGTGGCCACTCACAGCACTATACGAATAGGCTGGCTCTGACAATACTGTGACACGTGTTCTGCCCAAGACAAAGTAGGAGTCTCCCTCCTCATGTATTCATGTTTTCATAGAGTGATCTGGCCCACAGTGGGCGCTTACAGGGCTTGATAGATAGTATACATTTAAATATAGTAAAAAAAAAGTGTGTGTGTGTGGCAAAGACACATACAGAGACGACACATATCAAGGACATTGCAAAAACAGCAGAGCATCACAAAAGAGGGGAGACGCAACCCCACTGTCAAAAATAGTCAACCTAATGACATGAGGACAGGTCATTAACAACCCACAAATGAGATCCAATCGGGCACTTTGAGCTTGTCATTTCCGTTGTGGGGCACCGGCACTTTATTTTTGAGCACCGACACTTATTTTAACGCCCCGAGCAATTATTGGGAGCAAAAGACACATATGGGAAAGGTGGAGGAAGACAAAAACCTCGAGTAGGGCAGAAAGCTGAAAGAGTGAACTGAGGGACAGGGAGTGCCTGTAAATGGATTAAAGACGCCCGAGATAGCTTCGGAATTGTGCTTCCTTAGTATTCCGTGCTCGCGCATTAATTACAGCAGTCGCGTGTTTCAGAGAAGAGGTTTGGGCACCGGCACATTGTTATTTCCAAATTAAGCACTGCTGTCTCATCACAGGCATAGCTGACCGAAGGTGGGGCGGGTGGGCCTACTCTTTCACCCACTGCTGGCCAATGACAGTCTCATCACAGGCACAGTTGGTCGAAGAGGAGGGAAAGGCCTGCTCTTTCACCCACGCTGGCCAGTGACTGCCTTATCACATGCACAGCTGACCAAACAGGGGAGAGAGAGAGTGTTGAACAGATATGTAGTTTTAACACAGGAATAATATATTTTTACAGATACAGCGAAACAAGGACAAGGAAAACTATCAAACACTTCAAAAATTATTTTAAACAATTAATATCGCTAGCGCTCCATAACAAAAACAGAACTATGTCAGAAAATGAAATTGTCTACAATGTCATACACTCTGATCCTAACTCGTATCTGCAATTCAAGTCGAAGCTCCTGACCCACCAAAATCCTGCTAGAGTCATCATTGCTCCACGGAAGTTCTTAGTTCTTTAAGAGTTGCACACTTGATTTGTTCTTGTTTCTAGTCTTCCCTGTGCACAGCCAAATTCGTGACCTGGAGCACCTTCTCTTCTTACCGTGTAAGTCCGTATTGAACAACTCCTCCCCATGCATTGGTAGATGTAAAAGAAAGTGTTCAGTTGTTTTCCAGGTGGTTTTAGAAGAAAACAAGAGTCAAAATTAACATACACATGAACAAAGTCCTGGTCAAGTTCATCTTTCACAATATAAGCGTATCAACAAGTAAACCTTAAATTGTGTCACCCGCTTGCAAATACATATTGAGGTATTGATAATTCCTTCGAGGTACAAGTGGAGTACTTCAGCGTTTTGTTGTCCATTCTAATTGCAAGTAACACACCACATTGGATAGAGCTAAACATGTTGATGCCTCACACACGGTAACCCCTCTACAGTTCTACATTTATTCTGCTCTCTCACTTACTCAATCATACTTTAATAGCCTACTTATGCAAGCAGTTTAGTCTTCGTGTAATCTTTTGTAAATCTGTCATAGCATGGGTTAATGGTCCAAAATTAGATGTTACTAGTTAGTTTTTGGTTGTGGAAGATGTGAGCCCCTCTTAAACATCAGCCACAATCCTCATCAGGGTGAATGACAAAAATTCACTACATGAAATCTGTGCTTAACCCTGTGGTAGCATGGCACAGAAGCAGTCAGGATAAAGTTAGTGGAAATGTGTAAAGTATTTGGAGGAAGCTGGGTTACTGGTTTAGGGAGTTTGAAACCCTACCAAAGCAGCAACCACAATCTACGTCAGGGTGTTAACAAATGTAAATTCCATCTTAACCAGTGTTTAATCCTCTGGTAGCTTGGCACAAAGTGGTCAGGCTTAATTTAGAGGCAATGTGAAAAAGTACTTATGTGACATTTCTAGCAGTAATAAAGTGAAAACACACATGTTAGAAATGGGGTTTTTGGTTGGCAGTTAGGTTGCCCTCTGTCCAAGCAAGAACCCTCACTCTAGTCAGGGTAAGTCACACACAATCCAAAATCAGCCTGTGCTCACCCTCCGGTAGCTTGGCACGAGCAGTCAGGCTTAACTTAGAAGGCAATGTGTAAAGCATTTGTGCAATAAATCATACAACACCATAGCATAACACCACAAAAATACACCACACAGTATTTAGAAAAATATATAATATTTATCTGGGTATCTTCAGGTCAAAACGATCAAAGTTGCAATATGAATTTGTAAAGATATCACTGAAAAGTGATATAAAGTGTCTTAAGTCTTTAGAAAGTAAACACAGTCTCTTTCAAACACAAAGTACCTGGTCTCTGGTGGAAAATCTCCTCAGAGGGCCACAAAGGAAGAGGTGCGTGGAAAAAGGGTGTGTGCGTCGATTTCTCCCCAGCACACACGGACTTGCGTCGTTATTTTCCACGCGGGGTAGTCGGGCGTCGTTTTCTGGCAAGCGGACAGTCTCTTTCTGTGGGTCGCGGGGATTACCAGATGTCCCGGGTCTGTGCGTGGATTTTCCTGCTTGTTTTCCGGCTGCGCGTCGTTCTGCGGGGCTGTGCGTCGAAGTTTCGATCTCACGGCAGGCGTCGCGTCGATTTCTCCTGCGGAGTCGGGCGGCGTTGTCCTTGCGAGGCCGTGCGTCAAAGTTTTGATCTCACGGCAGGCGTCGCGTCGATTTCTCCTGCGGAGTCGGGCGGCGTTGTCCTTGCGAGGCCGTGCGTCAAAGTTTTGATCTCACGGCAGGCGTCGCGTCGATTTCTCCCGGGAAGTCGGGCGGCGTTGTCCTTGCGAGGCCGTGCGTCAAAGTTTCGGTCGTCCCGAAGGCGTCGCGTTGATCAGCGTCGGTGTGCGGCGTTTTTCTTGCCGCGGAACAAGCTGTGCGTCGAAAAGTTCGGCGCACGGAGCGTCCAAGAGGAAGAGTGAAGTCTTTTTGGTCCTGAGACTTCAGGGAACAGGAGGCAAGCTCTATCCAAGCCCTTGGAGAGCACTTTTACAGCCAGGCAAGAGTTCAGCAAGGCAGCAGGCCAACAGCAAGGCAGCAGTCCTTTGTAGAAAAGCAGACAGGTGAGTCCTTTGAGCAGCCAGGCAGTTCTTCTTGGCAGGATGTAGTTTCTGGTTCAGGTTTCTTCTCCAGCAAGTGTCTGATGAGGTAGGGCAGAGGCCCTGTTTTATACTAAGTTGTGCCTTTGAAGTGGGGGTGACTTCAAAGAGTCTCTAAGAAAAGCACCAAGTTCCCTTTCAGCTCAATCCTGTCTGCCAGAGTCCCAGTAGGGGGTGTGGCAGTCCTTTGTGTGAGGGCAGGCCCTCCACCCTCCCAGCCCAGGAAGACCCATTCAAAATGCAGATGTATGCAAGTGAGGCTGAGTACCCTGTGTTTGGGGTGTGTCTGAGTGAATGCACAAGGAGCTGTCAACTAAACCTAGCCAGACGTGGATTGAAGGGCACAACAAGATTTTAGTGCAAAGAAATGTTCACTTTCTAAAAGTGGCATTTCTAGAATAGTAATATTAAATCCGACTTCACCAGTCAGCAGGATTTTGTATTACCATTCTGGCCATACTAAATATGACCGTCCTGCTCCTTTCAGATCAGCAGCTGCCACTTCAACAGTGTATGAGGGCAGCCCCAATGTTAGCCTATGAAAGGAGCAGGCCTCACAGTAGTGTAAAAACGAATTTAGGAGTTTCACACTACCAGGACATATAACTACACAGGTACATGTCCTGCCTTTTACCTACACCGCACCCTGCTCTAGGGGTTACCTAGGGCACACATTAGGGATGACTTATATGTAGTAAAAGGGGAGTTCTAGGCTTGGCAAGTACTTTTAAATGCCAAGTCGAAGTGGCAGTGAAACTGCACACACAGGCCTTGCAATGGCAGGCCTGAGACAGGGTTAAGGGGCTATTGAGGTGGGTGGCACAACCAGTGCTGCAGGCCCACTAGTAGCATTTAATCTACCTGCCCTAGGCACATGTAGTGCACTCTACCAGGGACTTACAAGTAAATTAAATAGTCAATCATGGATAAACCAATCAGTAGTACAATTTACCCAGAGAGCATATGCACTTTAGCACTGGTTAGCAGTGGTAAAGTGCCCAGAGGTCAAAAGCCAACAACAACAGGTCAGAAAAAATAGGAGGAAGGAGGCAAAAAGTTTGGGGATGTCCCTGTCAAAAAGCCAGGTCCAACAACACACAAGAACAATCCCACACCAACTTTAAAAAGTAGAGTACATTTTAATAAATTATTTGAAAACAAAATGACAAAAATCCAATCAGTGGAACCAGAGATATGCAATTTCAAATCTTTAATAAAAATAATGTCTAAAAGCATAAAGCCCCAACTACAGTTATCTGGTCGTGGCAGACTGAGACAAGGTCAAAAGTTCAGGCCATGAAGCGCATGCTGGGGACAGGGAACTAGTTAGGCCTGCTTAAATCCTGGTGTGTGGAGCGTTGCATGATCCGGCACTGAGAATGTGTCATGTATCAGTAGTTCTAGGAGCTGCAGGGCTGTGAGTCCTACGTCATCATTGAGGATGTCATCAATGGGGGACTAGTGCTGCAAAGATGCATCACGCACCAGCAGTTCCAAAAGGTTGAAGGGGTTGCAATGCAGAGTCCTGCGTCATCTTTGGTGATGCCATCAATGAGGGGTTTGTGATGCAAAGGCCTGTGTCAAGGATGTGTCATGCATTGGTGGGTCCAAAGAGACTATGATATGCGATGTGAGGTCTGGTGTAGGGGATGGGTCGAGATGCGACAGCTCTGTGATCTGATTCACAGAACCACAACTGGGCTGGCAGAGAACATTTAGACCCAGTTCAAAAGGTCCCAGACTGGGATGGCACCACTTGAGGCAGTGGAACTCATAGCAGACAGAGTCCAGGTGCTGAATTCAAGCTAGCTGGAGCCTTTTCTCTCCCTATAGCTCTAATTAGGAGGCCAGCCAACTAGACATTGGAATGAATCTGATGATCCTGGGTTCAAGATGCAGGTCCAGGCCTTTCACTCTGGCAGCAGGGTCAGGCAGTGGGGCAACAGAGCAACAGAGTAGAAGTTCTTCTTACAGAGCAGAACAGCAGTCTCTTTGAGCCTTCTACAGGTCAGGAGGAGCACTGAGGAGCTGGGACAGAGGGTCCAATATTTATATCCGGTGGCCGCGTTGATCTAGGAGAAGGTTTTGGAGGTTTGACCTCAGAGGTGTCTTGAATTTCCTGCCTCCTTGCTGCGGCCCCAGCTTGTCTGAAGAAACAATAGACTAGTGTCAAACCCTTTGTGAGTGCGCTCAGGCAGAGCCTTAGTGATGCACAAGTGTGGTAGGTGACAGCCCTTTCACCCAAAGACAGAGATGGCCCATAATGTCAACACCTACCTTCCATTTGTCTCACTGTCTGGGAGCAATACACATAGACTGACTTCCAGCAACAACTAGTCAAGAGACCCAGGATGCAGGCACCAAATGATTAGGACAAGAAAATACCAACTTTCTAAAAGTGGCATTTTCAGAATTGTTACTTAAAAAAATGCTTTACCATTACAGAGGGTTTTAAGATACAATTCAGTAGACAACAAACATGAAGTTTCTACCTGCTCTCAAACAAAGGTAACCCTTATTAATGTAATTGTTAGAAATGGGGTCTTTGGTTAGCAGTCATGTTACCCCCTGTCCAAGCAAAGATCCTCACTCTAGTCAGAATAAGTCACACACAATCCAAATTATCCTGTGCCCACCCTCCGTTAGCTTGACACTGAGCAGTAAGGCTTAACTTAGAAGGCAATGTGTACAGTAATTGTGCAATAACTCAAGCAATAACACAGTATAACACCACAAAAATACACCACACAGTGTTTATAAAAATATATAATATTTATTTGGTTAAATGCAGGTCAAAAAGTTCACGTTAAAATATCACTTTAGAGATTGATAAAAGGAGTCTTTAGTGTTTAAAAAGCAACAACTGTCTCTTGCAAGCACAAAGTACCTGGTTTACGTTCAAATTCTCCGCAAGGGACCGCAGAGGAGGAGATGCGTGGAAAACGGGGAGGTGTGCGTCGGTTTCTCCGGGGGCACACAGATGATGCGTCAATAATTTTCCATGCAGGGAAGGCTTTGCATCGATTTCCCGTATGCTGACTTGGATCCTCTTCGGGTTGCACGTTTTTCGGATGGCCTGGAGACAATGTGGAAAAATCCTGGGCCTGCAGGATGAAGTCACAGGAGCTGCGTCGATCCGGTGGGCGATGGGGGGAAACTTTCTGTCGCACGGCAGGCGCAGTGTCGATTTTTCTAGCAGGAATTCAGGCTGCATTTTTCTGGCTCGGCTGTGCGTCGATCCAGTGGGCCGTGCGGTAGAAGTTTCGGTCGCAGCGCTGCGTCAATCTCCTCTCGGGGAGCTGGGCTGCATTGTTCCGGTCCGGCGTGCAGTGAATTTCTCCCCGCGGTGCAGGCTGTGCGTCGTTTCTTGCAGGCTATGCATCAAATTTTCACAGCACAAGGAGTTCTTTGCAGGAGGAAGTCTTTTTGGTCCTGAGACTTCAAGGAACAGGAGGCAAGCTTTATCCAAGCCCTTGGAGAGCACTTCTCAGCAGGGCCAGAGGGCAGCTAGGCAGCAAGGCAGCAGGGCAACAGCAGGGCAACAGCAGGGCAGCAGTCCTTTGCATAAAAGCAGTCAGGTGAGTCCTTTGGGCAGCCAGGCAGTTCCTCTTGGCAGGTTGCAGGTTCTGGTTCAGAGTTTCTTCACCAGTGCTATTTTGTCCAGAAGTGTCTAACTTCAGAAGTGTCTAAGTTGGTAGGGTCAGAGGCCCTGTTTAAATACCCAAATGTGCCTTTGAAGTGGGGGAGACTTTAAAGAGTGGCTTAGAAGTGCACAAGGTCCCCTTTCAGTTTCATCCTGTCTGCCAGGGTCCCAGTAGGGGGTTTGGCAGTCCATTGTGTGAGGGAAGGCCACTGTCATTTCAAATGTAAGTGTCAGGCTCTCCACCCTCCCAGCCCAGGAAGACCCATTCAATATGCAGATGTGTGCAGGTGTGACTGACAGTACTGTGTTTGGGGTTGTTTGAGTGAAATACAAAAGGGAGCTGTCAACTAACCCAGCCAGACGTGGTTCGGAAGGCACAGAAGGATTTAAGTGTAGAGAAATGCTCACTTTCTAAAACTGTCATTTCTAGAATAGTAATATTAAATCCAACTTCACCAATAAGCAGGATTTTCTATTACCATTCTGGTCATAATAAATATGGCCTGGCTACTCCTTTCAGATCCATAATCTACCACTCAAACAGTAAATGAGGTTGCCCTAATGCTATCCTGTGAAAGGAGCAGGCCTCACAGCAGTGTAAAACGAATGTAGGAGTTTTACACTACCAGTACATATAGAACACACATGTTCATGTCCTGCATTTTACCTACATAGCACCCTGCCCTCTGGGCTACCTAGGGCCGACCTTAGGAGTGACTTATATGTAGAAAAAGGGGAGTTTAAGGCTCAGCAATTACTTTCAAATGCCAAGTTGAAGTAGCAGTGAAACTGCACACACAGGCCCTGCAATGGCAGGCCTGAGAAATGGTTGTAGGCTACTTATGTGGGTGGCACAATCAGTGCTGCAGGCCCACTAGTAGTATTTAATTTACAGGCCCTGGGCAGATGTAGTACACTTTGCTAGGGACTTACAAGTAAATTGAATATGCCAATTGGGTATGAACCAATGTCACCATGTTTTAGGGAGAGAGCATATGCACGGTAGCACTGTTTAGCAATGGTAAAGTGTGCAGAGTCCTAAAGCCAGCAAAAATGAGGTCAGAATAAGAGAGGGAGGAAGGCAAAAAGTTTGGGGGTGACCCTGCAGAAAGGCCATTTCCAACAGTAATAATGTAACTCAATGTTATCCTATGGGAGAGGCCAGACAGGCCCTCACTTCTGCCTAAGTTATTTGGGAAGGTGGCTCCGACACCAGGATAATCTCAATCATGGCCTGGAGGGGCTTCCCCTTGTCCCACCTACCAGGTGTCCCAGTAATACCACAGTTCTGAGCCATATCTAGCAGTTGCTGGCCTTGATATTCATGCCTGCCTGCTGCAGGGCCTGAAGCACTTTCTGAACGTGGAAAAAGTGGTCCTCCCACCTGCTTCTGTAGACAGCTATGTCATCCATGTAAGTAAAATTGAAGGACTCCATCCCAGCCAGAACCCTGTTAACCAACCGCTGGAATGTGGCAGGGACATTGAAAAAGGCCCTCTGGAATAGGGAATGCCGATCATTCTTTTGCTCCCTCAGTCGGAGCAATCTGCCAATACCCTGATATAAGACCACATGTACTCCGGAACATGGCAGCTTCCAGCCTGTCAATGAGTGCATAAGCTCTGGGGATCAATGTTGGTGAATGAGATGAGCCCCCTGTAATCAACACAGAACTTGAGTTCTGGGGTAGTGCCCGCTGGGGCAGCTTTGGGTACATGCATGACTGGGCTAGACCTGGGACTACTGGAATTCTCAATCATCCCCAACTCAAGCATTTGGGAGATTTCCTCCTTAAAATAGTCCTCACCTTGGATGATAAGCTGTCAATTTTATTCTTCACAGGCATACTGGTTCATGTATCTATTTCATGGATACACAAGTGTGTGAGCCAGGCTAGAGGGAAAATAGAGAGGCAAACTGCCCAAAAACTGTCCCTCTCTTGCTCTGGGGTCGGCATATGTGAAAGGGTGGCACCTTCCTCTGACCCATCTTACTTCTTGAAGGATTAGGAGGCTGGATAGAGATTCACTGTCCTTTCCACCCCTTCATCTGTTACCAGGATCATTGTGCTGTCAGACCTCTCACAGTCTGGCTTGAGGTAGTTTACATAGATTACTGTCAAGGGGTTCCTGAGGGTCTTGCGGTCCACCAGGTAGGTGACCTACCCCTTTCTCTCCTTTACCTCATAAGGCCCCAAACAATTGTTTGGAATGGCCCTGGGTTCCAATGGCTCCACTACCCACACATACTGCTTAAGCTTAAACTCTACCAGAATAGCCTTCTGGTCTCGCCAGAGTTTCAGGACTTCCTGGCTGTCTTCTAGTTTCACAGAAGCCTTCTTCTAGAACTTTTGTATCTGGTTCCTGTGAGCCAGTTTTTAGCTGACTACATCAATGGGGGCTTTCTGGGAGGTTGCTCCCACCCCTTCTTCACCAGACTGAGAGGTTTCCTAAAAGGGTGATCACAGAGGGGTTCAAATGGGCTAAACCAAAGTCCCTTCTGTGATACCTTTCTATAGGCAAAGAGCAGGCATGGTAAGATGAAATCCCACTTCAGTCTCCTGGGCTCAGTCAGACCCATAACTTGTTGAATCTTTCAGCAAGCCCATTGGTCTGAGAGTGATAGGGTGTGGAGAACTTGTAGGTTGCCCCATGCTAATCCCACACGGATGTCATATATGCAAACATGAAGTTGGTGCCCCTGTAAGACACCACTTCCTTGGGAAGCCTCACCTGGGTAAAAATCCTATCAGGACCCTAACCATTGCAGGTGCAGTCACAAATCTCAGAAGCATGGCCTCTGGATAGCTGGTGCAATGGTCCACCAAAACAAGGATATACCGTTGCATAAGATATTTTTGGGGTCCAGGGGCCCAGGAATATCAATTCCCACCTTTTCAAAGGGGGTGCCAATGACAGGTAAGGGAATCAGGGAAATCTTGAGTTTTTTCTCTGTTTTCCCACTGGCCTGGCAGATGAGACATGACCCGCAGAATGCATCTGAGGCTGTCTTCAACTGGGGTCAATAGAAGTGAGTGACAAGCCTGGCAAAGGGCTTGTCCTATCCCAGATGTCTTGCCAGGGATATACTTTGAGACATTCTGGTAAGGCTAACAAATAACACATGGGCTCAGTCTCACAGGACCGTTAGGCTTACTGTATAGAAGGTATTTTTCCCAATTAATAAGGTGATCTCCAGATGAGTCACTAGTTGCCTGTCATGACCCTGACTTTCTAGTGTTCTCAAGCCTCCTGTATCTTGCGTTAGGGAGGGGCTTGCGGGATCGGGCACACATCTCAGTGCCTCCCTGGCTGTTCATAGGACTCATTGCCCCATAGTCTTGAAAACATTCTTGTCATGGTACTTATTCCCTAGGCCACTGAGTCATGCAACACCAAAGCACAAACAGAAACATCCCCTACGGCCTTCAGGCTGACTCATCATGACCATGGTGATATTTGGGCTGACTCCTAAACAAAAGACTGGGCTGACTCATCATTACAATGGTGCTATTTGGGCTGACTCATAGGCATATGACTATGGTGATATTTGGGCTGAATCATCATGACTATGGTGATATTTGGACTGACTCACAGTCCCCCGGGGAAGCTCATGTACAGACTGAGTTGGATTTGGGAATGGTATATATTCTGTACCCGAACTATGAGGCAGTGATGACCCACTGGTTGAAGAGGACAGATCCTCGTCAGCGATCCCAGTTACCTGAACATCTCCATGACCCAGCTGAGTTTCTTCTGAATTGTAGCTCTCCTACGACTCTCCAATGCTGTCGACATCTTGCCTGCAAATCCAGAGTTAGACTTGGCATCCTTGGTGTGATCTCCCCTAAATATTTGCCTCTGTTTCTCAGGTTGTTGATGTTTGCTGGACTAAGTGCACATGTTCCTTTGTAAAATATATGTGTAATTGACTTTCCATGATTGGCGTATTTGATTTACTAGTATGTCCCTAGTCCAGTGCACTAGAGGTGCCCAGGGCCTGTAAATCAAATGCTACTAGTGGGCCTGCAGCACTGGTTGTGCCACCCACATTAGTAGCCCTGTAAACATAGCTCAGAAAGGGGTATAAGAAGAGAACCCAAAACCCCTGAAAATTAGATCACTTCTGCAATCAAGAGGAACCTGTGCCAAGGAGAAGAGCTGAAGGGCTGAGGAGAAGTGCTGCCCCTGCTTGTGAATGTGCTTTGTTGGGCTATTCTGCACTTGCTGCTTCTGCCTGCAAAAGGGGACAAAGACTGGACTTTGTGGTATATTCCTGCTTGAGAAAACTCTCCAAGGGATTGGACTGCGCTTGCCCCCTGTTCTGTAGTATCAGGGCCATCAAAGACTTCCCCTATTAGCACCTAGATTCTCTGCTGAGACTCCTGCCCTGACAAGTGGTGCCCTATCCAGTCCCTGGGCCCTTGAAGGGATAAGCTGGTGAAAATCCAAGAAACATTACTTCAGATGACTCCAGACAGACGCTGCTGCCGAATCCCGTGACGCCGTCTGCAACCGACTCTGTGGGCATCACTGGAGTGCGCCGACCCTCGCAGGCCCGACACCACTGCAGCTCCGCCAAAGTCCACGACTCCGTGGAAGTCGGTGCACCACATTTCCGACTCTGCCCGAAGTGCGCAAATTCAACACTTCGCACTGACGCCGCCTCTGCTCTACCACTACGCAGCAAGGACCCGATGCCTCTTCGTGACATCTCCGCTCCTTCGCCCTGCAGCACCATAACTGACGCCACCTCGGATTCAGCGACGCTGCGATCCCCGACTTCTCACACTGACTTGTTCTCACAGTTTACCAAGGTGCTGTACCTGGGGTTCTGCGTGACTCCATACCCAGTGCCATTGGTGTCGGATTGTTGGGAACAACTCTGTCACAACGCCGTGTTATCACCTCATCAAAGCATTTTGTGTCTCTAAGTGCTATTTTTGAGTTTAATCTTTAAAAATTCATAACTTGACTTGTGTATGTCTGATTTTTGTTGTTGGTCTTGTTTTGTTTAGATAAATATTGGCTATCTTTCTAAACCTGTGTTGAGTCATTTTGTGGTATTTTTACTATATTACCGTGTGTGTTGGTACAAATACTTTACACCTGGTCTCTGAAGTTAAGCCTGCCTGCTTGTGCCAAGCTACCAAAGGGGTGAGCGGGGGTTAACCAAGAGTGATTCTCCTTTACCCTGACTAGAGTGAGGGTCCTTGATTGAACAGTGTGTGATTTGACTGCCAACCAAGGACCCCATTTCTAACATCCAGTGATGCAGCAAACACCATTCCTGCAATGCCCCACGGCTCTGTGAATCTTCGATGCTGCGGACATCTCCCCTGCAACAGTGAACAACATCCCTGCAACGACGCACCAAAAAAATAAATGGAGAAAATATGGTTAAGTACCATTCTTAAAGGTTAGTACACTAACGGAACATGTATGAACCAAAGACTTGTTCTTTATGATGCTGAAAATCAGAAAACAGGACACATCCTGTACATAAATACATTATAGGTACTATTTAATGTGCATACTGAGGCCTTGGTATTAGTGCCCAGTGACACTCTTATGTGCCGCCTTTTATATTGCCTGTAATCTGGGAACCCAAAAGCACACTCTTGTGCTCCTTGTGCTTAGTGTTGAACAAACAAGGTATAGCTGCTTCTGAGAATTCCTCAACTTCAACGATAACAGTTGATTATTTAAAGTCTATGCAGCAAAAGATTTATCATCATGTAAGTGACTGTTAGTACACTTGTCAAAGGTGTGAAGGAATATTTCACAAACACATTTGTTGAATAACCTCTCGACTTTTAATTATTGTACAGCTCACCATGCACTACTTTAAGCACATATCACAACAACATTCTCCAGGACTGAGAAGAGATGTACATACAACTCTAAGAAGACGGTGACTGATTTTGAAGACACGCAAGCCTCTCTTTTTGTTATTTTGTCAAACACCCCCTACTCTCCTGGGGTGTCAGTTGATTCACTGTTACAATTCCCTGATCAGATGCCACCTTATGAGAGATAATAGGCCTAGCATCGTCTCTGTGGACAAGAGCCGGGTGAGTGGCATGACAGAAAGCCAAGCCTCATATACTGTTCACCACTCAAACAAAATGGACTTGTGCAATCAATTCATCATTTAAGACCTAGCTAAGGCTTTTATGCAGGAGGCCCCTAGTGCATTAGTGCTGGCTAAGGCATTAGCTGACTTACGCCACAAAGTCCAGTCCGTACAACAAGAAAACCTGTTGCTAAAAAACGAACTGGTAAGGTATCGCCCCATCATTCCCCTTGTCTGCCTGATACAAGGGCTATGTCTAAAGGTGCATGTCCAGTTTGGGGTGTCTGGGCACCCAGCAGCACAGTTCATGAGTTTCTCAGCACACAAAGGGAGTCACCCAGTCAATGTCACTGTCACCACATACATGTCTGTTCTGCTGGTTTCAGAGACATTGCCAAGTTCAATGCAGTCTGGAACCAGTGGCAGTTGCAGGTTCTGTGTGAACCCACAGCATGTCCCACTGATACCACTAGAATTGCCTTCATAATTTCTTATCTTGGAGGCACTGCTGCCAATTGGGCCATCCCACTCATCAAAAACGATGAACCTGTTTTCCATGATTTTGGAAGGCTTAAGGAGACAATATACTGTGTCTTTGTTTGAAACACCTTCATTGAAGCTAGCTATAATGAACTGTTGAACTTATGACAAAGAAGTAAGGATTTACTTTCATACATACATCATTCCGTAGGTCAGTCATGGAAACTCAGTGGCCAGAGGAGAAGAGAAACCTCAATCTTTTATAGATGCCTAAGGGATGAGCTCAAGGAATTGTTGGCCCAAATTGTGGATCCTCCGAGCTGAAAAATCATTATACGTCCCATGCAAATCGGGAGAAACCGTGGTGCTTTAACCACTAAGGAAAAAGAGCACATAAGCAAAGTGAATATATGCATCTATTGTGGCAAGGTGGAACATTTCACAAAAAAATGTACTGCCAAACCAAAGGATTTAGTAAACTTTTAGTGACCACCACTGATGCATTACAGGAATAATAAGAGATCATCTGATTGGAAGCGTATCTAGATAAGATTTTACACTATTTGGCAAATACCTTGAGTAACATCCCATGGCACCTAACCATTTCTGTAACCATGATTATCTCTCCACAACAGCGGAAAATCATGTCCATGCTCCTTGACTCTGGGGGAACTGGACATTTTTTAGACCTTACCTTTTCTAGCTCCTTGGAGATTCCTAGGATGAAAGAAGCAGAGCCTAAATCTGTTAGAGTGGTGGATGGCTCTGAATTCTCTTTGGGCATGATTGAATACCTGCAGCACCAATAGGTCGGTTAAGTGAGTACGTACATACCGAGACTCTAACCTTTGACCTGTTTGACACACCTATGTTCAGGGCTATACTAGGAGTATCCCGGCTCCGGCTCCACAACCCTGATATTAATTGGCCCCTGCGACTGGTAACTCTGGGGGTCACCCTATTGTCTAATACATTTCTATGCCACAGCACAGAAACCAGTATCACCCTTAATTTCTGCTGCAATTGAACAAGGAGCTGTAGCTTCCCTACCTATCGAATACCAGGATTTTCAGGATGTATTTGTTGAGCAAAAGTCAATGCAATTCGCCCCTCATTGAGAATTGGACTGTTGTGTAGACTTACTGCCAGGTGCAGTCCTCCCCTGTAGTTGCATCTATGCCTTTTCTGATCCTGAGGACCAAGGATCTAAAGAGTTACCTGGATGAGCTGCTTGCCTTAGGGTTCATTAGACATTCCACCTCTCCTGCATCCTGGGCACTCTTCTTTGTTCTAAAAGAACTGTGAGTTACAGTCCTGTATTGACTGCAGGGCACTGAATAAAGTAACAATAAAAAAGATACCTGCTGCTCTCAATCCCCATCTTGCTGGACCAGGTTTGCTACTTTACAGTATACACTAAACCTGATTTGCGCGGGCGTATCAGATTTTTAGGGTGATGAGGGGGACAAATTAAAGATGGCTTTTCGAATCAAGGTTAGTTTATATGAATATACTGTAATGCCATTCAGCCTGTGTAACGCCCCTGCTGCATTTCAATTGTTTATAAATGAGGTACTACAAGATCTGTTGGACGCATGCGTCATCATGTACATTGACGACATCGTCATTTATTCCTAAAACATGACCCATCATATTATTCATGTACAAACAGTCCTACAACACCTCCATGACCATGCCCTGTTCACCAAAGTAGAGAAGTGCACATTTCACACTCAGTCAGATTTCTAGACAACATCCTGTCTCCTAAAGACATAACCATGGACACAAAAACGCTCCGGCATTTCTGGATAGGCCAAACCCAAACTCCATTAAAGAGGTGCAGAGTTGCTCTGCCTTTGCCAATTTTTATAGGAGGTTCATCACTCACTTCGCCAACATTGTAATCCCTATTACGAAATTATTGAGGAAGGAAGTATCCTTTATTTGGTCACAGGAGGCGGAACAAACCTTCTGTTCACTGAAACAGGAATTCAGGTCAGCCCTGATATTGAAACATCATAATCCCACACAACTGTACTTCGTGGAGGCAGATGCCTTGCATGTAGCAGTCAGGGGAATCCTATTACAACACAACATTTTTACAGGACACATGCACCGCACTGACTACTTTTCCAAGAAGGTGCTGCCTGTCTGGCAGAATTACACAGTGGCTGAATGTGGTTTGCTTGCCATTAAACTCTGCTTTCAGGAATGGTGGCAGTAGTTACTTGGAGCACAACACACCATCACCATACACACAGATCATGAAAACCTTCTTTGTTTTAAATCTTTGAAAGCCTTGACACCACAACAAAGCAGGTGGCTCATATTCTTTAATTAGTTCTGTTAGGTAATCACGTACAGACCTGGAGACCAACAGACTAAAGCTGATTTATTATCACAAGTCAGGCACCTCCAAAAAATAGCCTCACTCCGGAACTCATCATTTGACTGTGTGACCAAGACCTGTTTCTAGACAAAGTCTGCCAAAGCACCAAACAAGCAAACATAGACAACTGGGTGAAAAAGAAAACATTTACATGTGTGATGGGTTGCTTTCTCACAGCGCTGCATTATATATCTCCCACTAACAAACTGAGACAGGAAGCTTTGACCTGGTGCCATGACACTCCATTAGCAGGGCACCATGGGATACAAAAAACACTAGCAGACAGTGGTTTTTGTGGCAACATTGTCTAAAGACATACACAATCATGTCCAAACATGCCCCAGATGTACCCACAATAAAGCTTCCCACTCTGCTACTGCAGGTTTATTGTGTCCATTGCCAGTGCTCCCACAACCATGGCATACCACCAGCATGGACTTCAAAACTAATTTACCTGCTTCCAATGGTTACACTATCATATGGGTAATTGAAGATCTGTTTTCAAAAAGGATGCATTTTGTTGCCTTTAAATAGATATCAACTGCCAAAACCGTCTCCCTTCTGTTGTTCAACACATAATGCATTTGCATGGACTCCCTTCGGTCATTGTATCCGACAGAGACCCACAATTTGTTTCCTGATTTAGGCACAACCTGTGTAGTTCTTTAGACACTGACTCTTAACTCTCATCTCCCTACCATTCACAAACTGATGGGCAGACTGAATGAGTAAATCAGGCCCAGGAACAAACCCTAAGGAATTTAACAACCAAGCCCACTGTGTGGGGAACCTTACTACCATTGACAGAATGTGCCCACAATCATTCCAGTCGCATCTCTGCCAGGGTATCACTCTTTTACTGTGTAACTGGGACAAACCAGCATATGTTACCTGAGGAAGTTGTAAGCCAGACTGGGCCTGTACCCACTGAACAGAAACTAATAAGGCATTTGTCCATACAGCAAGAAAAAATAGTCAAACATCTCCAAAAAGCAAAAGCAGACATGACAAACCAGGCCAATAAACATTGTATAAAAATTCATAATTATAAGAAAGGGGATCAGGTTTGGCTCTCAACAAAACAACTACAGCTACAGGAGCCACAAAAGCTATGACCTCAATACTTGGGTCCCTTGCCTGTGGACAGTAGAATCAATCCTGTAGTTGAACGTCTCCTATTACCCGATCACTTACTGTTCATCCAGTGTTCAATGTGTCTGTCCTAAAACCCTTCTGTGCCTAGACCCACCCAGCACCTACACCCCCTCCTATAGCTATTGTTGGACAGTAGGAATTTGAGGTTCAGGGGATCCTTGATGCCTAAAGAGTGAAAGGGCATTTATATCACTCTGTAGATTAGTAAGAGCATGGTTCAGACAATCACTCATGAGAACCAACTGCCAATGTGCACCCCCATCTGGTTCACCTCTTTCATGCACGCCATTATGACAAATCCCGGCCAGCAAGCCCTTGTTTGCAGGGCGAATTGTCATGACCCTGACCTCCTTGAGTTCTCACACCTCCTGTACCTTGTGAGGGGGGGCTTATGGGATCGAGCAATCAAGCACATGCCTCAATACCTCCCTGGCTGTTCATGGGACTCATTGCCTTTTAGGCTTGGCAATGTTCTTGACATGGTAATTATTCCCCATGGCCCTAGTTCACCTCTAACAGTAACATCTCCAAGGGCCTTCAGGCTGGTTCATCATGACTATGGTGATATTTGGGCTCTCCCATAGTCACATGATTTTTGTCGATATTTGGGCTCACTCATCATGACAGGTGAAATTTGGTTGACTGGTAGCTCCCTGGGGGAGCTCACATTCAGACTGCTTTGTCATCTCAGATTTAGGAATGGTATTTATACCGAACCCAAACCATAAGGCAGTGCTTGGCTTACCCACTGTTTGAATAGGACAGATCCTCTTCAGCAATCCCACTCACCTGAATGTCTCCATGACCCAGCTGAGCTTCTTCTGCCTTGCAGCTCTCCTGCGAATCTCCTATGCTGCAGACATCTTTTCCCCTGCAAATTCAGTGACGCAGCAAATGCCATACCTGCAATGCTGCATGGCCCTCCTGCGAATCTTCAATGTTGCCGACATTTTCTTCCCTGAAAATCCAGTGATGAAGCGAACACTATCCATGCAATGCTGCACCCACAGAATAAAAGGAGAAAACATGGTTAAGTACCATCCATAATGGTTAGTGCACAGAACACGTATCAACTAAAGACTTGATTTTTATGATGCTGAAAAGCATACCAAGGCCTTAGTATTAGCGCCCAAGGACATTCTTATGTGTTGTCCTTTATTTTGCTGTAGTCTGTGAATCCAAAAGCACACTCTTTTGCACTTTGTACCTAGTGTTGAACAAACAAGATGTATCTTAGACTGTGATCTGAAAACATAATGTAGCTTCTGCAGGGAGTGCGGCAACTCCGAAGGTAACTGTTGATTATTGGAAGTCTATGCAGCAATAGATTTGTTATCGTGTCAGTGATTATTAGCAGACGTCAAAGGCGGGAGGGAATATTTCACAACTACACATTTGTTGAATAACCTCTTTACATTTATTTATAGTACAGCTTACTGCACACTACATTACATATTTATCACAATGATGTTCTTCAGGACTGAGATAAGACACACATATGATGTTGGTGCGAACAGGACTGTTCACATTCACAATGAGCCCAAAACTTCAGGATTTCTCCATTTCTTTGGGGAGGGGAGTTCAACTAATGCCACACCAAGAGTCCAGGATCTCAGGGGCTCATCTTGGGGATCAGGAACTCACTCCAGCAGAGGCCAGAAGGGATCAGGCAGGTCCAGTTGCAAGTCCAGTTGGAGGTCCAGAGAATAAGTTAGCTGAGCAGATGCAGGTAGCCTCTGGAACCTGTAGCTCAGAACAGGAAGTAAGTCACCTGTCCCTTGGATTCACTTCAGCCTGAGAGAACGATGCAGATTCACTCTTCCTTCCCAGCAAGCAGGGCAGGCCTCAAGCAGCAGTGCAGAAAGGCATCCTTCTTCTGTAGCATCCATAGGTTAAGGAGTGTACTGAAGGGTTGGGTCTTAGGGTCCAAAATTAGTATTTGGTGCCAGCTTTGAAGTAGGAGAAGCTCCTAGAAGTTTTCACACCCAGAGGTGCTTGTAATTTCCTGCCTCCCTGTCCTGGTCCTAGTTTGTCTGTAATCATGATAGACTGGTGTAAAACCCATTGTGAGTATGCTGAGGTAGTATCTTTATGGTGTGCAACTATGAAAGGTGACAACTCTGCATCACCCCATCAAGTCAGAGATGGCCCAGCCTGTTAAGGCCTATTCCCCCCTTTGTCTCACCATCTGAAAGTAATACACAAAGACCAACTTCCAGCTAAACCTAGTCAAATGACCAAGAATAAAGGCACCAAATGGTATATACACGACAATGCCAACTTTCTAAAAGTGGCATTTTCAGAATTGTAACCTAAAATACAACTTTACCATTAAAAGGGTTTTAAATTACAATCCTTTAGACACGACCTCAAAATTCCTACCTGCTTCCAATTGAAAGTTATCCCTTATTAAATGTAATATGTTAACCCAATGTTATACTACTGGAAAAGTAGGCTTTGCAATTGGGAAAAACAAATTTAAGAGTTTTTCACTACTGGGACATGTAAAAGTTAAATGTGCATGTCCAACTTTTTAACCACACTGCACCCTTCCCTTTGGGCTATCTAGCCTACCCGATGGGTGACTGGCATGTATCAAAAAATGAGGCTCATTTTTCCAAGGCTTTTTAAAACTGCACACCCAGGCTGCAATGACAGGCCTGAGATGGTTTAAGGGCTAATTAGGTGGAGGGCACAATGAGTGCTGCAGGTCCAACAGGCCCTGGGTACAAGTAGTGTCACTCTACTAGGGACTTATAAGTAAATTAATTGTGTCAACTGGCTGTAAGCAATGTTCCCTTTAATTGTTTTCCGCTGTGTGCTGCAGTGTAAGGTCTCTGTGCGCTACATCCAAGGCTATGTGCATCAAGAATTGTACCATGCGTGCTAGCTACAAATATCAGTGGCAATTACCACTCCAAACCTTTTACAAAAAAGTGAGCAAGGTGCACTTCCACACATACAGCTCTTTCTACTAGTATCTTAAGATAGGTTTGTACTGTAGCTACAGATACCATGCCATGAATTTGTTACAAAGGCATGCACGCTAGGGTTTAGAAAAAAAAGGGACTCCAAAGGTTGTACCTTTATAATATTTTATTGAAATATCTCAATTAGAGCACTGTTCAAAAGGTGGGGAATTGTTGGGAGCCCAAAAAAGATGATCAGCACACAGTAAGGTGCACAGTTACATAACACATTTACAGTTTGATGCACAATCTATGCACAGATGATCTCCCTGCTGAGGTAGGTTGTGAGGTGTGTGATATCCAGGCAAACATTAAACTGTGAGAGTGGGGTCAATTGCCAGAGGTGTGACATATTTGCTTCTCTCGTCCATCTTTCCAATTTTTCCAGTGATGACATATATTTTGTAAATGTCAAGTTTCTAATTCAAAAGCTAGGCCTTTGCCCTCATCAGCATATCCAAACGCTTTTCGATAGTCTATTCCTTAATTTACTCTCAATACTGTTCCTGAGGCTGAATTCTTGTTCAAAATCATCACTAGATGATTGAAATGTTGCACAGATATTGACTAGCTGAGACACAACACTATATTGAGCAGCGTTGTGCATAGTGAAATTCACCATGTCTTGAAAGGTACAAAACAACCCACCCTTTACATGTTCTAACACCACATATGTATATTCTCTCTACTGGCAAACAATATTATCTGCTGTTTCACAATCGCCCAGGACCAACCCTTCTTATATTTCTCAACAAATTTCAGAGAATCTTTGTATATTCTCCGTCCCAAAATGTGATTGCGTTTCTATTGCCTGGAATTCAAAACCTGCCCTTGCCTTTAGTTTATCTTCAGGAAATCTTTTTTGCATTTGCTCACAAAGAAGACAATATAGACCCACTGTTGAACTCTTGTTCTTCCTTGTACACATGCATCAGCTGTGCTGCTCCAAAAGACAGTGTGGTCCAAGTGCTGTTCCTTAATTTAGGCAATTGTTGCTCTTGCATACTGTATAGCTTCAATAGTGGCCAAAGAGCTTTTTGAAAGTTTTTGAACAATGAGGAAATTTCACCTAGAATGTCATTAGATGCCCTAGGGTAAATATAGTTGTTTGAGTCAGGCAGCTTTTTGTAACAATGGCCCTCATTACAACCCTGGCGGTCGGTGTTAAAGCTGCGGTAATACCGCCAACAGGCCGGCGGGGAAAAGAAAAAGGGATTACGACCATGGCGGAAATCGGCAACATAGACAGCCACTTTAACACTCCGACCACCACGGCGGTACAAACAAACAGCGCGGTGGACACCGCCAACAGACGGGCGGGAGACAATGTACTGCCCACCCTATCACAACACGGCTATCCGCCACCTTTTCCGGGGTGGAACCAACGCAAATAAAAACACGGCGGAAACAGTACACAGAAGGGAAAACGCTCACCTCTCCACACCCCACGAGGAACCAGGACGCCATGGAGCCTGAATTGCAGATCCTGCCGGCGATGGTCTTCCTGCTCCTCTATCAGGAGCTCCAACGACGGCGGCTACGACCACGGTGAGTACTGCACCTACAACACAGGGGAGGGGGTAGGGAAAAGAGAGTGACACACACATGCAACACCCCCACCCTCACCCACAACACAATACACACAAATACATGCTGCAACATTACATATACAAGGGAAGAACACAAGGACAAAAGGAAATGATTGTAACATGTGTAATCAATAAAAATCCATTAGTCAAAAGTCAAAATCCAGTATATACTAATATGTACACCAACTACACAAGTCCGGATAGTGCACCAATCATTGTCCGTGGACCACTGGGCCCAAAATGCATGGGCGAGGCCCACACAAGATACCGGACTCCAAACGGAGAGAACACTGGAGGGGCATCACATAAAAAATACACAGGCACCTCAGGGGGAGGGGGGCACCTCAGCCTGATGAACGCACAACGCCACTACTCCATGAGGGGGCTCCATGCCCATTGATGTATCCTGGGGAGTGCAAAGCCACAGTCTCTCAAGTCTCTCAAGTGGGTGGTTTGCCCACTGCTTTATCCTGGGGAGTGCAGAGCCACAGTCTCTCAAGTCTTTTCAGTGGGTGGGTTGCCCACTGCTTTGTCCTGGGGGGTGCAAGGCCACAGTCTCTCAAGTCTTTTCAGTGGGTGGATTGCCCACTGCTTTATCCTGGGGAGTGCAAAGCCACAGTCTCTAAAGTGGATAAGAGTCTCCACTGGTTCTGGAGGGGGCTTGGTGCCCAGAGTGCTTCATCATGCCAAGGACTGAGGTAGTGGATGCCTTTCTCCACTGGTTCTGGAGGGGGCTTTGTGCCCAGAGTGCTTCATCCTGCCAAGGACTGAGGGTAGTGGATGTCATTCCTCTCTGGTTCTGTAGGGGGCTTTGTGCCCAGAGTGCTCCATCCTGCCAAGGACTGAGGTAGTGGATGTCATTCTCCACTGGTTCTGGAGGGGGCTTTGTGCCCAGAGTGCTTCATCCTGTCAAGGACTGAGGTAGTGGATGCCTTTCTCCAATGGTTCTGGAGGGGGCCTGGGGCCCAGAGTGCTCCACATGCAGTGTGGCCGGTACAATTCCCTCACCTGGGTGTGTGTGCCACAAGATTGCCGAGGTACAGGTAGCATGATACGCCCTGGAGGCAGCGACATACCCCACACTGCTGCGGCTTTGCATTCCATATGCAGGTGACACTGTGATGAGAGTGATGCTTCATGGAAGCTGCCCAGGGTCCTGGAACTCACCACCAGCATCGGACGACTGACCACTGGGGATGGTAGCCATGTCTGCGGTGGTGCCACTGGCTGATGATGTCGGGGGCCGCAACTGCTTGCGGCAGTGGCAGTCGCAGCAGTGCTTGCGGCGGTTGCATTCGCGGCCGTGCTGGCTGCGTGCTCTGTGGCGGCGGAGCTGCCTGAGGACTCTGTGGCGGCGGTGCTGGCGGCGGGGTCTGTGGCGGTGTAGGGGGCGGTGCAGGTGGCGGTGTTCTCCTCCGTACAAGTTGGCATCGACGTGGACGGAAGGTGTGACACTGGTCCCTCAGTCGGTGCCACCATGCCCTCTCCTGACTTGCCCTTCAGTATTTGGCCCTTCCCCACCTTTGATGGTGGTGCAGCTGTCTTGCCACTATCCCCTTTCGTTTTCCCTGACCCCTTGGTGGCAGGTGTTTTCGGATTCTCCCTCCGGGATGTGGGCACCTTTTTCACCTTGGCAGGTGGCGGAATGTCCTTGCCCTCGCTCCGTGGCACACTGGCAGCCCTGATGGTTGGCGCACTCCATGACCCCGCAGTTGCTGGCACCACTGTGCCTGGGGATGTGGTGGCTGAGGTGCTGGGCTGGGACCTGGAAAGCCTGGCCATAGGTGAAGGACGGGGGGTGTAGGGAAGAGGTCAATATTAGCCAGGAAAAGTTTTTTAGACACTGGGATGGGTAGATGGAGGGGGTTTGGGAGTGGAGGTAGAGGTAGTGGTTGTAGGAGGTGTACGTCTGCTGAATTTGGGTGAAGGTGCATGGGCTGGAGGCTGTTGTGAGGTGGATGGCTGTTTGGTGGGTGTGTGCCTGCGTTTGTGTACTTTGAGAGGAGGGCTCACAGACACACTGGGAGAGGACACAGGGGATGTGTGAATGGTAGTGGGGGTGGTGAGTGCACATGAGCGGTGTGTGGTGATGGGCGTGTTGGTGATGGAGGTAGTGGCTGTGGATGTAGTGCATGCAGGTGTGAGTGGAGACGAGATTGGGAGGGAGGAGGGAGACGTGAAGGAGGGGGACACAGTGGAGGCAGTGGATGTTGGTATGTGTGCATGGGTATGATGCTTGTGTAAGTGCCTGTGGGATGTGTGGTGCTTATGTTTGCCTGAGCCACCCTTGTGTGTTGAGGTGTGTGCATGCTGGTCTGATGGTGTGCTTAGGATAGGCTGAGGTACAGGTGATTGGGTCTGGGTGGAGGAAGTTGAAGGGGGGAGGCTGGACACAGGGACAATGACTGCCATCAGTGCTGAGGCCAGAGCCTGAACTGCTCTCTGTTGGGCTGCCTGGCCAGAATGAATGCCCTCCAGGTATTCATTTGTTTGTTGCAAATGCCTCTCAACACCCTGGATGGCATTCAGAATGGTATACTGCCCAACAGTGAGGGATCTCAAGAGGTCAGTAGCCTCCTCACTGAGGGCAGCAGGGCTGACTGGGGCAGGGCCTTAGGTGCCTGGGGCGAAGGAAATGCCTACCCTCCTGGGTGAGCGGGCACAGGACACATGCTGAGGGGCTGCTGGGAGGGCGGTGCTGGTAGGGTGGGTGGCGGCTGTACCTGTTGATGCGGGGGGCACAGAGGGACCAGCCACCACAAGGGAGCTCCCATCAGAGGAGGAGTCGCTGTCACTGCTGTCTGCTCCTGTCCCCGCCGTGGAGCTCGCCTCACCCTCCTTCCCACTGGTGGCTTCAGACTCTGTTGTTTCGCCCTCCAGGGCCAAGTGGGATGCAGCTCCCTCCTGCTCCGGTGCCAATGCTCCTCCGCCTGATGATGCTATTGCACACAAGAACAGGGAGACCACAAAAAGGGGGGGAAAGACAGAAGAAAGACATGTTCAGTGCATGCAACACCACTAGCGTTGGCGGACACTACAGACACAGAAGCCCTCTGCACTACGCCATGCACTTATAGTTCCTAGAATAATCAAATGCCCATGGGGTACAAGGCCTAAGCCCGATTGCTGCACACATCAAAGTCACAGGAGCCTGACTAGGAGTAGATGTCACTAACCACTAGCGGAGTTGGGATGCCACTTAGCCTGCCTCACAAGGGACCTTGCCTACCAAGCTCGCCCTGGCCTAGGGAAACTCACTGCCCACCTCCCCCACCCAGACACCTCGTAATGCGCGTAGAGTCAGCTGAATGAGAGTGTACTCACCCCCTTGTGGCTCCGGATACGCCACCGCCAGGATCTGGAACATCAGGGGGGTCATGGTGCGACTGGCACCCCTACGACGTTGGGAGGCCATCCCCAGCTGGGCCTCCGCCATCTTCTTGCTCCAGCGGCGAAGGTCCTCCCATCTTTTCCAGCAGTGGGTGCTCCGTCTGTGGTGGACCCCCAGGGTCCAGACGCCCTTGGCGATGGCACGCCAAATAGCCTTCTTCTGGTGGGCGCTGACCTAGAAAAATAGTACAGTGGAAAAGGAAAATCTTTACCCGTCCGGACCGTCATACTCATTGGGCCTCAGTCCCCCCCCATTTATCTTCCATCCACACCACTCCAAACAGGCATTGCCCATGCAGCATGCTCACATTGTACTCACCTGTTTCTCTAGAGGACCGTACAGTTGTGTGTACTGGGGGAGGACCCCATCCACTAGTTTCTCCAAATTCTCCGAAGTGAAGGCAGGGGCCCTTTACCCAGACACATGAGCCATCGTCGCTTCCAGACTGAGGTCACTGCAGCACTTGCAGTGTAGGTCCTCTCCTGTTGAAGGTCAGGTATCAAGTGAGGGAACAGATAGAAAAAGGTGGTCACGCCCTCGGCGGTGCGTACCGTCACCGCCGGCGTACATCATCATTGGCTCCTCAGACCCATAGGGTCCAATGTTAACCAATGCAGGATTGCGCTGCGGTCTTCGACCGCCTAACGCGGCGGTGTACAATTCCAGTGCAGTTACCTCATATCCCCTTGTCCCACCTTACAGGTCAGGCAGCCGCCATTTCAGGGGGCCACATGGCATTAATCTAACTGCGTCACACCAATGTAGGCCTTGAATACACACAGTAACTGGCACATTGCGGATTAATAAATGTGTGCAAATGACATTTGTGATACCTCTGTGTTGGCTGACTCTCTGCTTGCTGTTCTCCTCCATAGGGCACGTCCGCTGGGGCGGGTGATGAGATGGCGGCATCCTCCGGTGTACAGACCACTGGTGGACTTGTCGACAATGGAAGAGAGACACGTAATAGTCACCTACAGACTTGATCGTGCAACAATCCATGAACTGTGTGCCCAGTTGGCGTCAGACCTGATGTCAGCTATCTGCCATCCCACAGGAATCCCCCCCTCTAGTGCAGGTCCTGTCAGTACTCCATTTCACACTCTATTCCCACACACACACAAGCCCTCTGCGACTCCCTCTCCAACCATTTCCACCACAAAATCCTGGACATACACAACAGCTTCACACCACACACACCCACCACACACGCCTCTCACCCACCCAACTCAGACCCCCCGCATGCCCCCCTAAACCTACTTACCACCTGGCCCCCAAACACCGACGAAGAAACTGAAAAAAATATGAATTCCATCCACTCCGGAGACCCCTCTGACCCTTGCCTTCATCGCATTTTCAACAATGCCAGCCCAACCATCACCCCCAAACTCCGCGACATAATCAACACCTCATTCGACACCGCCACCTTCCCAGACCTCTGGAATCACCGCACTCCTAAAAAAGCCCAAAGCTGACCCGGAAGACCTCTCCAACTACCGCCCCATCTCTCTCCTCCCTTTCCCCACCAAGGTCGCAGAGAAACTAGTTAACGCCCGCCTATCCCACTTCCTGGAGGAAAACAACACACTCAACCCCTCTCAATCCGGGTTCCGCAAGAACCACAGCACGGAAACCGCCCTCATCGCATGTACCGATGACATCCGAACCAGAGTCGACAAGGATGAGAACGTTGCACTCATCCTCCTAGACCTCTCCACAGCCTTTGCCACCACACACTCCGCACATGCCTCCACAACACAGGAATTCGACACAAAGCCCTAGACTGGCTCACCTCATTCCTCACCGATAGAACCTAAAAAGTCCGCCTCCCACCCTTCCACTCCATTGCTACCAAAATCATCTGCGGAGTCCCCCAAGGGTCCTCCCTCAGCCCCACTCTCTTCAACATTTACATGACCCCTCTCGCCAACATCCGACCACATGTAATCACCATCCTCTCCTACGCAAATGACACCCAACTCATTATCTCCCTCACCCGCAATCCCACCACTGCCAAAACCAACCTCCACGCTGCACTCCTTGCCACCGCCACCTGGATGACAACAAATCACCTCAAGCTCAACTCCAACAAAACAGAAATCATCATTTTCGGCCCCAATAAATCCATATGGGGCGACTCCTGGTGGCCCACCACCCTAGGCCCCGCACCCACCCCTGCAAACCACGCACGCAACCTCCGCATCATCCTAGACACCTCCCTCTCCATGACCCAGCAAATCAACGCTGTCACCTCCTCCTGTTTCCACACACTCCGCACGCTGAAAAAAACCTTCAAATGGATTCCCACAGAGACCAGGAAGACGCCGGCACCACACTCAAACTCAAATGCAAACTCCAGAGAATCCAGAACACAGTCACACGCCTCATCCTGAACCTCCCCCGCCACGAACACATCACACCACACCTCAAGTCCCTTCACTGGCTCCCCATAGACAAGAGGATCACCTTCAAGATCCTCATCCAGGCACACAAATCCCTCCACAACACCGGCCCAACCTACCTCAACGAAAGAGTGAACTTCCACACTCCCACACACCACCTCCGATCCACCGACCTCGCACTAGCAACAATCCCCACGCATCCAACGTACCACCACTGGAGGCAGGTCCTTCTCCTACCTTGCCCCCAAGACCTGGAACTCCCTCCACACCAACCTCCGCAAAACCCAAGACCTCCTACTTTTCAGAAAAAAAACCTCAAGACATGGCTTTTCGAACAGTGACCCTCCTTCCCCCCGCTTAAAACCTCACCCCTCCTAGTGCCTTGAGACCCTCACGGGTGAGTAGCGTGCTCTATACATTTCTTTGATTGATTGATTGATTGATTTCCTGGCAAGTGCTTCCTTTCAAACTACAGTGGCCATTGTATCAGGGATGTCCCAGCAAATGTTCTCTAACGTGTTGTCCAGAGTGTTGTCTGCCCTGCTGAAACACATGCGCAGCTATATCGTGTTCTCTCAGGTGGAGGATTTGCCCACAGTGAAAGGTGACTTCTATGCCCTGGGACATATCCCCAACATCATAGGTGCCATTGATGGGACACATGTGGCCTTGGTACCCCCCGCAGGAGTGAACAGGTGTACAGAAACCGGAAGAGCTACCATTCAATGAATGTGCAGATGGTGTGTTTGGCCGACCAGTACATCTCCCATGTGAATGCCAAATTTCCTGGCTCAGTGCATGACGCTTACATTCTGAGGAATAGCAGCATCCCTTATGTGATAGGGCAACTCCAGAGGCACCATGTGTGGCTAATAGGTGAGGACAAGGACCCTATTCAGTGTGAATAGTTTTCTGGGTATGGGGTTGTCCCTACGGGTTAGTGTGTGTCTAACAGTTGTCTCTCGATATTTGCAGGTGACTCTGGTTACCCCAACCTGTCATGGCTACTGACCCCAGTGAGAAATCCCAGGACAAGGGCAGAGGAACTCTACAATGAGGCACATGGGCGAACTAGGAGAGTGATTGAACACACCTTCGGCCTCCTGAAGGCCAGGTTCCGGTGCCTCCATATGACAGGTGGTTCTCTCTACTACTCACCAAAGAAGGTGTGCCAGATCATCGTGGAATGCTGTATGCTGCACAACCTGGCTTTGCGACGGCAGGTGCCTTTTCTGCAGGAGGATGGTCCAGCTGGTGGTCTTGAGGCAGCTGTGGAGCCTGTGGACAGTGAAGAAGAGGAGGCAGAAGAAGACGATATCGACAACAGAAACAACATAATCATGCAATACTTCCAGTGAGTCACAGGTAAGAAGATGTCACTGCCTCCCACATCTCATACTATTGTTGGAGCTAGCATAAGTCTGTCATTTTCACTCAGTGTATGGACCCTGAGTTGTCACTTTGGCTTTCCATTTCACAGATGTGGGTCCCATTTTGTGCCCTCTGCTATATTTCCTCCAGGCCTACAGCTGTGTTACATCGGTATTTGAACAATTACATTGACATTGCTGTATTCCATGGTTATTGAGATTACACGTTTGTGAAAGCACAGACTGACTCCAGATTGTTTTTTGATTGAAGTGTGTTTGTTTCTGTGCAAATAAGTGGAGGGGTTGTAAAATGGGCAGGGGGGATGGTGGAGGAATGTCCATGGCAGAGTCCAGTCTATTTGTTTCAGAGGTGCATTGTCCAAAGGGGCAAAGGAAGTGGAGCAATGGCAGTTGAAGGAAGGACAGGGTGACAAAGTGGGACAGAAGGCTGACATTCAGGGGGGTCTCATTTCCTGGCGGGGGTCTTGGCAATGTTCTCTGTCTTGTTCCTGGATCTCAGGGACCATTTGCGGGGTGGTTCTCCATCTGCAGGGGTGGGGTGCTGGTGTTGTGTTCCTGTGGCGGTTCCTCCTGTCCACTAGCGCCGGCGGAGGTGGAGGGCTGTTCATCGTCCAGGCTAGTGTCAGGGGCCCCTTGTTGCACCACAGTGTCCCTCCTGGTGTTGACAATGTCTTATAGCACCCTGTTGGACATGGCTTTTTGACAGGGACATCCCCAAACTTTTTGCCTCCTTCCTCCTATTTTTTCTGACCTGTTGTTGTTGGCTTTTGTCCTCTGGGCACTTTACCACTGCTAACCAGTGCTAAAGTGCATATGCTCTCTGTGTAAATTGTACTACTGATTGGTTTATCCATGATTGACTATTTAATTTACTTGTAAGTCCCTGGTAGAGTGCACTACATGTGCCTAGGACAGGTAGATTAAATGCTACTAGTGGGCCTGCAGCACTGGTTGTGCCACCCACCTCAGTAGCCCCTTAACCTTGTCTCAGGCCTGCCATTGCAAGGCCTGTGTGTGCAGTTTCACTGCCACTTCGACTTGGCATTTAAAGGTACTTGCCAAGCCTAGAACTCCCCTTTTTCTATACATAAGTCACCCCTAATGTGTGCCCTAGGTAACCCCTAGAGCAGGGTGCTGTGTGGGTAAAAGGCAGGACATTTACTTGTGTGGTTATATGTCCTAGTAGTGTAAAACTCCTAAAATTCGTTTTTACACTACTGTGAGGCCTGCTCCCTTCATAGGCTAACATTGGGGCTGCTCTCATACATTGTTGAAGTGGCAGCTGCTGATCTGAAAGGAGCAGGAAGGTCATATTTAGTATGGCCAGAATGGTAATATAAAATCCTGCTGACTGGTGAAGTCGGATTTAATATTACTATTCTAGAAATGCCACTTTTAGAAAGTGAGCATTTCTTTGCACTAAAACCTTGTTGTGCCTTTCAATCCACGTCTGGCTAGGTTTAGTTGACAGCTCCTTGTGCATTCACTCAGACACACTCCAAACACAGGGTACTCAGCCTCACTTGCATACATCTGCATTTTGAATGGGTCTTCCTGGGCTGGGAGGGTGGAGGGCCTGCCCTCACACAAAGGACTGCCACACCCCCTACTGGGACTCTGGCAGACAGGATTGAACTGAAAGGGGGCTTGGTGCATTTCTTAGACACTCTTTGAAGTCACCCCCACTTCAAAGGCACAACTTAGTATAAAACAGGGCCTCTGCCCTACCTCATCAGATACTTGCTGGAGAAGAAACCTGAACCAGAAACTACATCCTGCCAAGAAGAACTGCCTGGCTGCTCAAAGGACTCACCTGTCTGCTTTTCTACAAAGGACTGCTGCCTTGCTGTTGGCCTGCTGCCTTGCTGAACTCTTACCTGGCTGTAAAAGTGCTCTCCAAGGGCTTGGATAGAGCTTGCCTCCTGTTCCCTGAAGTCTCAGGACCAAAAAGACTTCTCTCTTCCTCTTGGACGCTCCGTGCGCCGAACTTTTCGACGCACAGCTTGTTCCGCGGCAAGAAAAACGCCGCACACCGACGCTGATCAACGCGACACCTTCGGGACGACCGAAACTTTGACGCACGGCCTCGCAAGGACAACGCCGCCCGACTTCCTGGGAGAAATCGACGCGACGCCTGCCGTGAGATCTAAACTTTGACGCACGGCCTCACAAGGACAACGCCGCCCGACTTCCCAGGAGAAATCGACGCAACGCCTGCCGTGAGATCAAAACTTTGACGCACGGCCTCGCAAGGACAACGGCGCCCGACTCCGCTGGAGAAATCGACGCGACGCCTGCCGTGAGATCAAAACTTTGACGCACGGCCTCGCAAGGACAACGCCGCCCGACTCCGCAGGAGAAATCGACGTGACGCCTGCCGTGAGATCGAAACTTCGATGCGCAGCCCCGCAGAACGACGCGCAGCCGGAAAACAAGCAGGAAAATCCACGCACAGACCCGGGACATCTGGTAATCCCCGCGACCCACAGAAAGAGAATGTCCGCGCGCCGGAAAACGACGCACGACTTCCCCGCGTGGAAAATAACAACGCAAGTCTGTGTGTGCTGGGGAGAAATTGACGCACACACCATTTTTCCACGCACCTCTTCCTTTGTGGCCCTCTGAGGAGATTTTCCACCAGAAACCAGGTACTTTGTGTTTGAAAGAGACTTTGTTTACTTTCTAAAGACTTAAGACACTTTATATCACTTTTCAGTGATATCTTTACAAATTCATATTGCAACTTTGATCGTTTTGACCTGAAGATACCCAGATAAATATTATATATTTTTCTAAACACTGTGTGGTGTATTTTTGTGGTGTTATGCTATGGTGTTGTATGATTTAGTGCACAAATGCTTTACACATTGCCTTCTAAGTTAAGCCTGACTGCTCGTGCCAAGCTACAGGAGGGTGAGCACAAGCTGATTTTGGATTGTGTGTGACTTACCCTGACTAGAGTGAGGATTCTTGCTTGGACAGAGGGCAACCTGACTGCCAACCAAAAACCCCATTTCTAACATTGGTGATCAGCGGTGAGGATAGCACTTGTGTTTGTGCAGTGACATACAGTAGCTAAGTATTTCACTACCTACCCACAGTTGAAGGTCAACTTGATTTTTCATCTTTTTTGGCTTTTGGTTCTCTGATGTCCTCCTGGATATACTATTGATATTTTTGGACTTGGGATTTTGGTTCTTGCTGGTAAAATCTTACCAGAATGGGATTGTGTACCTACTCATTCTTTGTTCGTACTGACCACCTCACTAAGGCTGACCTAAGGAAGCTTTGCAGAAAATGGGGCCTTCCTGTAGCAAGGAGATCTACTAAGGCGGAGATGCTACATCACTACATAGTCTGGGGGGAGGAAAGATGGGCAGAGAGAGAGGCAGCAAGAAACCAAATGACTAAGTACCCCTCAAATGAGGAGGAGGACTACGCACCTGAGGAGGAAGACTACTCAGATTTGGACAGTGACCCAGAAATAGATGAATGGCTCCGAGGTCAAAGGCGACAGGAGCAACAATTAGAGGAGTATCTTGCAGAGGTTGAGGCAAAAAGACTCTTAGCCCTGGAAGAAGAAAAGATTGCAGCTCAAGAGCTGAGCTGTAAAGAGCTGAAACTGGAGGCCGGAAGGGCTGAGTCCAGTTCAGATGGTGGCAGCAAAAATCTTGCATCTAGTACTGCTGAAGGAGGGCACAAGCCCAGAGATGTGGTGCCCAACTTGAAGAAGGGAGTTGACACACCCCAGGCGGTTCAAGGGTATGAGGTAGTTCCCGTTATGTACAGGGTCCCTGAGAAGGATTGGGGAACTGGCACAGGGAGTCATATTCCTACTGGGGGGAGGGACACTTTACTGACTCTAGTAGAGAGTGACAGAGAAAAGGGTTCCCCCCTGGTGGACGTCCTGGATATAGAGTGTAGAGACATCCCAGAAGAGTATGGGTTGAGTGTCAGGGACAGACAGATACTGTCTCACCAGTCTCAGGAGGGTGAGGTAGAGTGCTTTTCCAAGGTTGAGTTACTGGGTGGTTGGGTGAAGGGTACTGTGGTTAATACATGTGAAGGGCAGAATGATGTAATTGCTGGAGAGCATATGTCTGGTCCTTATTTCCCAGAGCTACGCCAACACCAGGTGGAGTGTGAGTTCTCTGACCCCAGGGAACTTACAATGGAGGCAGACTTCTGGGTGAGTACCAGAGAGTCTGAAGAGGCATTTGGGGGTGCTCCTGAAGGGAGTGGTCTAGGTGGTTCCCAACCGAGTGAGGTGGGAAAGGATTGTAGTGTCCCAGGTAGGTCCCAGGTCCTAGAGGGTTCCGTGAGGGAACACCAGGAGGGAAGCCTAGCCTGTACCGTAGGGCCACCTTTTGAGGGAAGCCCGCAGTGTCAGAAGAACTTGGGGGGGTGACTGTAGCCAGCATCCCAACAGTTCTGGTGTCTGGCAGTACCCCTCCTAGTGAGGGGGTGCAGAAGTCCAGACATAGGGTTGAGAGGGGGTTGCAGACCCCAGTGGAGGACCTTGAGAGTCAGGGGACAGCTCTGAGAGCAGAGCCCCCCAGGAATGACCCAGGTGAAACCGTTTCTGGTTTGGGGGAAACCCAGACTCTGCCGGATGGGCAGAGGTCGGGAGACCTGAGCCAACCAGACTCTTGTGAGGCCCTTGGGGACGGTGTGTCCCTTGTCGGGGGTGAGAGTGCCCCCCAGGAAGTCCTGGCATGCCAGGCAAAGATTCAACCTCAGGGTGGTGACCCTGGGTTGGATACCCAGGTTCAGAGGTTAAACTCTGACCTGGTGGGAGGTAGATGTGCCTCCCAAGAAGTCCTGCTGTGCCAGGCAATTGTCCAACCTCAGGGTGTTGACTCTGGGTTGGATGACCAGGTTCAGAGGTTAAACTCTGACCTGGTGGGGGGTAGGTGTGCCCCCCAGAAAGTCCTGGCGTGCCAGGCAATTGCCCAACTGCAGGGTGGTGACCCTGGGTTGGGGAACCAGGCTCAGAGGTTAAACTCTGACCTGGTGGGAGATAGGTGTGCCTCCCTGGAAGTCCTGGCCTGCCAGGCAATGGTTCAACCTCAGGGTGGTGACTCTGGGTTGGCTAACCAGGTTCAGGGGATAAGCTCTGACCTCTTGGGGGGTAGGCGTGCCCCCCAGGAAGTCCTGTGTACCAGGCAGTTGTCCAACCTCAGGGTGCTGACTCTGGGTTGGATAACCGGGTTCAGAGGTTAAACTCTGACCTGGTGGGGGGTAGGTGTGCCCCCCAGAAAGTCCTGGCGTGCCAGGCAATTGCCCAACCTCAGGGTGGTGACCCTGGGTTGGGGCACCAGGCTCAGAGGTTAAACTCTGACCTGGTGGGAGGTAGGTGTGCCTCCCTGGAAGTCCTGGTGTACCAGGCAGTTGTCCAACCTCAGGGTGCTGACTCTGGGTTGGATAACCGGGTTCAGAGGTTAAACTCTGACCTGGTGGGGGGTAGGTGTGCCCCCCAGAAAGCCCTGGAGTGCCAGGCAATTGTTCAACCTCAGGGTGGTGACCCTGGGTTGGAGAACCAGGTCCAGAGGTTAAACTCTGACCTGGTGGAGGGTCAGGGTGCCCTCCAGGAAGTCCTGGCGTGCCAGGCAATTGTTCAACTTCAGGGTGGTGACTCTGAGTCGAATGGCCAAGTTCAGAGGTTAAACTCTGACCTGGTGGAGGGTCAGTGTGCCCTCCAGGAAGTCCTGGCGTGCCAGGCAATTGTTCAACTTCAGGGTGGTGACTCTGAGTTGAATGGTCAGGTGCAGAGGTTAAACTCTGACCTGGTGGGGGGTAGGTGTGCCTCCCAGGAAGTCCTGGTTTGCCAGGCAGTGATCCAGTCTGAGGGTACAGACCCTGGGCTGGAAGACCAGGTTCAGGGTGTCCACCCGGACCTGGAGGGAGGGGCTACTGATAACAGTGCCCCTACCATGTTGTCTTCTGAGGAGGCCACTCCTAGTTGGAGGGTGCTGGACCCCAGAAGGGAGAGCAGGGGGAGGGAAGCCTCACCCCAGGCCCTAGTCCAACCTGAAGGTACAGACCCCAGGTTGGAGGACCAGTTGCAGGTTAACCGCCCTGCACTGGTGGAGGAATGGTACAGGGCGACTTCTGTAAGCACCCTGACCATGTTGGACTCTGGGGGTACCGCTCCAGGAGGGAGGGTACAGAGCCCCAGAGGGGAGGACCAGGTTCAGGCTGTCATCCCTGACCTGGTGGAAGGGAGAGTGGTTAAAGGGTGCCCAGCACCTGGGGCTACCGCCCCCCACTCTCCACAGCCACAGTGGTTGGAGAGCTTTGAGAGGCCTGGGGCCTGGCTCTCATCCCTGGCAGCTGTCAGTAATCACTGTGGCTTGCTGTCCGGGTGGACAGAGTTATCCCTGGGGAGGGGACAAGTGTCACACCCCGGTGGTAGAGTGGGCAACACCACTGTGTTGGTCATGGTGGTACTATCCTGCTCCTGGGATACATCTGTGAGCAAAGTAAAGTTAGGTGCTGCACAGATGGGATCCGCAGGTAAGGAGAAAGTTCCCCATGGGTTGGCTTAGTGGGCCCTGAGAGTATGGACAGAGGGATCCAATTGGAGTCAGGAAGGCGAAGAACTGGAGCATGCCCCTGCTGTTGTGGGCCTGGGTCCTTGTTCTGTCGCCTCAAACAGGGAAGTACATCAGGATAGTGATTGTTCTCCCCTGGCTTTAGGCTGGTAGGGGGTCATGTTGGACCTGGCTTTTTGACAGGGACATCCCCAAACTTTTTGCCTCCTTCCTCCTATTTTTTCTGACCTGTTGTTGTTGGCTTTTGACCTCTGGGCACTTTACCACTGCTAACCAGTGCTAAAGTGCATATGCTCTCTGTGTAAATTGTACTACTGATTGGTTTATCCATGATTGACTATTTAATTTACTTGTAACTCCCTGGTAGAGTGCACTACATGTGCCTAGGACAGGTAGATTAAATGCTACTAGTGGGCCTGCAGCACTGGTTGTGCCACCCACCTCAGTAGCCCCTTAACCTTGTCTCAGGCCTGCCATTGCAAGGCCTGTGTGTGCAGTTTCACTGCCACTTCGACTTGGCATTTAAAGGTACTTGCCAAGCCTAGAACTCCCCCTTTTCTATACATAAGTCACCCCTAATGTGTGCCCTAGGTAACCCCTAGAGCAGGGTGTTGTGTGGGTAAAAGGCAGGACATGTACTTGTGTGGTTATATGTCCTAGTAGTGTAAAACTCCTAAAATTCGTTTTTACACTACTGTGAGGCCTGCTCCCTTCATAGGCTAACATTGGGGCTGCTCTCATACATTGTTGAAGTGGCAGCTGCTGATCTGAAAGGAGCAGGAAGGTCATATTTAGTATGGCCAGAATGGTAATATAAAATCCTGCTGACTGGTGAAGTCGGATTTAATATTACTATTCTAGAAATGCCACTTTTAGAAAGTGAGCATTTCTTTGCACTAAAACCTTGTTGTGCCCTTCAATCCACGTCTGGCTAGGTTTAGTTGACAGCTCCTTGTGCATTCACTCAGACACACCCCAAACACAGGGTACTCAGCCTCACTTGCATACATCTGCTTTTTGAATGGGTCTTCCTGGGCTGGGAGGGTGGAGGGCCTGCCCTCACACAAAGGACTGCCACACCCCCTACTGGGACTCTGGCAGACAGGATTGAACTGAAAGGGGGCTTGGTGCATTTCTTAGACACTCTTTGAAGTCACCCCCACTTCAAAGGCACAACTTAGTATAAAACAGGGCCTCTTCCCTACCTCATCAGACACTTGCTGGAGAAGAAACCTGAACCAGAAACTACATCCTGCCAAGAAGAACTGCCTGGCTGCTCAAAGGACTCACCTGTCTGCTTTTCTACAAAGGACTGCTGCCTTGCTGTTGGCCTGCTGCCTTGCTGAACTCTTACCTGGCTGTAAAAGTGCTCTCCAAGGGCTTGGATAGAGCTTGCCTCCTGTTCCCTGAAGTCTCAGGACCAAAAAGACTTCTCTCTTCCTCTTGGACGCTCCGTGCGCCGAACTTTTCGACGCACAGCTTGTTCCGCGGCAAGAAAAACGCCGCACACCGACGCTGATCAACGCGACACCTTCGGGACGACCAAAACTTTGACGCACGGCCTCGCAAGGACAACGCCGCCCGACTTCCCGGGAGAAATCGACGCGATGCCTGCCGTGAGATCAAAACTTTGACGCACGACCTCGCAAGGACAACGCCGGCCGACTCCGCAGGAGAAATCGACGCGACGCCTGCCGTGAGATCAAAACTTTGACGCACGGCCTCGCAAGGACAATGCCGCCTGACTCCACAGGAGAAATCGACGCGACGCCTGCCGTGAGATCAAAACTTCGACGCGCAGCCCCGCAGAACGACGCGCAGCCGGAAAACAATCAGGAAAATCCACGCACAGACCCGGGACATCTGGTAATCCCCGCGACCCACAGAAAGAGACTGTCCGCGCGCCGGAAAACGACGCACGACTTCCCCGCGTGGAAAATAACGACGCAAGTCCGTGTGTGCTGGGGAGAAATCGACGCACACACCCTTTTTCCACGCACCTCTTCCTTTGTGGCCCTCTGAGGAGATTTTCCACCAGAAACCAGGTACTTTGTGTTTGAAAGAGACTTTGTTTACTTTCTAAAGACTTATTGCAACTTTGATTGTTTTGACCTGAAGATACTCAGATAAATATTATATATTTTTCTAAACACTGTGTGGTGTATTTTTGTGGTGTTATGCTATGGTGTTGTATGATTTATTGCACAAATGCTTTACACATTGACTTCTAAGTTAAGCCTGACTGCTCGTACCAAGCTACCAGAGGGTGAGCACAGGCTGATTTTGGATTGTGTGTGACTTACCCTGCATAGAGTGAGGGTTCTTGCTTGGACAGAGGGCAACCTGACTGCCAACCAAAAACCCCATTTCTAACACACCCCTACAATGGTGACCAGGGTGTTGTTAATGGACTTCAGGTCCTCCCTGATCCCAAGGTAGTGTTCCTCCTGCAGCCACTGGATCTCCTGAAACTTGGCCAGTACCGTTGCCATCGTCTCCTGGGAATGATGGTAAGCTCCCATGATGTTGGAGAGGGCCTCGTGGAGAGTGGGTTCCCTGGGCCTGTCCTCCCCCTGTCGCACAGCAGTCCTCCCAGTTTCCCTGTTTTCCTGAGGCTCTGTCCCCTGAACCGTGTGCCCACTGCCACTGCCTCCAGGTCCCTGATTGTCTTGGGTTAGTGGGTTTGCCTGGGTTCCCTGTAGTGGTGGACACACTGCTGATTGACATGTCCTGGGGACAGAGGGATGGGTCCGTTGGGTGGGTGCTGTGCTGTGTTTCCTGAGGGGGTAGGCTCTGTGGTGGCTTGTGCCAGTGTCAGGGGAGCCAACTGTCCCGAGGTCCCTGATGGGCCGGGCTGGTCATCTTGATCTGCTGTCATCACTGTGGGTCTCTTCTGTGGGGGGACTGGACATGTCTGGTACCTCCTGTCGGGTGACGTTGGGTTGGGGTCCTGCAGAGGTGTAAAGGCATGATTATTGCATCTGTGTGTACTATCATGTGCAATGGGTGAGTGACCCTGTACTCCAGTGCTTGCATTCTTGTCTTGGTCCTTGTGTGATATTTGGGTTGGGGTCTGTGTGGGTATCTTTAGTGGACATGCTTTGGTGATGGGTGTCCATGCTTTGGTGTTGCATGCAGGGCTTGGTGTTGGGATGGGTGGGTTGTGATAGTGGGGCATATGTGAGGTGTTGGAGTGATAGGGATGAAGCTGAGGGTGAGAGTATGTGATGGCATGCAGGTAGGGTGGGGGATATAATAGTAAAGCTTTGACTTACCAGAGTCGAGTCCTCCTGCTACTCCTGCGAGGCCCTCAGGATGCAGTATTGCCAAGACCTGCTCCTCCCATGTTGTTAGTTGTGGGGGAGGAGGTGAGGGTCCACCGCCAGTCCTCTGTACAGCAATCTGGTGTCTAGAGACCACGGAACGCACCTTCCCCTGTAGGTCGTTCCACCTCTTCCTGATGTCATCCCTAGTTCTTGGATGCTGTCCCACTGCGTTGACCCTGTTGACGATTCTGCGCTATAGCTCCATCTTCCTTGCAATGGAGGTGTGCTGCACCTGTGATCTGAATAGCTGTGGCTCTACCCGGACGATTTCCTCGACCATGACCCTGAGCTCCTCCTCAGAGAACCTGGGGTGTCGTTGAGGTGCCATGATGTGGTGTGGGTGATGTGTGAGGTGGTGTGTATTGTGATGTTTGAGGGGATGTGTTGTTAGAGGTGTGTGGATGTTGTGTAAGTGATGGTGTTGTGTGTCTGTAGATGCTGGTGTTGCTGATGGTGGCGTCTCTCTCGGGCGTGGTATCAGAATTCTGGTAGTAAGGGTTTGTGGGTGATGTGGGTGTGTGTTTTATATTGGATTGGGTGTGTGGTGTGTGTATGTGTATCAGGTGTGTGTATTTCGAATTGTCCAATGTGGTTGTGTTTTGTAAATGTGTATGTATTTTTAGCGCGGTGGTGTATCCCGCCAATGGAGTACCGCGGTTGAAAGACCGCCGCGTGGATTCGTGGGTCGTGATAGTGTGGGCGTATTCCTGTTGGTGTGACGGTTTTGTTATCGCCAGTTTATCACTGACCTTTGGTGTGGCGGACTTGTGTGGGTATCTGTATTATGGCGGATTCCGAGCTGTGGGTCGTAAGAGCTGTAGCGGAATTCCGTGGGCGCAGCGTTGTGTTGGTAGTCTTCTGCACGGCGGAAAGCGGCATTTACCGCCAGGGTTGTAATGAGGGCCAATATTTAGCAATTTTGCATCTCCTTCACTTTACGGATCCCTCCCACAGAGACAATGTACCCACTCACCTGTTTGTACCACATTTTCTTTAAATTTCGCTGTCAATATTTTGACAACAGTGTACCTTCTTCACACACTTTCTCATATAATCACAATTACAACTGGCACACCTTACCATTACTCTGTAGAGAGGTCAAGATTTAGATGAGCATATTTGTGGAACCGTTTTATGACCCACTAACTGGCACGGAGAGAAATTGTCACTGGTTTTGGGCTGTTGTGGTGCTGTGGTGGAGCACATAGGGGTCAGAACATTTATAGGTGAGGCACCAGCCCCATTTGTGTCCTCTGCAGCAGCAGCACTATTGGAATCTAAGCACCTTCAGGACCCACTGACTTTGGATAGCTGGCACTGCATTTACCTCCAGGACTCTCAGTCACGTCCCATCAAAAACTTGCACACATAATTCCTTCTCCTTTGAGATTCAGTTCCTGGCATGTACTACACAAGAGCTATATGTTGCATATAAATCTATACATAATCTGGAAAAGCAAATTATCTTCGGAAATGCACTATGAAATAAGGTGCCTCAATGTATTTTGTTTTACATGGATTGATAATGGGGTGACAGAAGCCATGAAGAAGCATACAAACCACAGTTGTCCCTGTGGAGAGTCACAATGAGCATAAAATGTGCAGTTCTTTGTGGTATGGAAAAAAGTGCTTGACCTTACTAAGCCAAAAAATGTTGGCGATCCTCAGTTAAAAATTACACACCACTTGCAACTCTTATTCCTTAGTAAATATGTAAGGTTCTCAGATAGTTAAAGCATCTACTGCAGAGATCTGTATCTTGCAGGTCACAAGCTTGAAGACTTATAAATTGAGATCAATTTTATAATTCAAACCAATCCAGACTCTTCTTTTTGTAAAATTATTTTCTCCAAAGGCTGGAGAATCCTGAACCTTATGTGGACTAGAGTCCAATTACTACAGAGCCTGATTATTTTAACATTGCTGATGTGTCTTTGTTGTGTTTAGCCAAAGCACATGCATTTATAATCGTAAGTTCTGTACAGTGATTTTCAATCATACACATAAAAACAATTACTGTTCCATTTATAAATCAAACTCCATATTTAATATAACAAAATGACCGAGTTCTTACTGTAGGTAAGAGGGAAAGTCCGCATGAACCAAGAAGAGGTGGGGAGTGGTGCTGCAGTGAGTCGTAATAACAGTCAAATCCACTTTATCGCCCGAAAATAGTCATCCATCAATGCTGATTGACAGTGACACTTTGGGTTCATGTGGATTTTTGGAAAGGCCAGAATGCAAGGTTGTAATGAAAGCATAGTATCAGTGAATGCATAATCAAGGGAAATCAGGCCTGGGTGGCTCTTTCTAAAAGAGGTAAGACATGAGTATCTTAAGCATGTCTCAGAAAGATAAAAATAAGGTAACATACATTTATCCAGGTTTTACAATAGCAGTTTCATTAATCTCACCTAAATTAAAAGGGAGAACGCTTGGGGTGTGTTTTGATGGCAGAGTTAGAGGAGGATGAACCAACAAATTGACAGGGAGAGTTGCGTCAGAGTGGTGTGGCTGAGCTCTTACAGCCCGTGCATGTGCTGAGCCCTGAATGTTTACTACGTAAATCACACAATAATCATCCCATGCAACATAATGTTACTTCAAGTGGAAGCTTTGTCATTATTATGTCACACAGCAGTGCACTGAGAGTTTTATAAATAACCCATTAGTGAACTTCAGATTCAAAACAGTTGTCATGTAAACTTCTACATGACCCAGGTTATTAACCAATAACATTATAGTTAATTAAATCAAACACACTAGTTTTTTTATACAACTGGTATTCTGAGCTCACATACTTGAAAGTGATTTCTTAGTTGATAATGAAGAAAAAGGAGGCGTTTTGGTAAAATAAAATATTTGTCAAGATCACACAATTCAGGTAGGAATGGCACGATTTATCTAGGCCTTCTGGTCTGACTTTGTACAAATCAGCTGGTAAATGGGTATGTACTTGTCTTTCCTGAGGTTGATACTTGGTTTTGACTGTGCATTTCTCTGTAGTTCATATATAGCTTGAACTCGACCTAAAGGTATTGAAGGTTTTATGTTAGCACCAGTCACATTACACAAGGTCACATTAATTTTTTAAAGGCACAGGGATTTTATGAGATGTGTCCAGACTGATAGGATGTTGAGCCAATGCTGATACTCAAACCAGGTCTCCTAGTTCCAAAGTAGGCTGCTCTTGCTGTAACAACACATCCTAGGAAAGGGTAAGGTGGCTTGCAGCAGCCACATTATGGCTTGGCTCAATATGAACTAGAGATTTCCGAAAGGACCTCGAGTTGAACCAGACTTCAGACTCTAGGCAGAATGTTGATGACCAACTAAGTAGCAGAAAATTATCACCTGACGCTACATATTTGGGAGCACTGATTCCTGAAGAGCAGGGACACCACAAATTACCAGAGTGAGACTGACGAACACTAGGCCATTGTGACACTCTACTGGTAAGAACAACAGGAGGCACTCCGTAGTTTCCAAGGAAAGATATGCTTTCTCTATATTGTCTTTATTTCTGTCAACAGCCTGCAGATTCCACTTGTTGAATACTTCAGCAGTGAATAAGTACAAGTAAGACAAG